>NC_091330.1:8694954-8918057 GCF_038502225.1 Cherax quadricarinatus
AGAGAACAAATGGATTTGTCAGTTAAAAATAGGAGAGGAGAGTTATTAAATGGAGAGGTAGAGGTATTGGGAAGATGGAAGGAATATTTTGAGGAATTGTTAAATGTTGATGAAGATAGGGAAGCTGTGATTTCGTGTATAGGGCAAGGAGGAATAACATCTTGTAGGAGTGAGGAAGAGCCAGTTGTGAGTGTGGGGGAAGTTCGTGAGGCAGTAGGTAAAATGAAAGGGGGTAAGGCAGCCGGGATTGATGGGATAAAGATAGAAATGTTAAAAGCAGGTGGGGATATAGTTTTGGAGTGGTTGGTGCAATTATTTAATAAATGTATGGAAGAGGGTAAGGTACCTAGGGATTGGCAGAGAGCATGCATAGTTCCTTTGTATAAAGGCAAAGGGGATAAAAGAGAGTGCAAAAATTATAGGGGGATAAGTCTGTTGAGTGTACCTGGTAAAGTGTATGGTAGAGTTATAATTGAAAGAATTAAGAGTAAGACGGAGAATAGGATAGCAGATGAACAAGGAGGCTTTAGGAAAGGTAGGGGGTGTGTGGACCAGGTGTTTACAGTGAAACATATAAGTGAACAGTATTTAGATAAGGCTAAAGAGGTCTTTGTGGCATTTATGGATTTGGAAAAGGCGTATGACAGGGTGGATAGGGGGGCAATGTGGCAGATGTTGCAAGTGTATGGTGTAGGAGGTAGGTTACTGAAAGCAGTGAAGAGTTTTTACGAGGATAGTGAGGCTCAAGTTAGAGTATGTAGGAAAGAGGGAAATTTTTTCCCAGTAAAAGTAGGCCTTAGACAAGGATGTGTGATGTCACCGTGGTTGTTTAATATATTTATAGATGGGGTTGTAAGAGAAGTAAATGCGAGGGTCTTGGCAAGAGGCGTGGAGTTAAAAGATAAAGAATCACACACAAAGTGGGAGTTGTCACAGCTGCTCTTTGCCGATGACACTGTGCTCTTGGGAGATTCTGAAGAGAAGTTGCAGAGATTGGTGGATGAATTTGGTAGGGTGTGCAAAAGAAGAAAATTAAAGGTGAATACAGGAAAGAGTAAGGTTATGAGGATAACAAAAAGATTAGGTGATGAAAGATTGAATATCAGATTGGAGGGAGAGAGTATGGAGGAGGTGAACGTATTCAGATATTGGGGAGTGGACGTGTCAGCGGATGGGTCTATGAAAGATGAGGTGAATCATAGAATTGATGAGGGAAAAAGAGTGAGTGGTGCACTTAGGAGTCTGTGGAGACAAAGAACTTTGTCCTTGGAGGCAAAGAGGGGAATGTATGAGAGTATAGTTTTACCAACGCTCTTATATGGGTGTGAAGCGTGGGTGATGAATGTTGCAGCGAGGAGAAGGCTGGAGGCAGTGGGAGATGTCATGTCTGAGGGGCAATGTGTGGTGTGAATATAATGCAGAGAATTCGTAGTTTGGAAGTTAGGAGGAGGTGCGGGATTACCAAAACTGTTGTCCAGAGGGCTGAGGAAGGGTTGTTGAGGTGGTTCGGACATGTAGAGAGAATGGAGCGAAACAGAATGACTTCAAGAGTGTATCAGTCTGTAGTGGAAGGAAGGCGGGGTAGGGGTCGGCCTAGGAAGGGTTGGAGGGAGGGGGTAAAGGAGGTTTTGTGTGCGAGGGGGCTTGGACTTCCAGCAGGCATGCGTGAGCGTGTTTGATAGGAGTGAATGGAGACAAATGGTTTTTAATACTTGACGTGCTGTTGGAGTGTGAGCAAAGTAACATTTATGAAGGGATTCAGGGAAACCGGCAGGCCGGACTTGAGTCCTGGAGATGGGAAGTACAGTGCCTGCACTCTGAAGGAGGGGTGTTAATGTTGCAGTTTAAAAACTGTAGTGTAAAGCACCCTTCTGGCAAGACAGTGATGGAGTGAATGATGGTGAAAGTTTTTCTTTTTCGGGCCACCCTGCCTTGGTGGGAATCGGCCAGTGTGATAATAAATAAAAAAAAAAAAAAAAAAAAAAAAAAAAAAAAAAATATATATATATATATATATATATATATATATATATATATATATATATATATATATGTATATATATATATATATATATATATATATAATATAGTATATATAATAAATATATATATATATATATATATATATATATATATATTTTTTTTTTTTTTTTTTTTTTTTTTTTTTTTTTTTTTTTTTTTTATTATCACACCGGCCGATTCCCACCAAGGCAGGGTGGCCCGAAAAAGAAAAACTTTCACCATCATTCACTCCATCACTGTCTTGCCAGAAGGGTGCTTTACACTACAGTTTTTAAACTGCAACATTAACACCCTCCTTCAGAGTGCAGGCACTGTACTTCCCATCTCCAGGACTCAAGTCCGGCCTGCCGGTTTCCCTGAATCCCTTCATAAATGTTACTTTGCTCACACTCCAACAGCACGTCAAGTATTAAAAACCATTTGTCTCCATTCACTCCTATCAAACACGCTCACGCATGCCTGCTGGAAGTCCAAGCCCCTCGCACACAAAACCTCCTTTACCCCCTCCCTCCAACCCTTCCTAGGCCGACCCCTACCCCGCCTTCCTTCCACTACAGACTGATACACTCTTGAAGTCATTCTGTTTCGCTCCATTCTCTCTACATGTCCGAACCACCTCAACAACCCTTCCTCAGCCCTCTGGACAACAGTTTTGGTAATCCCGCACCTCCTCCTAACTTCCAAACTACGAATTCTCTGCATTATATTCACACCACACATTGCCCTCAGACATGACATCTCCACTGCCTCCAGCCTTCTCCTCGCTGCAACATTCATCACCCACGCTTCACACCCATATAAGAGCGTTGGTAAAACTATACTCTCATACATTCCCCTCTTTGCCTCCAAGGACAAAGTTCTTTGTCTCCACAGACTCCTAAGTGCACCACTCACTCTTTTTCCCTCATCAATTCTATGATTCACCTCATCTTTCATAGACCCATCCGCTGACACGTCCACTCCCAAATATCTGAATACGTTCACCTCCTCCATACTCTCTCCCTCCAATCTGATATTCAATCTTTCATCACCTAATCTTTTTGTTATCCTCATAACCTTACTCTTTCCTGTATTCACCTTTAATTTTCTTCTTTTGCACACCCTACCAAATTCATCCACCAATCTCTGCAACTTCTCTTCAGAATCTCCCAAGAGCACAGTGTCATCAGCAAAGAGCAGCTGTGACAACTCCCACTTTGTGTGTGATTCTTTATCTTTTAACTCCACGCCTCTTGCCAAGATCCCTACGCATTTATTATATATATATATATATATATATATATATATATATATATATATATATATATATATATATATATATATAAGAACATAAGAACATAAGAAAGGAGGAACACTGCAGCAGGCCTGTTGGCCCATACTAGGCAGGTCCCTTTACATCCCAATTCCCATCCCACTAACACTTGACCTACCCAATTTTCAATGCTACCCAAGAAACAAGCTCTGATGTGCAAGTCCCACTCAAATCCAACCCATCCCGCTCATGCACCCATCCAACCCAAATCCGAAACCACCCAAAGTCCCAGCCTCAACAACCCAACCAGGTAGACTGTTCCACTCATCTACTACCCTATTTCCAAACACCATCTCCAAGGCCGAGGGACTGATTACCCCATCCCTTGTATATAGTTCTCCGTTTTTCTTATTATGTCCAAGAATTTGCATTGATAAAGCCACTGGATGGCGAAACGTCTACAACAAAGATAACCAGATGCTGCACATGTGTCTTAACTTTCATATATATATATATATATATATATATATATATATATATATATATATATATATATATATATATAAATATATATATATATATATATATATATATATATATATATATATATATATATATATATATATATATATATATATATATATATATATATATATATATATATATATATATATATATATATATATATATATATATATATATATATATATATATATATATATATATATATATATATATATATATATATATATATATATATATATATATATATATATATATATATATATATATATATATATATATATATATATATATATATATATATATATATATATATATATATATATATATATATATATATATATATATATATATATATATATATATATATATATATATATATATATATATATATATATATATATATATATATATATATATATATATATATATATATATATATATATATATATATATATATATATATATATATATATATATATATATATATATATATATATATATATATATATATATATATATATATATATATATATATATATATATATATATATATATATATATATATATATATATATATATATATATATATATATATATATATATATATATATATATATATATAATATATATATATATATATATATATATATATATATATATATATATATATATATATATATATATATATATATATATATATATATATATATATATATATATATATATATATATATATATATATATATATATATATATATATATATATATATATATATATATATATATATATATATATATATATATATATATATATATATATATATATATATATATATATATATATATATATATATATATATATAATATATATATATATATATATATATATATATATATATATATATATATATATATATATATATATATATATATATATATATATATATATATATATATATATATATATATATATATATATATATATATATATATATATATATATATATATATATATATATATATATATATATATATATATATATATATATATATATATATATATATATATATATATATATATATATATATATATATATAATATATATATATATATATATATATATATATATATATATATATATATATATATATATATATATATATATATATATATATATATATATATATATATATATATATATATATATATATATATATATATATATATATATATATATATATATATATATATATATATATATATATATATATATATATATATATATATATATATATATATATATATATATATATATATATATATATATATATATATATATATATATATATATATATATATATATATATATATATATATATATATATATATATATATATATATATATATATATATATATATATATATATATATATATATATATATATATATATATATATATATATATATATATATATATATATATATATATATATATATATATCCACCTCTGGTGTAAATTGTGGGACCCATAGCCTCGGAGAAGTGGATAAAAAGGCTTCAAGGAAGAATATTTGGATTTCTACTGAAGCTGTTTGAATATATATAAAGGTGCTTCGTTGCACGGTAAAGTTGACATAAGGTAAATATAATTGTTCAAATAGGTTGTGGTGTAGCGATTCTCTCTCTCTCTCTCTCTCTCTCTCTCTCTCTCTCTCTCTCCCAAACACTAGAGGGATGCTAAAGTTAAAGAATTTCCGTTACCGTATATTTTGCTAGACAAGAAGTGCATTACAGTCTGCCCCTGGTCCTAGCATTTATCCTAGGCCTATCATTTATCCTGGTCCTACCATTTATCCTGGCCCTAGCATTGATTATCATGTCCCTAGTATTTATCCCATTAGTTCACATGCTTGGTTGAGTGTACACGAGCAGTGAAAATTTTCTGTGCAATTTCCGGTTCAGCATTCTCGCCCGCCTTGGAGGAGGCCATCAGTATGCGGCAGCGTTTTAGCCTGGAGAGAACAAGCGACTTGAAGAGTATCATCACTGGCTCAGCATCTCTTGTCTTGAAAGTTCTAGTTATCCTGCCTATCATAGTCCCCCAATGGAACTTCAAACACGGTGATCATTCAATGCGAGATCTTCCGGCATCGTTACTCTTAAGTCTCGCACATGGTTACTTCCAGCTACATAGGCTACAGCTGGTGTATTTCTGGTTCATTCAAGCTACAGCTGGTGCATTCCTGGCTTTCGGCGCCCTGCTTCATTCAAACTTTTGTTGTATGCAGATTGTAATGGGATTGCTGCTGCCTCTGCATTTTTTTTAACAAATTTCTACAGCGACTCTAAATACCAGGGAAAAGAGAGAGTATTGTCTGTGTCTGGGGACTGTTTCTCTGTCTGTTTGTAATACCTTGTCTGTCTGTGTCTGTTTATAATACCTTGTTTGTCTGTCTGTTTATAATACCTTGTTTGTCTGTCTGTTTATAATACCTTGTTTGTCTGTGTCTGTTTATACTTGGTCTATAATACCTTGTCTGAGTATATTATACATTGTCCGTCTGTCTGTTTACCGTTTATAATACCTTGTCTGTTTATTATACCTTGTTTGTAATACTTTGTTTATTATGTCTTGTCTGTTTATAATACCTTGTTCATAATACCTTGGCTGTCTGTTCATAATACCTTGGCTGTCTGTTCATAATACCTTGGCTGTCTGTTCATAATACCTTGGCTGTCTGTTCATAATACCTTACCTGGCAGTTTGTAAAGTCTTGACAACGTCTGTTTGTGAACTCTAAGACAAACCTTTGAAAGAACAATTGACTTAGGTACTGTACAATACTGTCTAACTTTGATAGACCACAAAACCGTGTTGGTCGAAGCAAACTAATGGCGGACAATAAAGCGCTACGAAAGAAGCTTTAGTTTGCGTGCTCACAGAAAAGCTTTGTCTTGCGTGCTCACAATTTTTTTTTTATCTATTGTGCTCACAAAAAAAAGCTTTATCTTGCATGTGCACAGAAAAGCTTTATCTTGCGTGAAGAGTTAGCAGCTTTAGCTTTGTTAATCTGTGCTGCTGAAGCTGTAAATCCCAGCCACACTCAAGTCCTGTAGTTTGTAGGTGTTGCTCCAAGGAACCGGATTACTATGTAATAATAATCATCCCATTCCTTGGATTATTATTATTATTAAATAATCGAGAAATGAATGTGTAATGATTTTCATGGTCGAGAAGCGAATATGTAATTATTATAATTATTATTACTATAATATTGTCAGAAATAAGCGCTAAATCCACATGGGTCACGCAATGCTGCAGGGCAGACTGAAGGTCAAAGACCAGCCAGTAGGAGCAATATTCCGTCTTCCTCGGATCAAATCTGATTCCTCGCCATTGTCTAGATGCTTTGGTGTTTAAAAGGCTTGTTCGTCGTGGCTGTTAATTGTTATTAAGCCTGGAAAGACTTTAAAGACTTGAGCGATGTGTTGTGTGGTTTTACAAGACTTGTTGAGTCACTGACTGATTTGACTCGTGAGGTTGACACTGAAGGTGTGAAGTTGACACAGAAGGTGAGAGGTTGACTCGGACGGGAACAGTTTGACACGGAAGGCGACAGTTTGACACGGGAATCAAGTGTGACAAGGATAGTATTCTCTCTCTCTCTCTCTCTCTCTCTCTCTCTCTCTCTCTCTCTCTCTCTCTCTCTCTCTCTCTCTCTCTCTCTCTCTCTCTCTCTCTCTCTCTCTCTATGCATTTAATTTCCTATGTGTCTGTGGGACAAGACATCCTGAGAGATGGTAATTCCCAGTGACAGCAACTCCAGCTCTGCTGGAAGGAAACCTTTGAAGCTGCCGAACCTTGAATAGCATACTTGACTGGTATCTACACTGCCTTGCTCAGATCTCCCAGCTCAGACTGACACATTTCATAACCTGCTGTACATAACTCGTCCTATGTGATGGAATATGACCCGGAAACATAGCTAGTTTTTCGAGTATGTAACTTATATAGAATAGGGTGGTAGCACTGTTGTTTTTACATAAATTCGTTTGTTAAATACATTGTAATTCCAACATAAAAGTATCTCCCCCACAAACACACTGCCTACTTCCCTCTCTACGCTCCACTTCCATGCTAAATCTAGGCACTTCTTTCCCTCCCATTCCTCTCTGTCTGGGCCGCCCGCCCGCTCTGCCGTGTCGTGGAAAGCATAAACTTGTTGTGGGGTCGGAAGAGATGATGTGGGGGTTTTTACGAGCAGGAAAAACCTGCCTGCATAGACACGTAGCATGTAGTGTGTTGCCGCTTCGTCTGAGCACTCACGCTTTTGTTGTGTCTGTTTCTCATTGTTTGCTGTGTGTGTGTGTGTGTGTGTGTGTGTGTGTGTGTGTGTGTGTGTGTGTGTGTGTGTGTGTGTGTGTATATGTGTGTGTGTGTGTGTATGTACTTGTGCATTTTTCTTTTGAGAACGGGGTAGTGGGTGTGAGCCCAGAATGAACGATCACAATAGCGTACCAGGGAATGCTAATACACACATCAACATAACATTCAACTCACAAAAATATGACTCAGGATCTACGAAACGATAATGATTTTAGGAACTCTTAGAATCTCCTATATTGCAGTGCTATCTTGGTGCTACTGTTGTGGTTCTACCACTCGTATTGTTACTGTTGTGGTGTTACCTTTCCTGTTACTGTTGTGGTGCTACCTTTCCTGTTACTGTTGTGGTGCTACCTTTCCTGTTACTGTTGTGGTGCTACCTTTCCTGTTACTGTTGTGGTGCTACCTTTCCTGTTACTGTTGTGCTACCTTTCCTGTTACTGTTGTGGTGCTACCTTTCCTGTTACTGTTGTGGTGCTACCTTTCCTGTTACTGTTGTGGTGCTACCTTTCCTGTTACTGTTGTGGTGCTACCTTTCCTGTTACTGTTGTGGTGCTACCTTTCCTGTTACTGTTGTGGTGCTACCTTTCCTGTTACTGTTGTGGTGCTACCTTTCCTGTTACTGTTGTGGTGCTACCTTTCCTGTTACTGTTGTGGTGCTACCTTTCCTGTTACTGTTGTGGTGCTACCTTTCCTGTTACTGTTGTGGTGCTACCTTTCCTGTTACTGTTGTGGTGCTACCTTTCCTGTTACTGTTGTGGTGCTACCTTTCCTGTTACTGTTGTGGTGCTACCTTTCCTGTTACTGTTGTGGTGCTACCTTTCCTGTTACTGTTGTGGTGCTACCTTTCCTGTTACTGTTGTGGTGCTACCTTTCCTGTTACTGTTGTGGTGCTACCTTTCCTGTTACTGTTGTGGTGCTACCTTTCCTGTTACTGTTGTGGTGCTACCTTTCCTGTTACTGTTGTGGTGCTACCTTTCCTGTTACTGTTGTGGTGCTACCTTTCCTGTTACTGTTGTGGTGCTACCTTTCCTGTTACTGTTGTGGTGCTACCTTTCCTGTTACTGTTGTGGTGCTACCTTTCCTGTTACTGTTGTGGTGCTACCTTTCCTGTTACTGTTGTGGTTCTACCTTTCCTGTTACTGTTGTGGTGCTACCTTTCCTGTTACTGTTGTGGTGCTGCCTTTCCTGTTACTGTTGTGGTGCTACCTTTCCTGTTACTGTTGTGGTGCTACCTTTTCTGTTACTGTTGTGGTGCTACCTTTCCTGTTACTGTTGTGGTGCTGCCTTTCCTGTTACTGTTGTGGTGGTACCTTTCCTGTTACTGTTGTGGTGGTACCTTTCCTGTTACTGTTGTGGTGCTACCTTTCCTGTTACTGTTGTGGTGCTACCTTTCCTGTTACTGTTGTGGTGCTACCTTTCCTGTTACTGTTGTGGTGCTACCTTTCCTGTTACTGTTGTGGTGCTACCTTTCCTGTTACTGTTGTGGTGCTACCTTTCCTGTTACTGTTGTGGTGCTACCTTTCCTGTTACTGTTGTGATGCTACATTTCCTGTTACTGTTGTGGTGCTACCTTTTCTGTTGTTACTGTTGTGATGCTACATTTCCTGTTACTGTTGTGGTGCTACCTTTTCTGTTGTTACTGTTGTGATGCTACTTTTCCTGTTGTTTCTGTTGTGGTGTTACGTTTGTCGCTCCCTGAACATCGGCACCATTTCCTCTTCCCTCGATCGACATTTGACACAGAAATTTTAAAAAGCCTTTTGACACGAGTAAGCCTCTTGAAACCTAAGTACTTTCAAACGTATAACAAACACTCAAAAATGCTTCTTTGACACATGAAGAATTTTGACACAGGAATTATTTTGACACGGATAAGAAGCATTTTATATTTCCCGTGAAGTCATGATTCGGTAAACCCGTATCATGGCATCCACGGAGGCTTGATTCTCCGTCTGCTGGTCTGTGTTAGTCTCTGACCAGTCTCAGGCTGCTGGTCTCTGTGTCAGTCTCTGACCAGTCTCAGGCTGCTGGTCTCTGTGTCAGTCTCTGACCAGTCTCAGGCTGCTGGTCTCTGTGTCAGTCTCTGACCAGTCTCAGGCTGCTGGTGATGGCTACAGACAACGAGGCGAGGCAACAGTAGCCTGAACAATGTTGAATCCCGGATCAGTGTTTTGCTTCCCGATTAGTGGACGGAGGATCGATCCTCCATTCCCTATGCTGGATGACTCTCACGTCGTTTAACACGTGAGGGTCTGAATAAAGTACGTCAGGTACGACAGGTACGACTAGGGAAGCCAGCTAGAGGGAGTTTGTAGCAGGTTATGAAGAAAACTTTAGAAAAATTACACTTGTGTACATTTCAGTACGTTCATGCAAGGTGACGTTCCGCCACGAGTGGCTTCATCAGTCCTGATTATGAAGGGCCGATGAAGTCACTCGTGGCGAAACGTTTCCCTCATTAAATGTCCTGAACTGCACACAGGTGTCGTCTTCCACAGTTGGTATCACCAGACCATTTATAACTTGCAGAGAAACTAGGACGGGAGGTAGGAGAGGCTGGGAGCAAACTGGATTTTGACAGCAACCAGTTTTGTGTTGTCAGTTTTAGCTGTAGGACACTAGGAACCAGCTTTGTGTTGTCAGTTTTACCTATGGAACACTACGAACTAGCTTTGTGTTGTCGTTTTAGCTCTGGGAAGCTAGGGACACGTTTTTTTGTTGTCAGTTTTAAGTATTAAGCAATATGCCATCTAGCGGCTAGACCAGGAACCGTGCACATCACTATGCCATTTAGGAAGTCGAACTGGAGAAATAGGTGCAGAGTGGGAATAACAGCCTGGATGATCAGGCAGTTAAGATTGAAGTTAATCCAATTGTAGAATGGAGGTAATATAGCAGCTAGCAACGGGTATGGTAGCCCTTCCTGGGTAAGCTGGAGGAGGGTGTAGCTAAGCTGGTAAGGAACATTGCATGCCAGTATATTCAAAGTTGACTCAAAAAGTTTGATGATCTGAGTGCAATATTAAAAAGGCCGCCTGCTACTGCTTTTATCCCTCCATAACACCATGCACTCGCACACACACAACTGTAAATATATATGTACGTATATATATATATATATATATATATATATATATATATATATATATATATATATATATATATATATATATATATATACACACATATATATATACACTGCGACTAGCCAAGGAGTCGAACCCATGCTGCTTTGGCCCGCCTCATGGTGAGCGAAAACTCATGACTCTCCGTGGACTAGAGCGTCATGAGTTTTCGCTCACCATGAGGGGGGGTCAAAGCAGCATGGGTTCGACTCCTTGGCTAGTCGCAGTGTTATTGGTCAATACCACTTCTTCATGGGTACAATAATATATATATATATATATATATATATATATATATATATATATATATAATATATATATATATATATATATATATATATATATATATATATATATATATATTGTGTGTGTGTGTGTGTGTAGTAGGTAGTAGGTTGGTAGACAGCAACCAACCAGGGAAGTACTACCGTCCTGCCAGATGACTGTGAAACAGAAACCTGTAACTGTTTTGCATGATGGTAGGATTGCTGTTTTCTTTTTCTGTCTCATAAACACGCTAGATAACAGGGATATCTTGCTACTCCTACTTACACTTTGGTCACACTTCACAGACACGCACATGCATATATATATACATACATCTAGATTTTTCTCCTTTTTCTAAATAGCTCTTGTTCTTCTTTATTTCTTCTATTGTCCATGGGGAAGTGGAAAAGAATCTTTCCTCCGTAAGCCATGCGTGTCGTATGAGGCGACTAAAATGCCGGGAGCAATGGGCTAGTAACCCCTTCTCCTGTAGACATTTTTACTAAAAAAGAGAAGAAGAAAAACTTTATAAAACTGGGATGCTTAAATGTGCGTGGATGTAGTGCGGATGACAAGAAACAGATGATTGCTGATGTTATGAATGAAAAGAAGTTGGATGTCCTGGCCCTAAGCGAAACAAAGCTGAAGGGGGTAGGGGAGTTTCAGTGGGGGGAAATAAATGGGATTAAATCAGGAGTATCTGAGAGAGTTAGAGCAAAGGAAGGGGTAGCAGTAATGTTGAATGATCAGTTATGGAAGGAGAAAAGAGAATATGAATGTGTAAATTCAAGAATTATGTGGATTAAAGTAAAGGTTGGATGCGAGAAGTGGGTCATAATAAGCGTGTATGCACCTGGAGAAGAGAGGAATGCAGAGGAGAGAGAGAGATTTTGGGAGATGTTAAGTGAATGTATAGGAGCCTTTGAACCAAGTGAGAGAGTAATTGTGGTAGGGGACCTGAATGCTAAAGTAGGAGAAACTTTTAGAGAGGGTGTGGTAGGTAAGTTTGGGGTGCCAGGTGTAAATGATAATGGGAGCCCTTTGATTGAACTTTGTATAGAAAGGGGTTTAGTTATAGGTAATACATATTTTAAGAAAAAGAGGATAAATAAGTATACAAGATATGATGTAGGGCGAAATGACAGTAGTTTGTTGGATTATGTATTGGTGGATAAAAGACTGTTGAGTAGACTTCAGGATGTACATGTTTATAGAGGGGCCACAGATATATCAGATCACTTTCTAGTTGTAGCTACACTGAGAGTAAAAGGTAGATGGGATACAAGGAGAATAGAAGTATCAGGGAAGAGAGAGGTGAAGGTTTATAAACTAAAAGAGGAGGCAGTTAGGGTAAGATATAAACAGCTATTGGAGGATAGATGGGCTAATGAGAGCATAGGCAATGGGGTCGAAGAGGTATGGGGTAGGTTTAAAAATGTAGTGTTAGAGTGTTCAGCAGAAGTTTGTGGTTACAGGAAAGTGGGTGCGGGAGGGAAGAGGAGCGATTGGTGGAATGATGATGTAAAGAGAGTAGTAAGGGAGAAAAAGTTAGCATATGAGAAGTTTTTACAAAGTAGAAGTGATGCAAGGAGGGAAGAGTATATGGAGAAAAAGAGAGAGGTTAAGAGAGTGGTGAAGCAATGTAAAAAGAGAGCAAATGAGAGAGTGGGTGAGATGTTATCAACAAATTTTGTTGAAAATAAGAAAAAGTTTTGGAGTGAGATTAACAAGTTAAGAAAGCCTAGAGAACAAATGGATTTGTCAGTTAAAAATAGGAGAGGAGAGTTATTAAATGGAGAGTTAGAGGTATTGGGAAGATGGAGGGAATATTTTGAGGAATTGTTAAATGTTGATGAAGATAGGGAAGCTGTGATTTCGTGTATAGGACTAGGAAGAATAACATCTTGTAGGAGTGAGGAAGAGCCAGTTGTGAGTGTGGGGGAAGTTCGTGAGGCAGTAGGTAAAATGAAAGGGGGTAAGGCAGCCGGGATTGATGGGATAAAGATAGAAATGTTAAAAGCAGGTGGGGATATAGTTTTGGAGTGGTTGGTGCAATTATTTAATAAATGTATGGAAGAGGGTAAGGTACCTAGGGATTGGCAGAGAGCATGCATAGTTCCTTTGTATAAAGGCAAAGGGGATAAAAGAGAGTGCAAAAATTATAGGGGGATAAGTCTGCTGAGTATACCTGGTAAAGTGTATGGTAGAGTTATTATTGAAAGAATTAAGAGTAAGACGGAGAATAGGATAGCAGATGAACAAGGAGGCTTTAGGAAAGGTAGGGGGTGTGTGGACCAGGTGTTTACAGTGAAACATATAAATGATAAGTATTTAGATAAGGCTAAAGAGGTCTTTGTGGCATTTATGGATTTGAAAAAGGCGTATGACAGGGTGGATAGGGGGGCAATGTGGCAGATGTTGCAAGTGTATGGTGTAGGAGGTAGGTTACTGAAAGCAGTGAAGAGTTTTTACGAGGATAGTGAGGCTCAAGTTAGAGTATGTAGGAAAGAGGGAAATTTTTTCCCAGTAAAAGTAGGCCTTAGACAAGGATGTGTGATGTCACCGTGGTTGTTTAATATATTTATAGATGGGGTTGTAAGAGAAGTAAATGCGAGGGTCTTGGCAAGAGGCGTGGAGTTAAAAGATAAAGAATCACACACAAATTGGGAGTTGTCACAGCTGCTCTTTGCTGATGACACTGTGCTCTTGGGAGATTCTGAAGAGAAGTTGCAGAGATTGGTGGATGAATTTGGTAGGGCGTGCAAAAGAAGAAAATTAAAGGTGAATACAGGAAAGAGTAAGGTTATGAGGATAACAAAAAGATTAGGTGATGAAAGATTGAATATCAGATTGGAGGGAGAGAGTATGGAGGAGGTGAATGTATTCAGATATTTGGGAGTGGACGTGTCAGCGGATGGGTCTATGAAAGATGAGGTGAATCATAGAATTGATGAGGGGAAAAGAGTGGTGCACTTAGGAGTCTGTGGAGACAAAGAACTTTGTCCTTGGAGGCAAAGAGGGGAATGTATGAGAGTATAGTTTTACCAACGCTCTTATATGGGTGTGAAGCATGGGTGATGAATGTTGCAGCGAGGAGAAGGCTGGAGGCAGTGGAGATGTCATGTCTGAGGGCAATGTGTGGTGTGAATATAATGCAGAGAATTCGTAGTTTGGAAGTTAGGAGGAGGTGTGGGATTACCAAAACTGTTGTCCAGAGGGCTGAGGAAGGGTTGTTGAGGTGGTTCGGACATGTAGAGAGAATGGAGCGAAACAGAATGACTTCAAGAGTGTATCAGTCTGTAGTGGAAGGAAGGCGGGGTAGGGGTCGGCCTAGGAAAGGTTGGAGAGAGGGGGTAAAGGAGGTTTTGTGTGCGAGGAGCTTGGATTTCCAGCAGGCATGCGTGAGCGTTTTTGATAGGAGTGAATGGAGACAAATGGTTTTTAATACTTGACGTGCTGTTGGAGTGTGAGCAAAGTAACATTTATGAAGGGGTTCAGGGAAACCGGCGGGCCGGACTTGAGTCCTGGAGATGGGAAGTACAGTGCCTGCGCTCTGAAGGAGGGGTGTTAATGTTGCAGTTTAAAAACTGTAGTGTAAAGCACCCTTCTGGCAAGACAGTGATGGAGTGAATGATGGTGAAAGTTTTTCTTTTTCGGGCCACCCTGCCTTGGTGGGAATCGGCCAGTGTGATAATAATAATATATATGTATATATATATATATATATATATATATATATATATATATATATATATATATATATATATATATATATATATATATATATATATCGTGCCGAATAGGCAGAACTTGCGATCTTGGCTTAAATAGCAACGTTCATCTTGCCATATAGGACAAGTGAAAATTTGTGTATGCAATAATTCCGCCAAAATCATTCTGAACCTAACGAAAAAAATATATTTCACTGTGTTTGTTTAGTATTAAATTATTTTAAACAAATCTAAAATATATTTAGTTGGGTTAGGCTAAAACAAATTGTTCTTGTTATAATAAGGTTAGGTAAGTCTTCTAAGATTCTTTGGTGCAAAATAAAAAATTTTTACATAAACATTAATGAAAAAAATATATCTTTAAACGTATAAGAGAAAATTTTAAAAAGGACTTAATTTTAAATGAGTTCTTGCTAACTGACCAGTTTTACATATTCGGCACGACATATATATATATATATATATATATATATATATATATATATATATATATATATATATATATATATATATATATATATATATATATATGCAATAAAATCACAGTAAACAGGTGATATCACAATATGCAGAATAACTACTATGAAAAAGTAGTGAAATTCCAAGTGATTTCGTGATTTCTCACGAGATTATACCTCACAGTCAGCTTACAACACCTGACCTGTTAGGTCAGGCGAGGTGTAATCTCGTACTTATATGTCTTTCTGTCTTTCTTTCTTACAGTTCCTTGATAATGTGAGAAATCACGAAAGCCCTTGGAATTTCACTATTTTATTCATGTGTGGGGGGGCGAATATATGCAAGAAATATCATAGCCAGCAGGATTCGTACCCCAGAGCGTCAGCTCTTCACGAGTGTAGGTAGCTGTTGATTTGTCGCCTTAAACCACTCAGCTACAGGTACCTCATAACGTTAGGTAGTTTCCTGGACTGCAAGCCATGTTTCTTCCTAACGCCAGACACACCAGTGAGCCTCCCGCATGGTCTCCATGCTGGAGGCTCACACTCGAGTGTTATCGGGAAACTTGAATGAAGCACGTCAAAACACTACCCAGCATGTCTACCACTGCTCCGTGAGGATCTAGTAATAATAATAATAATAATAATAATAATAATAATAATAATAATAATCAACTTTGGAATGTTAGCACCGTCACCCACTGCGACTCAATGCAGGTTTTTACAGTTCTCTCATCTGCAGGAACAAGTGTGGAAATTTTCCAGAGGTACCTGGATCGCTAGCTCCGCCAAGCCGCAGATAAACTTGGCTGTGACTGGACAAGTGGGCCAGCGGGCCGCCAGTCGCAACAGCCTGATTAAACAGACAACGGAAAAGTGCTGACCCCTTAGATTGGGCTGTTAGAGTAGGAAGACTCTGGACACCCGTCAAAGGTAGTGGCAGAGATATATCCTACAAGCATTGACGGAGGATATGGGGGACATAAGTAACATAGCTGAAGAATGAGACACTTGTGAAACATTTGGGAATCTTTATCGAGGAAACGTTTCGCCAGCCAGTGGCTTCTTCAGTCCAATACAGAGAAGAACGGTGGACGATATGCAGGACTTTGAGGTAATGAGTCACTCAGTCTGAAGTCGATGTGTTCAGTCCATCAGTCTTGAAATTAATGGCCTGAACATTGACGCCAGGCTCAGGAACTGATTACCTTTAACTCCTTCTCATCTTCCACTGTTCTTTTCTGCACTGGACTGAAGAAGCCACTGGCTGGCGAAACGTTTCCTCAATAGAGACTCCCAAATGTTACACAAGTGCCTCATTCTTTAACTTGTCGATTTTCTGAACCGCTGACATGAGTAAAATCGCTGCTGCGGCTCTAGGTGGATAGTTACAGGTACACATGTCTACGTAAGGATTATTACCGTCCATTTCTCTCTCTCTCTCTCTGTCTCTCTCTCTCTCTCTCTCTCTCTCTCTCTCTCTCTCTCTCTCTCTGCTGTGTGCCACACCGGCTTTTGCCTCGCCAATTATCTCATTGTAATGTGAGGAGCGTGAGAGGCTTCTCCACAGAGCGTGGCCTGTCTGGTGCCTGGCTCTGTGAAACACCAAAGGTGCCAGGTTCGTGGTGACTGACAACCAGGTTCCTGATGACTGACAACCAGCTTCCTGGTGACTGACAACCAGCTTCCTGGTGACTGACAACCAGCTTCCTGGTGACTGACAACCAGCTTCCTGGTGACTGACAACCAGCTTCCTGGTGACTGACAACCAGCTTCCTGGTGACTGACAACCAGCTTCCTGGTGACTGATACCAGATCCCCTCCCCTCTCCCCCATTCCAAATTTACTACCATACTCTACTCACCGCACCAGTCAAACTACCACCGCCTTATCTACCTTCCCTGGCTAATCTACCGGTGTTACACTTAATCTACTTTTTCTGGGTAATCTACCCTTGTTTACTACACTTAATCTACTTTTTCTGGGTAATCTACCCTTGTTTACTACACTTAATCTACTTTTTCTGGGTAATCTACCCTTGTTTACTACACTTAATCTACTTTTCCTGGCTAATCTACCCTTGTTTGCTACACTACATTACTCCCCTGGCTAATCGTGAGTCAGCTGTTTTAACATACAGTCAACGGTGATCTGTTATGTGAGTCAGCTGTTTTAACATAGTCAACGGTGATCTGTTATGTGAGTCAGCAGTTTTAACATAGTCAACGGTGATCTGTTATGTGAGTCAGCTGTTTCAGACATGTCAACGGTGGTCTGTTATATAAGTCAACTATTTCAACAGACACGTCAGCGGTGGTCTGTTGTGTCAATGGTGTCTGTGAGAGCCTTTTAGCGCGCGCGCCATTTTTCGCGACGAGGTGAATTTGCTGGTCATTTATTTCGCTAATTAGTTCAATTGCTATTTCTGTATTTCGCGAGGGAATTGCATCCCCCTCTTCCCCCCAACAAAAAAAATTATTTTCAATCCAATTCTTTCCCAGAGTCCCTGCTGCTTGTTAATGCAGTGGATGGCAGGGCAGTGGATGGCAATTTCTGCTGGATAACAGGGCAGTTGATGGCAGTTTGTGTTGGATGGCAGTTTCTGCTGGATAACAGGGCAGTTGATGGCAGTTTGTGTTGGATGGAAGTTTCTGCTGGATGCAAAACAACTGGATGGCAGGGCAGTGGATGGCAATTTCTGCTGGATGCGGGCAGAGCCGTGGATGGCAGTTTCTATTGGCTGGGATATTGGGAAATATTTCCCCAGTCTGCAGAATAGTCAGTAAGAGGAACGACCAGGAGAGTGAAGTGGTCGAGGCAGGATCCACATACACAGCTTTACGAACATGTATAACAGGGCTTGATAGAGCCCAGGAAAAGTACGGTAGATTGAACCTCAAGGTGACAAGGAGACAAGGATAGATTAGGGATAAATAAGGGATACAGGCAGTTTAAAAAAGAAAAGTTACTCGAGAATGCGAAGTACAGTCGAAATTTGCTTTAGTTTGTCGAGTTATTAAAGGAAAAAATAATTCGGAAGAGATGATCATCAGTGAAGCGGAATAAAGTGCCACGATCGCACGTGCAAAGAAAATGATAGGATGGATAATGAGAACGTTCAAAACGAGAGATGCCAAGCCCATGATGATCCTTTTTCAAATCACTTGTTCTCTCTAGGCTGGAATACTGCTGTACATTAACATCTCCATTCAAAGCAGGTGAAATGGCAGATCTGGAGAGTGTACAGAGATCCTTTACTGCACGTATAAGTTCTGTCAAGCACCTTAACTACTGGGAACGCTTGGAAGCACTTGACTTGTACTCGTTGGAACGCAGGAGGGAGAGATATATCATAATCTACACTTGGAAAATCCTGGAAGGAATGGTCCCAAATCTGCACACAGAAATCACTCCCTACGAAAGTAAAAGACTGGGCAGGCGATGCAAAATGCCCCCAGTTAAAAGTAGGGGCGCCATTGGTACACTAAGGGAAAACACCATAAGTGTCCGGGGCCCAAAACTGTTCAACAGCCTCCCATCAAGCATTAGGGGAATTGCCAATAAACCCCTGGCTGCCTTCAAGAGAGAGCTGGACAGATACCTAAAGTCAGTGCCGGATCAGCCGGGCTGTGGCTCGTACGTCGGACTGCGTGCGACCAGCAGTAACAGCCTAGTTGATCAGGCCCTGATCCATCGGGAGGCCTGGTCATGGACCGGGCTACGGGGGCGTTGATCCCCGGAATAACCTCCAGGTAACCTCCAGGTAAGCCGGGGGTGGGGAGAGAGAGAGAGAGAGAGAGAGAGAGAGAGAGAGAGAGAGAGAGATTTAAAACCTGTTCAAAACCGGTATAAAACACACATTAAGATGCAAAACCGGTGGTGGTAGAGAAAGAACTTGAAAACAGGTTCAGAACCAGTTTAAAATACTCAGTAACATTTTTTTTTTGCTTATTACTACGTCGTTTCGCCTACACGGGATATTTATCAAGTAAATATCAGTACGTTTTTGTAGTAAAACTTCCGCTGCTTGATGCGAGGAGAAGCTGCCGGCCACTTGTGTGTAGTCTGAAGAACATCACACTTGGTGTGTGTGTATTAAGAGTTGTAGTATACATGGACACTTGGTGTGTGTGTATTAAGAGTTGTAGTATACATGGACACTTGGAGGTGTGTATGTGTCACTGTGTATATTTTAACCTCTATTTTAGGGTTTAAGGTATATACTGGATGTGGTATAAACCTTGGTAATAAATACCGACAAGTTGGTTTAGAAAGACACGTAAGCAAACACTATAGCATATTTATTAGAAAACGTTTCGGTCCTGGGACCTTGATCACTTCTAACATACAGAGGTAGAAAGACATTATATATATAGGTGGAGAGTGATGTCAGGTCACGTGCGTCACACATCACTCTCCGCCTATATATATATAATGTCTTTCTACCTCTATGTTAGAAGTGATCAAGGTCCCAGGACCGAAACGTTTTCTAATAAATATGTTATAGTGTTAGCTTACGTGTCTTTCTAAACCATACTGGATGTGTACAGCTAAACTGCAGCCTCAGTGAACTCTTTGCGAGGCCGATCAGGTGACGACAGTCTTAACCCGTTGTGAGGTCGATAGGCTAAATTTAAATATAATAAACAAACCAAATCACCAGCTATTGGATGGTGGAATATAATTGATTGTAATGGATGATTATCATATGTAAGAGTGGATGAGTTGTGTTCCTACGTGTGGAAGCAAGGCTGCGCCAAGCCTTGTGTGAAATAGTTTGTTAATGATCAACCTGCAACACTTGCCGTAGTGGCGGGAGGGAAGGGAAGTGCTGTGTTATTTGTGGAGTGGGTTTGTGTGGTGTTAGTAGGAGAGTGGTGATGTTAATGTAGTGGGATTGTAGGGTGATAGGATGGAGACGGGGGTGTTATTGGAGGGGTGTGGGTGGGAGAGGACACTGCATGGCGCTCTGACAATCCGGTTGGTGAGGCACTTTTAGGGGACAGCTGTCTAGTTTCCCCTTGAACACTTTCCATGTTGGTTCCAGCAAGGTTTCTTACGTCCCCTGGTAGCAGATGTCAGAAACATTGCAGGCAAAACGTTTCAGCAATAAAGATAACCAAGTGTTAGGCATGTCTTGCTCATCAGTGTGTCGGTATTGTGTATACCAACCTGCTGTTAGCAGGTTGAAGAGTTTTGGTCATGTATGTTGACACAGTATTCTGTAAATCTCTCTGAGGCCTCTGTTCCTCACTGCTAGTTCGGGGTTCTTAGTGTATTGTATTGTATGCATATCACTGTCAACGATATGACAGTGATATGCATACAGTAGATGAATTATCAGTAGATAAAGATGTCTTGTAGATAGATTGGTCAATGATGGCTCCGTTAAATGTCCAGTCCACGCTCCCCTGACGTCAAGTCATTGGACTTCTTCTTGAGGGGAGTCTGTGAAGGATTATGTTTTGCAGGCGTCAATAGCTGACATTAAAACACTCTGTGCTGGAGTAAATGATGGCATTGGAAAACTGTTGACCAGTACGTGAAATAAACTAGCGTATCATTTACTGTAGTTGTGTTACTGACCACTAGAGGTGCACACGCTGAGGCTACTCAGATTGGACAACGTGAATTATAATAATTATAATCATAGGGGAGCACTAAACCCGTAGGATTATACAGCGCATGTGGGGGGGGGGAGGTATTCAGAGTCAATTCAGGGAACCGGAGCCCCTCACCAGTATCAAGGAACCTCCCTTGAGGGGTGGACAGCATGAAGCTCTGTAAAACACTTGCTGGTTCATTAGTTACGTACAGAAAACTGCAGTTTCTTATCTGTTACCCTTGCAAAAATATTTAAACTCGGAAAAGGACTTTGTGGGCAGCGTGTACCGTAACAAGTTGCTTGTGAGAGCTTTCATTTATCAGTTGGCTCGATTCTTTGAAGATCTGGCTGGTTACTTGTTCTCTTAATGCAGTGTAAAATAAACCCAGTGAGGAGCAGGGGTGCGGTGGGGACAATAAGGGAACACTGTATCAACATCCGGCGTCCCAGACTTTTCAACATCTTACCAGAAGATATCAAACACTGCTGGATACAAGTGTTGAAGCCTTCAAGAGGAAACTGGACAAGTATCTTCATCAGGTGCCAGATCAACCAGGCTGTGATGGATATGTGGGGCAGCGGGCCTCCAGCAGCAACAGCCTGGTTGACCAGGCAAGCACCAGACGAGCCTGGCCCATGGCCGAGCTCAGAGAGTAGATAAACTCTCGAAATTCTTCAAAGGTATATCAAAGGTATGAGGAGTCCGAGAAATTAATGATCTCTAATGACTGTTCTCTTTCCTCTTGCTTATCCCCCCCACCAGATCTTCTCGCTTAAATCCTCTCCTTCCCAACCACTCTCCTCAATGCCAACCTCTCCTCACTTCCCAAATCCTCACTGCCCTCCTTAACATTCATTTCCTTCCCTTTAAACCTTCCTCATTTCTTAACTCCCTCTTTCCCTCTCTATTCCTTCCATCTCTCGTTCCGTCTTTCTCTTTCCTTAACTACGTCCCTCCCTGCAACCTCCTGGAGTCTTCCATCTATACACCATGTACCGTGACGGGCTGCGTCGTCATGTTTGGTCCACATGATACCACAAATGAAGCTCTCAGATTAGGGCTTATGTTGCCCCACTCCCTAATGTCTTCCTTCTTTCCTCGCAGGAAATCGCCTCCTTGCTCATCAGCTTCGACAGACACATTGATTGGCTCTCCAAAGAAGTAAAAATCAGGTGAGTCCCTCTCTCTCTCTCTCTCTCTCTCTCTCTCTCTCTCTCTCTCTCTCTCTCTCTCTCTCTCTCTCTCTCTCTCTCTCTCTCTCTCTCTCTCTCTCTCTCTCTCTCTATCTCTCTCTATCTCTCTCTATCTATCTCTCTCTCTCTCTCTCTCTCTCTCTCTCTCTCTCTCTCTCTCTCTCTCTCTCTCTCTCTCTAAGTGTTGAATGCTGTTAGGTTGGTGTTAAATTTTTCGATTACTGTATCCTGCTTATCTATATACTGTGTGTGTGTGTGTGTGTGTGTGTGTGTGTGTGTGTGTGTAGTCTCCTAGTCCTGGGATATATAAATCTTGGAAGCCACTCTTAAGTCTGGACGGTGAGACTGGCTTTCGTTCGTCCGTGAAATTTCTATTTAAACTTGTGGCAAATTAAGGCTGTGGGGGGCGAATCCGCTTGATGAGTGTAGTGTGAAGCTGGCTCTCACGCTGGGCCCGTGGTTCCCACAATGGTCCCATGGTTCTCACGCTGGGCCCGTGGTTCCCACAATGGTCCCATGGTTCTCACGCTGGGCCCGTGGTTCCCACAATGGTCTCTTGGTTTCCAAGCTGGGCCCTTGGTTTCCACGCTGGGCCCGTGGTTCCCACAATGGTCCCACGGTTCTCACGCTGGGCCCGTGGTTTCCACGCTGGGCCCGTGGTTTCCACGCTGGGCCCGTGGTTCCCACAATGGTCCCGTGGTTTCCACGCTGGGCCCGTGGTTCCCACAATAGTCCCGTGGTTCCCACAATGGTCCCGTGGTTCCCACGCTGTGCCCGTGGTTCCCACGCTGGGCCCGTGGTTCCCACAATGGTCCCGTGGTTCCCACGCTGGGCCCGTGGTTCCCACAATGGTCCCGTGGTTCCCACGCTGGGCCCGTGGTTCCCACAATGGTCCCGTGGTTCCCACAGTGGTCCCGTGGTTCACACGCTGGGCCCGTGGTTCCCACGCTGGGCTCGTGGTTCCCACAATGGTCCCATGGTTCTCACGCTGGGCCCGTGGTTCCCACAGTGGTCCCCACGCTCGGCCCGTGGTTCCTACGCTGGGCCCGTGGTTCCCACAGTGGTCCCCACGCTCGGCCCGTGGTTCCTACGCTGGGCCCGTGGTTCCCACGCTGGGCCCGTGGTTTCTACGCTCGGCCCGTGGTTCCCACGCTGGGCCCGTGACTCCCACGATGGTCCCGTGGTTTCCACGCTGGGCCCGTGGTTCCCACGCTGGGCAAGTGGTTCCCACGCTGGGCCCGTGGTTCCCACGCTGGGCCCGTGGTTCCCACGCTGGGCCCGTGGTTCCCACGCTGGGCCCGTGGTTTCTACGCTGGGCCCTTGGTTCCCACGCTGGACCCGTGGTTCCCACGCTGGGCCCGTGATTCCCACGATGGTCCCGTGACTCCCACGCTGGGCCCGTGACTCCCACGATGGTCCCATGGTTCCTACGCTGCTACACTAGACAAAGTAGAGGTGCATTTAGTATTACACTCCACTATTAGCAGACAGAGGATCGAGCCTTCACAACTTGCATTGAACATAGTTTCCTCGTGTATTCTAAAATATTTCTTGTTGAAAGTTATGCTGTAAAATCTTTGAGTGAGTGAGTGAGTGAGTGAGTGAGTGAGTTAGTGAGTGAGTGAGTGAGTGAGTGAGTGAGTTAGTGAGTGAGTTAGTGAGTGAGTGAGTGAGTGAGTTAGTGAGTTAGTGAGTAGAGAAGGAACAGTTAGAGAAGAAATAGAGGGGAAATGAGGTTACAGCTAGAGAGGGAATTTGAGTGGAATACTTAGAAAGGAAACAGTGAGATAGAATAGTTAGATAATATATAGACGGGGGAAGTGGGGGAATAGATTATAGAATGAACGAGAGTAGAGATAGATGGGTGTAAGGATCGGGTGGAAGTCTGACTCGCTGTGGAAGGTCAACTAGCAGCAGCAGCAGCAGCAGCAGCAGCAGCAGCAGCAGCAGCAGCGGCAGCGGCAGCAGCAGCAGCAGCAGCAGCAGCAGCAGCAGCAGCAGCAGCGGCGGCGGCGGCGGAGGCGGCGGCGGCGGCGGCGGCGGCGGCGGCGGCGGCGGCGGCGGCGGCGGCGGCGGCGGTGGTGGTGGCGGCGGTGGCGGTGGCGGTGGCGGTGGTGGTGGTGGTGTACAATTACACAAAAGTTCTTGGCATAAAATGATGGTAAATTTTCATGGCCAGTTGAGGACATTACGCAGCGTCATGCAAGATGGCTGCTGTGTGTGTTATCTTCCAGGATCTCTTCTTCAGTCAGTCGATAACATTAGTTAATTTTAACAGCACTAGCAGCAGCAAGACACCCAACAACATGGAATAAAGTAACAGACAACAAGAACATGGAATACAGTGACACACAACACTGAATACAGTGACACAACAGCATGGCATACAGTAACACATAACATGGAATACAGTAACACAGAACATGGAATACAGTAACACATAACATGGAATACAGTAACACATAGCATGGAATACAGCAACACACAACATGGAATACAGTAACATACAACAACAACAGCAAGGGCAACAACAACAACAACAACAGCAAGGGCAACAACAACAACTTTTAATAAGAACAACACTTACAGAACCAACAGCAGTGACAACAAAAACAACTTTTAATAAGAACAGCACTTACAGAAGCAACAGCACCAACTGCAGCAGGAGTAACAGCAGCAGCAGTGACAGCAGCACCAACAGCAGCAGCAGTGACAGCAGCACCAACAGCAGCAGCAGTGACAGCAACACCAACCTAGCTACCACAGTGACAGCAACACCAACCTAGCTACCACAGTGACAGCAACACCAACCTAGCTACCACAGTGACAGCAACACCAACAGCAGCAGCTCCAACAACAGCAGCAGCACCAACAATAGCAACACCAATAACAGCACCAACAACAGCAACACCAACAGCACCAGCAGTGACAGCAGCACCCAACAAGAGACAAAAGTAGCAAGGAGCTCGGTCATAGGCTGATCCAGCCTCACTCTCGCAATATAAGATCATTAGCATAATTACTCCAGCTAGACGGAAAACATTTATCTGAAAAAATTCCTAATATGAAAACAGCGTCAGACATATATAAAAAATGTCTGAAAAGGCGCTTGAAAAGCAGCCATAATGAGACGAAGAATTTTATTTGCAGCCATAAACTGAATATAATTTATATCATTGAATGGTGTGCAATAGACAGTTATCTCAAAATGGCTGGAGTTGTATTGTAAATGACTGGAATCTGAGCATAATTCCTGTTACTGAAATACAAAATAACATTAGGGTGAATACTGAGTACTTTGTGTTGTTTGGAGGAGCTATGTAGGTCAGTGGTGAATATTTCTCAGTGATGACGGCCTCGTTCAGGGCAGCAGAAATATCAGAGCCGGAACAGTTATAGAGAGCGTTTACGGCACTTATAAGACTCAATAAAGCATTTAAATAACTGGGAGCACCCAAAAGTTCTAAATATGTACTCACTGGAGCGGAGGAGAGATGTACACGGTAATACGTACTTGGAAAGTACTTGAGGGGCTCTGTCTCACGTGTGCACACTGCCATAACCATAATGCCATAGCAGCTGGGTCAAAAAGTGGGTGAGACATGACAGTATTGTCCAGCAGCTGGGTTATACAGTGGGTGAGACATGACAGTATTGTCTTGCAGCTGGGTCATACAGTGGGTGAGACATGACAGTATTGTCCAGCAGCTGGGTTATACAGTGGGTGAGACATGACAGTATTGTCCAGCAGCTGGGTTATACAGTGGGTGAGACATGACAGTATTGTCTAGCAGCTGGGTCATACAGTGGGTGAGACATGACAGTATTGTCCAGCAGCTGGGTTATACAGTGGGTGAGACATGACAGTATTGTCTAGCAGCTGGGTCATACAGTGGGTGAGACATGACAGTATTGTCTAGCAGCTGGGTCATACAGTGGATGAGACATGACAGTGTTGTCTAGCAGCTGGGCCATACAGTGGGTGAGACATGACAGTATTGTCTAGCAGCTGGGTCATACAGTGGATGAGACATGACAGTATTGTCCAGCAGCTGGATCATACAGTGGGTGAGACATGACAGTATTGTCCAGCACCTGGGTCATACAGTGGATGAAACATGACAGTATTGTCTAGCAGCTGGGTCATACAGTGGATGAGACATGACAGTATTGTCCAGCAGCTGGATCATACAGTGGGTGAGACATGACAGTATTGTCCAGCACCTGGGTCATACAGTGGATGAGACATGACAGTATTGTCCAGCAGCTGGGTCATACAGTGGATGAGACATGACAGTATTGTCCAGCAGCTGGGTCATACAGTGGGTGAGACATGACAGTATTGTCTAGCAGCTGGGTCATACAGTGGGTGAGACATGACAGTATTGTCTAGCAGCTGGATCATACAGTGGGTGAGACATGACAGTATTGTCCAGCAGCTGGGTCATACAGTGGGTGAGACATGACAGTATTGTCTAGCAGCTGGGTCATACAGTGGGTGAGACATGACAGTATTGTCTAGCAGCTGGGTTATACAGTGGGTGAGACATGACAGTATTGTCCAGCAGCTGGGTCATACAGTGAGACTTGACAGTATTGTCCAGCAGCTGGGTCATACAGTGGGTGAGACATGACAGTATTGTCTAGCAGCTGGGTCATACAGTGGGTGAGACATGACAGTATTGTCCAGCAGCTGGGTCATACAGTGAGACATGACAGTATTGTCCAGCAGCTGGGTCATACAGTGGGTGAGACATGACAGTATTGTCTAGCAGCTGGGTCATACAGTGGATGAGACATGACAGTATTGTCCAGCAGCTGGGTCATACAGTGAGACTTGACAGTATTGTCTAGCAGCTGGGTTATACAGTGGGTGAGACATGACAGTATTGTCCAGCAGCTGGGTCATACAGTGGGTGAGACATGACAGTATTGTCCAGCAGCTGGGTCATACAGTGGGTGAGACATGACAGTATTGTCTAGCAGCTGGGTCATACAGTGGGTGAGACATGACAGTATTGTCCAGCAGCTGGGTCATACAGTGGGTGAGACTTGACAGTATTGTCCAGCAGCTGGGTCATGCAGTGGGTGAGACATGATAGTATTGTCCAGCAGCTGGGTCATACAGTGGGTGAGACATGACAGTATTGTCCAGCAGCTGGGTCATACAGTGGGTGAGACATGACAGTATTGTCTAGCAGCTGGGTCATACAGTGGGTGAGACATGACAGTATTTTCTAGCAGCTGGGTCATACAGTGGGTGAGACATGACAGTATTGTCCAGCAGCTGGGTCATACAGTGGGTGAGACATGACAGTATTGTCCAGCAGCTGGAGTCTAGACACACTATTGATCTCCTCAAGTTCAAAGCTCTGGAATGTGTACTCTTGGTTGTACTCTCTTGTATGTGGCTGCACATGTCGAGTCACAGCCCCTGGACCTGCTAGTTGCTATTGGGCTTCCTCCTGGTTGCGCGAGCCCTATCATAGCTCTTCTTAAAACTGTGTACTCACATATTTGTACTCACCTATTTGTGGTTGCAGGGGTCGAGTCATAGCTCCTGGCCCCCGCCTCTTCACTGATTGCTACTAGGTCCTCTCTCTCCCTGCCCCATGAGCTTTATCATACCTCGCCTTAAAACTATGTATGGTTCCCGCCTCCACTACTTCACTTTCTAGGCTATTCCACGGCTTGACTACTCTATGACTGAAGAAATACTTCCTAACATCCCTTTGATTCATCTGAGTCTTCAACTTCCAATTGTGACCTCTTGTGTCTGTGTCCCATCTCTGGAACATCCCGTCTTTGTCCACCTCGTCT
The DNA here is from genome assembly GCF_038502225.1 of Cherax quadricarinatus. Taxonomy (NCBI): domain Eukaryota; kingdom Metazoa; phylum Arthropoda; class Malacostraca; order Decapoda; family Parastacidae; genus Cherax; species Cherax quadricarinatus. Next base: position 8,723,345 of record NC_091330.1, read on the forward strand.
ATTCCGCGCAGTATTTTATATGTCGTTATCATGTCTCGCCTGACCCTCCTGGCCTCCAGTGTCGTCAGGCCGATTTCCCTCAACCTTTCTTCGTAGGACAATCCCCGTAGCTCTGGGACTAGTCTTGTTGTGTGTGTACTCACCTAGTTGAGGTTGCAAGGGTCGAGTCCAAGCTCATGGCCCCGCCTCTTCACTGGTCGCTACTAGGTCACTCTCCCTGAACCGTGAGCTTTATCATACCTCTGCTTAAAGCCTCCATTACATCGCTTCCCAAACTATTCCACTTACTGACTACTCTGTGGCTGAAGAAATACTTCCTAACATCCCTGTGATTCAACTGTGTATTCAACTTCCAACTGTGTCCCCTTGTTACTGTGTCCAATCTCTGGAACATCCTGTCTTTGTTCACCTTGTCAATTCCTTTCAGTATTTTGTATGTCGTTATCATGTCCCCCCTATCTCTCCTGTCCTCCAGTGTCGTCAGGTTGATTTCCCTTAACCTCTCCTCGTAGGACATACCTCTTAGCTCTGGGACTAGTCTTGTTGCAAACCTTTGCACTTTCTCTAGTTTCTTTACGTGCTTGGCTAGGTGTGGGTTCCAAACTGGTGCCGCATACTCCAATATGGGCCTAACGTACACGATGTACAGGGTCCTGAACGATTCCTTATTGAGGTGTCGGAATGCTGTTCTGGGGTTTGCTAGGCGCCCATATGCTGCAGCCGTTATTTGGTTGATGTGCGCTTCAGGAGATGTGCCTGGTGTTATACTCACCCCAAGATCTTTTTCCTTGAGTGAGGTTTGTAGTCTCTGGCCCCCCCCTAGACTGTACTCCGTCTGCGGTCTTCTTTGCCCTTCCCCAATCTTCATGACTTTGCACTTGGTGGGATTGAACTCCAGGAGCCAATTGCTGGACCAGGTCTGCAGCCTGTCCAGATCTCTTTGTAGTTCTACCTGGTCTTCTATCGAGTGAATTTTTCTCATCAACTTCACGTCATCTGCAAACAGGGACACCTCAGAGTCTATTCCTTCTGCCATGTCGTTCACAAATACCAGAAACAGCACTGGTCCTAGGACTGACCCCTGTGGGACCCCGCTGGTCACAGGTGCCCACTCTGACACCTCGCCACGTACCATGACTCGCTGCTGTCTTCCTGACAAGTATTCGCTGATCCATTGTAGTGCCTTCCCTGTTATCCCTGCTTGGTCCTCCAATTTTTGCACTAATCTCTTGTGTGGAACTGTGTCAAACGCCTTCTTGCAGTCCAAGAATATGCAATCCACCCACCCCTCTCTCTCTTGTCTTACTTCTGTCACCATGTCATAGAACTCCAGTAGGTTTGTGACACAGGATTTCCCGTCCCTGAAACCATGTTGGCTGCTGTTAATGAGATCATTCCTTTCTAGGTGTTCCACCACTCTTCTGATAATTTTCTCCATGATTTTGCATACTATACATGTCAGTGACACTGGTCTGTAGTTTAGTGCTTCATGTCTGTCTCTTTTTTTTAAAGATTGGGACTACATTTGCTGTCTTCCATGCCTCAGGCAATCTCCCTGTTTCGATAGCTGTATTGAATATTGTTGTTAGGGGTACACATAGCGCCTCTGCTCCCTCTCTCAGGACCCATGGGGAGATGTTATCTGGCCCCATTGCCTTTGAGGTATCTAGCTCACTCAGAAGCCTCTTCACTTCTTCCTCGGTTGTGTGCACTGTGTCCAGCACTTGGTGGTGTGCCCCACCTCTCCGTCTTTCTGGAGCCCCTTCTGTCTCCTCTGTGAACACTTCTTTGAATCTCTTGTTGAGTTCCTCACTTACTTCACGGTCATTTCTTGTTGTCTCTCCTCCTTCCTTCCTTTGCCTGATTACCTGGTCCTTGACTGTTGTTTTCCTCCTGATGTGGCTGTATAACAGTTTCGGGTCAGATTTGGCTTTCTCTGCTATGTCGTTTTCATATTGTCGTTGGGCCTCCCGTATCCGTGCATATTCGTTTCTGGCTCTACGACTTCTCTCCTTATTCTCCTGGGTCCTTTGCCTTTTATATTTCTTCCATTCCTTAGCACACTTGGTTTTTGCCTCCCTGCACCTTTGGGTGAACCATGGGCTCATCCTGACTTTTTCATTATTCCTGTTACCCTTGGGTACAAACCTCTCCTTAGCCTCCTTGCATATTGTTGCTACATATTCCGTCATCTCATTAACTGGCTTCCCTGCCAGTTCTCTGTCCCACTGAACCCCGTTCAGGAAGTTCCTCATTCCCGTGTAGTCCCCTTTCTTGTAGTTCGGCAAAATTCGTCCTGGCCTTCCTTCTTCCCCCTCCACTTGTAGCTCTACTGTGTATTCGAAGCTTAAAACCACATGATCGCTGGCCCCAAGGGGTCTTTCATATGTGATGTTCTCGATATCTGCACTACTCAAGGCGAATACTAAGTCCAGTCTTGCTGGTTCATCCTCTCCTCTCTCTCTTGTAGTGTCCCTTACGTGTTGGTACATGAAGTTTTCCAGTACCAACTCCATCATCTTAGCCATCCATGTATCTTGGCCCCCAGGTGGGTCCAAGTTCTCCTTGTGGTTAAAGTCACCCATGATCAGGAGCTTTGCCCTGCATGCATGAGCTCTTCCGGCCATTGCAGCCAATGTGTCAACCATCGCTCTATTGCTCTCGTCGTGTGTGTGTGTGTGTGTGTGTGTGTGTGTGTGTGTGTGTGTGTGTGTGTGTGTGTACTCACCTAGTTGAGGTTGCAGGGGTCGAGTCCGAGCTCCTGGCCCCGTGTGTGTGTGTGTGTGTGTGTGTGTGTGTGTGTGTGTGTGTGTGTGTGTGTGTGTGTGTCTGTGTCTGTGTCTGTGTCTGTGTCTGTCTGTGTTTTTATTTTATTTTGTATTTACTACTCTTTAAGATTGTATTACTGCTTTAATTTCCTGGATTAAGAGCATACAACTTGAAGGTTAGTGAGTGTATGTCCTACTTCAAGTGTATAAGTAAGTGTACGTCGTCCTTCAAGTGTATAAGTGTACGTCCTCCTGCAGGCCCAAGAGTGGCTCCATGTTGCTGTACTCTCGCAAGAAGGTGCGCTACCGACGGGACGGCTACTGCTGGAAGAAACGTAAAGACGGGAAGACTACCAGGGAAGACCACATGAAGCTCAAGGTGCAGGGCATAGAGGTCAGTATCTCTCTCTCTCTCTCTCTCTCTCTCTCTCTCTCTCTCATATGAAGCTTAATTAAATTTTCCTTTTTAAAATCACAGAAGAATCCCACTTAATTCTTTTATTTTTAAGAGCTAATGTGGGGGTGGGCAAGACATGTGAGGGTGGGTAGGGTGGTGGGCAGGACATGCTGGGCGGTGGGCTGGGCGATGGGCAGGGTGGTGGGCAGGACATGCTGGGCGATGGGCAGGGTGGTGGGCAGGATCTGGTGGGTGGTGGGCAGGACATGGTGGGTGTTGGGCTGGGTGGTTGGCAGGACCTGGTGGATGGTGGGCAGACCTGGTGGGTGGTGGGAAGGACCTGGTGGGTGCTGGGCAGGACCTAGTGGGTGGTGGGCAGGGTGGTGGGCATTACCTGGTGGGTGGTGGGCAGACCTGGTGGGTGGTGGGCAGAACCTGGTGGGTGGTGGGCAGACCTGGTGGGTGGTATACCTTACCTTTGATATACCTTTGAAGAATTTCGAGAGTATATCTACTCTCTGAGCCCGGCCATGGGCCAGGCTCGTCTGGTGCTCGCCTGGTCAACCAGGCTGTTGCTGCTGGAGGCCCGCTGCCCCACATAGACATCACAGCCTGGTTGATCTGGCACCTGGTGAAGATACTTGTCTAGCTTCCTCTTGAAGGCTTCAACACTTGTTCCAGCAGTGTTTCTGATATCTTCTGGTAAGATGTTGAAAAGTCTGGGACCCCGGATGTTGATAGTGTTCCCTTATTGTTCCCACCGCACCCCTGCTCCTCACTGGGTTTATTTTACACTTCCTCCCATATCTCTCACTCCAGTATTTTGTTATGGCAGTGTACAGATTTGGGACCAAGCCCTCGAGTACCTTCCAGGTATATATTATCATGTACCTCTCTCTCCTCCGCTCCAGTGAGTACATGTTCAAGACTTGCAGGCGTTCCCAGTAGTTTAGGTGCTTTACTGGCTCAATGTGAGCCGTAAACGATCTCTGTATTTGTTCCAGCTGGTGGGCAGATCTCGTGGGTGGTGGGCAGGGTGGTGGGCAGACCTGGTGGGTGGTTGGCAGGACCTGGTGGGTAGTTGGCAGGACCTGGTGGGTGGTGGGCAGGGTGGTGGGCAGACCTGGTGGGTGGTTCACAGGACCTGGTGGGTGGTGGGCATAGTGGTGGGCAGGACCTGGTGGGTGGTGGGCATGGTGGTGGACAGGACCTTGTGGGTGGTGGGCATGGTGGTGGGCAGGACCTTGTGGGTGGGCAGGGTGGTGGGTAGGACGTTGTGGGTGGTGGGCAGACCTGGTGGGTGGTGGGCAGGGTGGTGGACAGACCTGGTGGGTGGTGGGCATGGTGGGCAGGACCTGGTGGGTGGTGGGCAGGGTGGTGGGCACACCTGGTGGGTGGTGGGCAGGACCTGGTGGGTGGTGGGCAGGAAGGCGCAGCAACTTACTGCTACAAATTACTCTGGGTGAGACCTGGAGAAATATCTCGCTTTATGACGGAAATTGTCTCTCTGGCTTCTGGATAAATGTCAGACTGGCGCACTTTGTTGTGTTCTCTGCCCTTGTCTCTCTCCCCTCTCCTCCCCTCTCCACCCCTCCCCTCCCCTCCCCTCCCTCCTTATCCCCTTCTTTCCTTGTTCTCAGCCCTTCTTTATCTTCGTCTTAGCTCCTTATACCTCATCTTTTTTATCTTTCCTCTTCTTTTACTATTTCTCGTCCCTTCTCTCATTCTTGTTTCTCCCTCGTTTCCTCGGTATCTTAGTTTCTGCCTTAAATACCAACGCTCTCCTTGCTGAATAAGGCAAGTGAAAATTTGTGTATGCAATAATTTCGCACAAATTATTCTGAACCTAACGAATAAAAAATATATTTCATTGTGTTTGTTTATTATTAAATTAATGTAAACTATCTAAAATATATTTAGTTGGACTAGGCTAAATTAAATTGCACTTGTTATAAGGTTAGCTAAGTTTTGTAAGGTTCTTTAGGCACAAAATTATTAATTTTTACATTAACATAAATGAAAAAAAATATATCTTTAAACGTATAAGAGAAAATTTTAGAAAGAACTTAATTTTAAATGAGTTCTTGCTAATTGATCAATTTTACCTATTCGACATATGTGTATATATATATATATATATATATATATATATATATATATATATATATATATATATATATAGAGGCGTACACCTCTCTGTGTATATTAGAAGCCACTCGGTGTTTATACATAGGTACACGCGCTTCTCGGTGTTTATACATAGGTACACACGCTTCTCGGTGTTTATACATAGGTACACACGCTTCTCGGTGTTTATACATAGGTACACACGCTTCTCGGTGTTTATACATAGGTACACACGCTTCTCGGTGTTTATACATAGGTACACACGCTTCTCGGTGTTTATACATAGGTACACACGCTTCTCGGTGTTTATACATAGGTACACACGCTTCTCGGTGTCCAGTTACACTCAAAATGTTATACATAACACAAAAACGAAATATTCTGAAGACTCGGCAGCCGGGAGGATGGGAAGGTGTGATCCTGTATTACTTAAAAGAAGGTGCATGGAGGAAAAAAATTTGAAGGTGTACATTTGATATACTTCTGATGAGTTTCGAGAGTTTTTCTGCTCCCGGAGCCCGGCCGTGGGCCAGGCTCGTTATCACGGTTAATGAAGCTAAATACCTTGAAGAGCATTCGCCTAACCACGAGATTCTTTCTAACTACAGTTAAGTAACTACAGATAGGTAATTGCAGGTAAATATCTACAGCTAGGTCACTGGAGGTAAGTTTGATGTGATTTACTGGGCTGCGAGACATAGTAAGTTATTCTCTAGCTGTGTTGGTACATGGTCCTCTTCACACTGTCTTAATTTCTCCTCTTTCTCACACCTTCTCGTCTTTACCGTCCTTAAACTCGCCATCTTTCCTATACTTTTCCACTCTGTCCTTCTCTTTATCTTGATCCTTATTAAATCTTCGTCACTTGCCTTCCCTGCCTAATTTTTTTTCTCTCTCTTCCTTTTCCACGTCCTCCTAAATTCACTCTCGCCGCCCACTCTACCCCTTCTTTTCCTTCCTCCCTCCCTCCTTCCCGTCTCTCCCCCCTAATCTGACCTCCCTGCTGGTCTCTGATGAGCGGGGCTTTTTCATACCTCAGATTGGGACGATGAGGTCAGTAGTTAGATAGTTATTTATGCTGTCTGGGGCTATTTTCCCAGACACGGAGCCTCGCTTCACTCCCAAAACAAGAGAAAAATAAAACTCTCCACGGAGAATTTCCTCTGGCTTTTAACCCGTCTCTTTTTCGATCAGAAAATAAATACCTAAAAAAGTTTATAGTTTACTTCGTAATTGTTCCCTTCGGGGTTTTATTTTAATTATAGTAACTTTTGTTATAGTTATTTTTTGTGTAATTATAATTTTTAATACATTGCCGAGTATACTTTTTTGTTAAGGGTTCGTGGAGGTATTGAGGGGGATGGTTGTTGCCGCCGCATGGTAGTTAAGGGTTGTAAACTAGTTATAACTACTCGTGTATACTCGTCCCAGCCGTTGTAATGCACACTTCAGTGCGTGTACACGTGACTGACCAGCACGTATGTACACATGACTGTTTCTTTCACCTTGTATCTTCCCTTAGTTGAAAATCTTTAATGAAAGAAAATATGTAAATTATATATACACGTAACTCTCTTGCAGAACATCTAAAGAGTATGATGAATCTAAATGTTTTTATTTAGATGCTAAAATATTGGTATCGGCTAATTGTGATGGTATTGGTATCGATCTAAAAGTGAGTATCGGTATTTGTATCGGCAGTCATATTTTTTATCTTCCCATCATTATTGTCAGTAATATAATTATTTTCACTGTCGATAACGACAACTGAGATTCTCTCTCTGTCAGTCTTTCTTCATCATCACAATATCATCTTCGAAAGAATTAGTGAAGAAAACAGCATAACATGTAATAATAATAAAAATCGTTATAATAACCATAATTTTTAAAGCGGTGGACCGGTAAGCCAGCGGAAGGCTCGGTCGGATGACCAAAAGCTCCAACTGCAGGTCATCATATGACTAAGACCCACATCAGGAAACACTTGTCCTGTTTGCTGACGAACCTTACCTAGCATTGCACGTTACTCCTTGGCAGTAACTACATTCGTCTCAGCAGGTTAAGTCAGCCTGTTTTATAAGATGAATCATCTATCGCATCCCTTCGTGCTTGTTCATGATGTGAGAGTGACTCCGGTGTTACTGCCCCAAGAGTTGGGAACAATCAATTATTACTGTGCATGGATTACTTCACCACAAGTAAATTTGTTGGTAAACACGGTGGGAAGTGGACGAGTGTGGTTGCTCTTGTGGGACGGAAGTTATACAAGTTTAACTTCATTATTATTGTGACTTGCCGTATTTTCCGGCATATAAGACACACGAGCATGTGAGTGTGTTTCCAAACATTTGCAACGTAACGTTAGTAAACTGCTGAAGCGTAACCCAAAGCCTACCCTTTACCCTGACCTTGAGCATATAAGGCGCAGGGTGATTTTAGTTTTTATTGTGGGGGGAGCGCACCCTGTATGCTGGAAAATACAGTAATTGCCGTGTTTAAAAGCACTTGATGGGAAATATTTGAAGAGGCCTCACTCTCAGGTGTCCCTAGAGTGCAAGAGGGTAAACTCCTACTCTACCACTATCATCCGGAGAGGCATTCTTGTCACTGAGCAAGGGATGCAAGTCATTATACTTTGTCAGGAACTTTGTTTTATCCCTTTTAAATACAGATAATGTGTCAGCTACTACTTGCAGCGTAATAAAAAAAGGAATCTGGTCTTTAATATCGGGTGCAGCCGAGATTAAAGATCACATAGATAACGTCCAATTTCCACAGTACACAACATGGTTGGTTAACAACTAAGGCCACATATTCAACTGCTTCATTATCTTACAAGTAGCGTCTCTTTCATTCACTTTTTCTAGTACATTTTTCCTGCAAGCTGAAGTCCTGGCACTTCACATTTTCCGCCTCCTATGTACAGTCTTCTTTTTTTTCCTAGGCATTTATTACACACTTTACTACCAAAAAAAATAACATTTCTTGAAAGTAAATACCGGGATCCCAGATCTCATTTTGCCTTTTATTAGAGAAGTTGTCAGATTAGCATTCTCTGCTGCACCTTCCATTCTCTTCTTTGTGTTGGCTCGAATTGCATCTTTCTTTGTGTATTCCTTCCTACAGTCTCCATGTACTCTACAGTTTCCCTCCCTCCACACATTTTCCCACCAAGCATTTCACTAGTTCTTCCCACTGCCTGTGGTAAGGCTTTCATCTTACACAGGATACAATTCTTTCATTTTCAATATATTTCACTGTGTGTAAAATTATATTTTTTTTGCCTACGATTGTCTCTCAGTGTTTATCAGTTAAATACATCATCAGTCTCTCACTATAACTTCCAGAACAGATATTATATTTCTGTATTTTTGTCACTGGGACATTAAAAAATGCTGACAATATAAGGACGAGGCGTACGTGTTGTGGAAATAAAATATCCATTTTCTCGGAAGTGTTAGAAGTAGCAAATTTTTAACTTTATTATTGTTGTCATCTCCCTAAAAACAACGGTTAACGAGTAAAATGCGAAAAAATGAACGCGAACAGTGGCCAGTTTTGGACGACGGTGAACACTGAGGTGGCCTCCGTCAGGACGTTTAGTGTAACGTTCAGGAACACGCTCGCTAGAATATCGTTTAATTGCGAAATATTTCAAGGTTCGACCTTAAAGATGACTAATTTTCCTGTACTACAGAAGCACTGACATAGAGGTATAAGTAGTTTATCGACCAACCACCAGGTTTAGCTTCTGCATCTCTTGGAACAAACACTGAGAGTTGTAAGATATCACCACGGTGAGTCAACAAGTTAATCTGGTCCCAGGTCGGACGGTCAGGGTGGAAGAACCCTCAAAATAGGTCACATATATGTTACAGGTATCACAACTCGGAAGACGAAAGGGGTAATAACGAGCAATAACTCTGTTAGAGTAGTCATTAAGCTGCTCCCACCCACTGGGAAACGTGAAGGTCAGGTCAGAATTACGATTACCATAGTAGGTAACATTCCCTGTGTGGTTGTACCACATATTCGCCCTCTAAATTGTCCACGGTATTTTTGTTCTACAAAAGTGCGGACTCGAAATAACTCGTGGTCAAGATTAACATATATATTATATACACTTAGAATCTGCGTGTCCCGCCCACGCTTACAAACGCCCGCTATAGTAACCCCCTCCCCCTCTCTCTCTCTCTCTTTCTCTCTTCCCCCAGCTCTACTATAATATTTATCTCGGGCACTATGACACTTCATGAGTTTTGTGCTTAGGAAAATTTTCTCTATATTAGACAACTGTAAGTCCTCGCTTCCGGTCTAGTGTGTATTGGCTTAGTGCGAGTGTGAGAAAGAAACTCTCTCACACACACACACACACACACACACACACACACACACACACACACACACACACACACACACACACATATACATACATACACACATACATACACACGAGCGCGCGCTAATGTCTATCGACAAGTGTCTTTTACAAATGCCATTTAACACTTGTGCTAATTATATCAACTTATTAAATAAAAATCATTAGTCGTTATGCTAGTGATGTTGGGGCCCATTGTTACGATGGATTGTTCATCAGTAAGTATAGTGTTACCATGTCAGGAGACAGCCTTGAGGGGAGAGGTTTGGAAGGGAAGGGAAGGATGTCTGGTCACCATGACAACAGGTGTGTGTGAGAGAGGAACAGGTGGGCCCTTGTTGCTGCCATTGACATAAATCACTTCCCCTCTAACATGGCTCAATCAGATTGTTTTAGACGCTCTAGTCTATCACGACATGAAACAGTGCCTGGACTGGCCACACCTCCCTCCCCCAAGACTGTGACTGACCTGAAACGTGTTGATCTTTATGCAGTAAGCAACAGACTGGCAGATCAGGCTGTCAAGGAAAAGTCCTGATCTTTGACCAGACCCTGGGCCCGATGATTCCCGGAATCAACGGGCATTTTACATCAATAAGTATGCTACATCAACAGGATAATGTGAATTACATGGGAAGAATGTTGAGGCGATGAGGAGGCTGACGTAGGGAGGACATGGGAAGGGTAGTGAGGGCAGCTTGTGTGGAAGGGGAGGGAAGGGGTAAGAGGAGAGAAAAGAAGGGGTAAGAAGAGGGAAGGGAAGCGCAGATGGGGAAGAAAGTGTTTTAGGAGGTTGTGCAGGGAAAATTGTGTTACGATAACGAGGGATTTTTAAGAATATGCATTAATGAAATGTAGAAGACTTGGACGAAGAAGAGAAAACAACTGATAAAGGTCAACACTGAAGCAATACACAAATTTCCTGTTTTATTTGTATCGTTGTCTTTACTTTCTATTTCGGTATTTTAACAGTCTCAGTACAGTAAACTCTTTAATTTTAGTAAGTATTCAGCAGCATTTCAAGTTTAAAATAAGACAGAAGAGGAATTCAACAACCATAAACAAAGAACAAAGCCTCGACTTCTACCGGTGAGGATTTACCGTACAAATAATTTGCTTTAAATATTTTAACACGGAGTATCCATGTATTGGTATATTATATTTTTTTTTATTATCACACTGGCCGATTCCCACCAAGGCAGGGTGGCCCGAAAAAGAAAAACTTTCACCATCATTCACTCCATCACTGTCTTGCCAGAAGGGTGCTTTACACTACAGTTTTTAAACTGCAACATTAACACCCCTCCTTCAGAGTGCAGGCACTGTACTTCCCATCTCCAGGACTCAAGTCCGGCCTGCCGGTTTCCCTGAATCCCTTCATAAATGTTACTTTGCTCACACTCCAACAGCACGTCAAGTATTAAAAACCATTCGTCTCCATTCACTCCTATCAAACACGCTCACGCATGCCTGCTGGAAGTCCAAGCCCCTCGCACACAAAACCTCCTTTACCCCCTCCCTCCAACCTTTCCTAGGCCGACCCCTACCCAGCCTTCCTTCCACTACAGACTGATACACTCTTGAAGTCACTCTGTTTCGCTCCATTCTCTCTACATGTCCGAACCACCACCTCAACAACCCTTCCTCAGCCCTCTGGACAACAGTTTTGGTAATCCCACACCTCCTCCTAACTTCCAAACTACGAATTCTCTGCATTATATTCACACCACACATTCCCCTCAGACATGACATCTCCACTGCCTCCAGCCTTCTCCTCGCTGCAACATTCATCACCCATGCTTCACACCCATATAAGAGCGTTGGTAAAACTATACTCTCATACATTCCCCTCTTTGCCTCCAAGGACAAAGTTCTTTGTCTCCACAGACTCCTAAGTGCACCACTCACCCTTTTCCCCTCATCAATTCTATGATTCACCTCATCTTTCATAGACCCATCCGCTGACACGTCCACTCCCAAATATCTGAATACATTCACCTCCTCCATACTCTCTCCCTCCAATCTGATATCCAATCTTTCATCACCTAATCTTTTTGTTATCCTCATAACCTTACTCTTTCCTGTATTCACTTTTAATTTTCTTCTTTTGCACACTCTACCAAATTCATCCACCAATCTCTGCAACTTCTCTTCAGAATCTCCCAAGAGCACAGTGTCATCAGCAAAGAGCAACTGTGACAACTCCCACTTTATGTGTGATTCTTTATCTTTTAACTCCACGCCTCTTGCCAAGACCCTCGCATTTACTTCTCTTACAACCCCATCTATAAATATATTAAACAACCACGGTGACATCACACATCCTTGTCTAAGGCCTACTTTTACTGGGAAATAATTTCCCTCTTTCCTACATACTCTAACTTGAGCCTCACTATCCTCGTAAAAACTCTTCATTGCTTTCAGTAACCTACCTCCTACACCATACACCTGCAACATCTGCCACATTGCCCCCCCTATCCACCCTGTCATACGCCTTTTCCAAATCCATAAATGCTACAAAGACCTCTTTAGCCTTGTCTAAATACTGTTCACTTATATGCTTCACTGTGTATTATTTAGGGTAATGAAACACGAGGATATAAAACCGTAGACTTTTGTCGTCAAGTTAGACATGGTAGTCTCTCGTAAAGCTTGTTAACAAAAGTCTACGGTACTATATCTTCGTGTTTCATTACCCTGTATAATATACCAATAGATGTATGTTGCTGATACTCCGTGTTAAAATATTTTAAGCGAATTATTTGTACGGTAAATCCTCACCGGTAGAAGTCGAGGCTTTGTTCTTTGTTTATGGTTGTTGAATTCCTCTTCTGTCTTATTTTAAACTTGAAATGCTGCTGAATACTTACTAAAATTAAAGAGTTTACTGTACTGAGACTGTTTAAATACCAAAATAGGAAGCAAAGACAACGATTCAAATAAAACAGGAAATTTGTGTATTGCTTCAGTGTTGACCTTTATCAGTTGTTTTCACTTTTTTGTCCAAGTCTTCTACATTTCATTATTGCATATTAAATCTTAAAAATGCCTTGTTATCGTAGCACAGTTTTCACTGCACAATGATTCCAAACACTTTCCTCCCCATCTGCATTTCCTCTTCCTTTCCCTCTTTCCTCCCCTTACCCACAAGCTGCCTTCACTACCCTTTCCATCTCCTTCCTACGTCAGCCTCCTCATCGCCTCAACATTCTTACCATGTAATTCATATGTAGCACACATTCTTCTCTGGTAGTTTAGATATAAAGATGTCGCTCACACTTTCTATTAAACTTCTTGTATCAGTCACACAACTTTTAAATTACTGCCGAATGTAAACTTTGGACAGGTTGAAGCTCCCTGTCTTAATGTAGGTAATTAAGTAAGGTCTCGAAGTTGAGTAAGCTTCCTCCAAAGTGTCATTATACTGGGAAAAGTCATAATGAACGACTGTAACAAATATCAAGGATATTATGGGTGGGGATTGAAGGCCTGGCTGCAGGTGTACTCATCAAGTGCTAAGCACTTAGCCATGTCACGTACAATATATTAAAATGCGTCAGTGTGTCTTGTACAGATGATGTCTGCAGCTTCTACTCTACGATATCAACTGTTGGATGTTATGCGCATTAGAAATTTTTGCAGTGATGTAGAGGGGGCTGGGCTTATGGACTAAGGGAATATCTTTGGATGCAACAGCTAGGAAAATACATGTAGTTGTGAGTGGTGTTACTGCGTTATGAATGAGATGTCAGCAGTTATATTGCCACATTTGTTACCCAGGAAATACGACATCATAATAAGTGTGATGAGGGAAGATTAAAGCAGTGGCAATCATCTGTGTTTGATGGGTGGGGGGTGAGGCTGAGGCTGGGTGGGCGTCGAAGGTGGTTGGGGTGTACTCACCTAATTGTAGTTGCAGGGATCGAGACTCAGCTCCTGACCCCACCTCTTCACTGAATGCTACTAGGTCCTCTCTCTGTTTCATGAGCTTTATCACACCTAGTCTTAAAGCTATGTGTGGTTCCTGCCTCCACTACATCGTTCGCCAGACTGTTCCACTTCCTGACCACTCTGACTGAGGAAATGCTTCCTAACATCCCTGTGGCTCGTCTGAGTCTTCAACTTCCAAGAGTGACCCCTTGTTTCTGTGTCCCCTCTTTGGAACATCTCGTCTCTGTCCACCTTGTCTATTCCACGCAATATTTTATATGTCGTAATCATGTCTCCCCTATCCGTCCTGTCCTCCAGTATCGTCAGGCCGATTTCCCTCAACCTTTCTTCATAGGACATTCCCCTTAGCTCTGGAACTAACCTTGTCGCAAACCTTGGCACATTCTCTAATTTCTTAATGTGCTTGACCCGGTGCAGGTTCCAAACTGGTGCTGCATACTCCAGTATGGGCTGACATATACGGTGTACAGTGTCTCAGGTTTGCCAGGCGCCCATATGCTGCAGCAATTATCTGGTTGATGTGTGCTTCTGGAGACGTGTTCAGTGTTATACTCACGCCAAGATCTTTCTCCTTGAGCGAGGATTGCAGTCGTTGGCCACCTAGCCTATACTGTGTCTGCAGTCTTCTTTGCCCTTCTCCGATTTTTATGACTTTGCATTTGGCAGGGTTGAATTTGAGAAGCCAGTTGCTGGACCACGTGTCCAGCCTCTCCAGGTCTCTTTGAAGGCCTGCCTGATCCTCATCTGATCTAATTCTCCTCATTAATTTCACATCATCTGTGAACAGGGACACCTCTGAATCTATCCCTTCCATCATGTCATTCACATATACCAAATATACCAAAAACAGCACTGGTCCTAGGACCAACCTCTGTGGAACCTCGCTTGTCACAGGTGCCCACTGTGATACCTTATCACGTACCGTGACTCCTCGTTACCTCCCTGTCAGGTATTCTCTGACCCATTGAAGTGCCCTTCCCGTTATATGCGCCTGATCCTCTAGTTTCTGCACAAATCTCTTGTCAGGAACTGTGTCGAAGGCCTTCTTCCAGTCCGAAATGATGCAGTCAACCCACCCCTCTCTTTCATCTCTTACTTTTGTTACTTTATCATAAAACTCCAGAAGGTTTGTGACACAGGATTTGCCTTCCATGAAACTGTGCTGGTTGTTATTTATACTTTTGTTTCATTCCAGGTGTTCCACCAGTCTCCTCCTGATAATCTCCATGACTTTGCATACTATACACGTCAGTGACACTGGTCTGTAGGTTAGCGTGTCTTTTCTGTCTCCATTTTTAAAAATGGGAACTACATTTGCCGTCTTCCATACCTCAGGTAGTTTCCCAGTTTCAAGGGATGTGTTGAAGATTGTGGTTAATGGGACACACAGCATTTCTGCTCCCTCTCTAAGGACCCACGGGGAGATGTTGTCCAGTCCCATTGCCTTTGAGGTATCAAGGTCACTTAGCAGCTTCTTCACCTCCTCCTCAGTTGTGTGTATGTCATCCAGCACTTGTTGGTGTATTCCCTGTTGGTGTCCACCTCTGTCCTGTTTTCCCAGAGTCCTTCCTGTCTCCACTGTGAATACTTCCTTAAATCTCTTGTTGAGCTCCTCGCATACCTCTTGATCGTTTCGTGTGAGTTCCCCACCTTCTTTCCTCAGATTGATCACCTGGATTGTGACTGTTGTCTTTCTCCTAATGTGGCTATAGAGCAGTTTTGGGTCAGACTTGACTTTTGATGCTATGTCATTTTCATACTGTTGCTGGGCCTCGCTCTACTGTGCATACTTGTTTCTGGCTCTTCAACTGATCTTTTTATTTTCCTGGGTCCTTTGCCTTCTGTATCTCTTCCATTCACTAATGAACTTAGTTTTTGCCTCCCTACACCTTTGGGTAAACCAAGGACTCGCTTTGGTCTTCCCATTAATTCTGTTGCCCTTGGGAACAAACCTTTCCTCTGCCTCCTTGCATTTTGTTGTTACATATTTCATCATTTCATTTACTGACTTTCCTACCAGTTCTCTGTCCCACTGAACCTCCCGCAGGACGTTCCTCATACCTGTGTAGTCTCTTTTATAGTTTGGCTTTTCCCAATCGACTCCTGTTACCCTCTCCACTTGCAGCTCTACTATGTAATCAAAACTCAGAACCACATGATCGCTAGCTCCAAGGGGCCTCTCATATGTGATGTCCTCAATGTCTGAACTGCTCAGGGTGAATACAAGGTCTAGTCTTGCTGGTTCATCCTCCCCTCTCTCTCTGGTAGTGTCCCTGACATGTTGATGCATGAGGTTTTCCAGTGCCACATCCATCATCTTGGCTCTCCATGTGTCAGGACTCCCGTGAGGCTCCAGGTTTTCCCAGTCAGTCTCCCTGTGGTTGAAATCACCCATAACCAGTAACTTTGCTCTGCACAACTGAGCTCTTCGTTCCACCTCAGCCAGTGTGTCTACCATCGCTCTGTTGTTCTCTTCATATTCCTCTCTTGGCCTCCTGCAGGTTTGTGATGGGTTATACATCACTGCAATGTTCCCCAGTCTGAATTGTAGCCACTATGTAGTCCCCTTCTCCAATGTCGCCCATGCTTTCCATTTCATCAAAACCCCATCGAGAATGCGAGAATGAGGGTGGGTGGGTAGACTGTGCGAGAGCGAGGATAAGGGTGGATGGGGTATACAAGAAGGGGTGGGTGGGCTGGTCGAGAGTAAGGGTGGGTGGGTGTTTGAGATAAGTCTGGGAAAATCAAGTCAGTAACATTGCTGAGTATGGTTGTTGTTGTTGTTGTTGTTGTTGTTGTTGTTGTTGTTGTTGTTGTTGTTGTTTGTATGTATGTGTGTTTGGTTGGCCACCCTCATCCTCACTAATATAATTAGTGAGGATGTTGTCTTATTCTTTAAAATTTCATTACTGTATGACCCTAATGGGTTTATCGTTTTCTCTAAAACAAAATAAAAATTATTTTTTTATTAACACATCAGCCAATTCCCACCAAGGCAGGGTGGCCCGAAAAAGAAAAACTTTCATCATCATTCACTCCATCACTGTCTTGCCAGAGGGGTGCTTTACACTACAGTTATAAAACTGCAACATTAACACCCCTTCTTCAGAGTGTAGACACTGTATTTCCCATCTCCAGGACTCAAGTCCGGCCTGTCGGTTTCCCTGAATCCCTTCATAAATGTTACTTTGCTCACACGCTAACAGCACGTCAAGTATTAAAAGCCATTTATATTTCTCAATTTTATTTCAAATAGCTATTGAACACTAACTTCCAGATAACCATAAGTGCTTGTTATAATCTCTTTGACTAGTGTTATGTTAATTTTAACAGCAAGTTTTGCAAGTTTCTATGTTAATGGACTTGTAAGTAGTGTTGCTCTAATGAGTTATTAACCAACTTCTCCTTAATGAGACAGACAAATGTCTTAATTCCTGCCGCCGACCCTCTAACACATCATCCCAAGGTTAGGTTAGGTAAGGTCTGTCAGGAAACAGGACAAGTTTTTCCTGATGCCGGTCTTAGTTATTTGATGACCCAGAGCTGAAGCTTTTGATCATCTGACCAAGGCCTTCTGCTAGCTTTTTGGTTATTTTGGTTGTAATTATAATCATTAGATTCCCCAAGATGTTTTTTGAAGTGTGGAGGTGAAGATGCTCAGTTCCTAGCATTAATTAAAACAAACTTTGCCAAGAGTGGAATCTTCACTCCTGATATAGAGAACATAATTGTAGAAGGCTGGAGGCAGTGGAGATGTCATGTCTGAGGGCAATGTGTGGTGTGAATATAATGCAGAAAATTCGTAGTTTGGAAGTTAGGAGGAGGTGCGGGATTACCAAAACTGTTGTCCAGAGGGCTGAGGAAGGGTTGTTGAGGTGGTTCGGACATGTAGAGAGAATGGAGCAAAACAGAATGACTTCAAGAGTGTATCAGTCTGTAGTGGAAGGAAGGCTGGGTAGGGGTCGGCCTAGGAAAGGTTGGAGGGAGGGGGTAAAGGAGGTTTTGTGTGCGAGGGGCTTGGACTTCCAGCAGGCATGCGTGAGCGTGTTTGATAGGAGTGAATGGAGACAAATGGTTTTTAATACTTGACGTGCTGTTGGAGTGTAAGCAAAGTAACATTTATGAAGGGGTTCAGGGAAACCGGCAGGCCGGACTTGAGTCCTGGAGATGGGAAGTACAGTGCCTGCACTCTGAAGGAGGGGTGTTAATGTTGCAGTTTAAAAACTGTAGTGTAAAGCACCCTTCTGGCAAGACAGTGATGGAGTGAATGATGGTGAAAATTTTTCTTTTTCGGGCCACCCTGCCTTGGTGGGAATAGGCCAGTGTGATAATATAAAATAAATAATTGTATGTATGCATGTATATTTCATTTATTAATTTCCCAGACATCAGGAACAGGTTTTTACATGTGAAAATTAATAATAGTAACTAATTCACCATGTGACAGGTTTAGGATACCAGTAACTGAGGAGAGGAGAGGAGAGGAGAGGAGAATGGTTGGGTCAGTAGCATGCTAGATATGAGAGAGGGTGTATATTAGGGTTATAACTTTTTTACAACGTAAAATTCCTGCACCTTAATCAGATGAACTTTTGCCTAAAGCAAAGAAATGACCTTTCATTTCAATATATTTTTAGAAAATGTCATCCCTAAATAAAAAAAAACGTGTAATGACAGCAGGTAACTTGAATGCATATTGCATGTAATATTAATAAAAAATAAAGCAGCTTACAGCATCATTGTTATTATGTTTGTACATATATTACTAGTTATTGCTTAGAATAAACCAAAGTTGCAGTTTGTTTTTTGTTTCTGCAGGCAGCTTACAGTTCCTGCATAACTTTGATTGCACATTCAGCACACTGATTACTTCTTGGTATATTCAGTGTGGATGGCTCCTGCTTCCAGTGATTTTTCAATGAGTTCAGTGCTTTTTTGTAAGATTTCAATATTTCTGACAAATTCTTGAAGTCATTTTCATCGTACATCTGATCAGTAAACTAATAATTTGCACAGGTGTATGAAATGAATCTGCATATCTTCTCCAAAGTCTTCCGTCTTGTAGGTATAAGAATGAATGCAAGAATAGCTAGAATGGCTCTTTAATTTTACCTCGTATTGCTGATGTTTGAAATTTTCTGAAAATTAAATCAAAGGAAAGTGCCCTTTATCTTCAAAGAATCGTACAAAAACTTCATATCATCTCTCCATCCTGACTTATGGAGGATCTCTTCTGTTCCATTAACAAACTGTGCTTTTAGTTCCTCATAATTCTTCACCAGTTGGGATACAAATGGATACTCGATGTTTGGAGAACTGGTTTCAGCACCAAGATTTTCATCATTACCAAACTAAGAATCCTGTCCAGAATGTGATGCTGACAACTGATAAATTGTGGTTTGCTAATCCCCTTTTCTGTGAACATGCTGTTTATGATTAGTAACGTAAATATATGGTGATTAATTAATTTGAGTTCCCAATTAGTACCTTCCTGAGTTGCTACTTACAAGTAGTACTGCAGATATAAGGTGATTCATAGTTTTTATTTAGGGGTGACCATTTTGAAAACTGAGAGGAATTAGGGACTTTTTCTCTGCTTTTTAACAAAAGTTCTTCGATTTATGACAAAGGAGATGTTTTATTTGGGAAAAAAAGTAAAAAAAGTGTTGATGCAACCTAACCAAAGTAACGAAGTCACTTTTTTGTTATCACTCTTTTCGCATTAAACAGCTCGGCTATTTATTCCTTAAATAGCATGAACCTATCTTCTTTTCTTAAATGTACAGAATTTTGAACTTTAATACAAAACAAATAATTCAGAAATTATCTTTAGCTTTTTTGTTTTTCATCTGATATCCACCCTACATTTTCCATATAATGAGAATGATATTATGTACATTCCCTGAGAAAAGGTCAAGAAGTTTGGACATTTGAAAAAGAAGTTGACTTCAGGAGGCACCTTAGTAAGATGATCATTCAAATTAGTTGATTCAGTGATTGTTGTAATTTTTGGAAAGTGTTGTTATGGTAAGATACAAATGCTGCTCTGTGTTAGGATAAGTCTCTTATTCACCTTAATGCAATTGAATGTTTTATGATAATTATTATTATTGTTCTTGCATTTGCAGTGCATCTATGGGTGCTATGTGCACTCGGCTATCTTGCCTACCTTCCACCGTCGGTGCTACTGGCTTCTGCAGGTGAGTGCTGGCTTGCATTATCTCACCCTGGCTTCTACATGCTCACCCTGGCTTCTACACTCTCACTCTGGCCTCTACATCCTCACCCTGACTTATACACCCTCACCCTGGCTTCTACACCCTCACCCTGGCTTCTACACCCTCGCTCTGGCTTCTACATCCTCACCCTAGCTTTTACACTCTCACCTTGTCTTCTTCACCCTCACCTTGGCTTCTACACCCTCTCCCACCTACCTCATCCTGGCCTCTACATCCTCAACCTCTTACCTCACATTTCTTCATCCAGCCTGAGTCTGAGCTCCCTCCAGAGTACACTGACTGCTCTCAGTGCAATCAGTCATTCTTAAAAAAAATAATCCTTTAATAATTTATAATACAAACCATATTTTGGGGTCATACTTCAAGACAAAACATTATATATTCTATCTTAATTAACTCTTTCAATGTCCAGACTCTCAAAATTAATATTGCTCCCACTGTCCACTTTAAAAAACACTATTGAAATTTTAGAGAATCTTTCATGAAGGTGATGACACCCAAAGTATGAAATTTAGTGGAAAATTTGTGGAATTATGCAGGCACAAAGTTAGTGATCTGGGCGCAAGTTATGCTTTGGCAATTTTGCCCACCTTGAGCCCTATTTTAAGCCAATTACATTACTAGATTTAACCATATTCTTAGCTGTTTCGCTAGTGTGGCTTCTGTTCTATTAGTTGAGCACAAGAAAAAGCCAATTCAGTTACGGAAATCGGTAATTTGGCCAGTTTTACACAAAATAATTTTGTGTAAATTCAAAAATAGTTTAAAGTAAACAATGTACACCTGACAGGCACTAAAGCAACATTTCCTCTGTTCATTACTCATGTTTCCAGGTCTTGCATATATTACACTTGCTTTTCTTGCAAAATTGAAAATTGCACCCTGTTTCTCAGATAATAATAATTTTTTTTTTTTATCACACTGGCCGATTCCCACCAAGGCAGGGTGGCCCCGAAAAAGAAAAACTTTCACCATCATTCACTCCATCACTGTCTTGCCAGAAGGATGCTTTACACTTCAGTTTTTAGACTGCAACATTAACACCCCTCCTTCAGAGTGCAGGCACTGTACTTCCCATCTCCAGGACTCAAGTCCGGTCTGCCGGTTTCCCTGAACCCCTTCATAAATGTTACTTTGCTCACACTCCAACAGCACGTCAAGTATTAAAAACCATTTGTCTCCATTCACTCCTATCAAACACGCTCACGCATGCCTGCTGGAAGTCCAAGCCCCTCGCACACAAAACCTCCTTTACCCCCTCCCTCCAACCTTTCCTAGGCCGACCCCTACTCCGCCTTCCTTCCACTACAGACTGATACACTCTTGAAGTTATTCTGTTTCGCTCCATTCTCTCCACATGTCCGAACCACCTCAACAACCCTTCCTCAGCCCTCTGGACAACAGTTTTGATAATCCCGCACCTCCTCCTAACTTCCAAACTACGAATTCTCTGCATTATATTCACACCACACATTGCTCTCAGACATGACATCTCCACTGCCTCCAGCCTTCTCCTCGCTGCAACATTCATCACCCATGCTTCACACCCATATAAGAGCGTTGGTAAAACTATACTCTCATACAATAATAATATAACCAGCAATGATTGGTCATGGTTTACAGCATCCCAACAATTGAATCAGGCTTATTAAAAGTCCATAAAACAGACTGGGGGTGTAGTGAGGCCTTGCCCATCAGGAAAATGGCAAAAATCGAATATTTCTGCTAATTTGAGCCCAGTTTCAAACTACTACCAGTCCTGAAACCAACCAAAATCATCTCGGTTTCAGTAGTATGTCTTCCATTCTATCAAATGATGCCAAGAAAGAGCCAATAAAACCATAAAAACATATAAGAAAACACTTCAAAGTTGCCATTTTAAATCAAACACAAGGTCAGAGTTTTGCTTTTCCTATCGTGCACCAAATGGGGCAAGATTTGTTTTTGTTATACACACTCAGCGCACAGATCCATTCTCTCATATCTAGGCCAAAATTTATCACTACCAGCTTGTATGAGTGAGGTGAGCTCATGACATAGATCTATATGAGGGACCCTGGCATCAAAAACATATATCTACTTGATGGCCACTCAAAGGGTTAAACTTCCAGTGCAGTAGTGTATCCTTTTTTTATATTGTACTAAGAATAATGGAAGGAAGGGATTTTTTGGGAAGAGGGAACTTATTCCTGGAAGGGATTGTTGAGAGGTATCATGTGTGTAGTTAAGAGTTTGCTAATTGTTTCCACTGTTTCAGAACCCAGACATTGTGTTAGTGCACTATCTGAACGTACCATACCCAGATGACAACAAGCTAGTCATGGCCTCCAGTATCTCCCTCTGGGCAGACAAAAAGGAGTGGACCAAAGAAGAAC
Source organism: Cherax quadricarinatus (assembly GCF_038502225.1). NCBI lineage: Eukaryota > Metazoa > Arthropoda > Malacostraca > Decapoda > Parastacidae > Cherax > Cherax quadricarinatus. The sequence goes on from NC_091330.1 coordinate 8,745,580, forward strand.
TCATCAGCCAGCTCAAACCAATGTGTCAGTAGGCACTCACTTTAACTATCACTTACACCATCATGTAACTCCTGGGACTGTACTCAAGGAATACACTTAAGATGAGCAATCATTCATGCATCAGTACTCCATAGTAAAGTGCTCAGAGTGTATTGCTACATTGCTTCTATTTGCACTTGAAAACATGATCACTATATCATCAGTGTTCATGTGTACATCATGTGTAAATGAAGCACAGGAGTGACACTCAAACATGTGCAGAGTGGTGGTACTGATTTGTGATCCTCTCTTGACCTGAGTGTATTTTTGAACATGGTTCTACAACCATTATGCAACTCTAAATATACATTGACTAGTTTTATTAATTACATCAGTCTGTCAATACTTATATTGATTCACTAGAATGCATTAAGTAGTTTAGAAGTGTGAAGTTTTCATAAAATTAATAATTACTTGTATTTGTAATTTACAAATGCTTGTTTTTAAGTTCTCTGTTTGATAGAGATTAGATCTTTTACTTAAATACGCTAAAAATAAAAGTGTACCAGAGTGTTGTTGGCGTGTTTACTGAGCTGCTTTTACCCTGGCTTCCGCAGTCTTCAGCGAGGACGAACCGGACCTCAACAATGAACTAGAGATTTCGGTAAATATGTCCAACTTTGTCTGTTTGAAGTATGGATGTGAGAGTACTGTGAGTGTAACACAGTGGCTATGGTGTATAGAAAAACTATAGGTGGTGTAAATGCTGTTGGTGAGAGATTATGCAAACTATGTACTTTCTAATTATCCTAATTATTGTATGATATACAGAATAGTTTCATATGAATTTCTGTCAAAAGTTATTGAAAGTTTCATTTTAAATATTAAATTTTCGAAATTTCTTGGAAAATTTGGGAAGGCTAGATTCACCCACAGAAGTAAATGGTACATAGAAGTGGTTTAAACCAACTGTATGATCAATAGAGCTAGTCACTTGTGTACTCTAAAGCTTCAGTATTAGTTGATTTCATTTAAAGTTTGGTTTCATGCCACCTTAGACAGTTATAATTACTGTACAGTAAGGTAAATGATATATTATTGAGATAAATTCACTGTATACTCGACTTTTAATTTCAGTGTTATTTATTTTATATTTTATTTCATCTCTACCTAAAATTAGATGTAGGAGGATGGAGTTTTTATACCATGTGTGGTACTGTACATAGATGAAATTGTATAAAACCTCACTACTTGAATAACATCAGTATGATCTAGAGTGATCACTGTATTGCACTTAAGGACATTGCTAAACTCACATTGCCATTCTGTGTTCCACGACAAGGGTAAAGCAGTTGACAGAAGAGGATGGGAGGGAATCAGTCAATGTAGTTAACCATTTGCAGTTAAAAAAATGTCCAAAAGAGAAAAAAGGAATTAAAAATTGACTGTTAGAAAGAAGGGCAGAAAGAGCAGGTATGTACAGTGGAACCTCAAATATCGAACTTTCTTCGGTCCAGAAAGCTGTTCGAGTGCCTTTACCGAATGAATTTATTCCCATCAGGAATAATGTAAATTAGATTAGTCCATTTCAGACCCTCAAAAATACACTTATAAAAGCACTTACAAAAATACACTTACATAATTGGTCGTGTTGGGAGCAGTTCGATTTTTGAGGTTCCACTGTAATGGTATTGAAGAAGAAATAAAAAAAAATATATGGATCTTCTTTGGTTTATGGGAAAATCAAGCATGAGATGAACTGGCAGCACAACCTGACAGTTAAAGCATTTCTGGAATCCCTAAAGGTAATGACCATATGGAAATCTGGTGTAATCACTTTGCAGGCTTGAGAGTATTATTTATTGTAACTGACAGTGGAAAAGTTTTGATTGAAACAATTTGTTGGTTTCATGTGCTGAGTTAGTACTGCATAATAGTTGGAAAATAACTGCTTACAAGAGATTTTAAGATCATGAACCACAGAGCACACAAAAGAATGTGCATGTTCATTATCCTGAACTCTTGTTTTTGACAGGGTCATGGCAAAATACAGCCCTGTAGAGTTTGCTGAAAATGTGATACAGCCAGCATTAAATGTGAAGGATGATGTGAATACCAGGAATCAGTGGTGTGAATCACTTGCAGGGACCACAAGTTAAGTGTGCCTGATTGCCCACCTGCTTACAGATTCTGAAATAGATATTGTGGTCTTCAAGGACTGTCAACAAAAATATGCCATTATCTCTCCATCCCCCAACCATCATGGAGACAAACAAGGCAAGGCACTAAGCACATTAGCAGCCACAAGAGTAATAGATACTGTACTGGATATACAAGTAACTGCCAGAGGTATCAGCCACAGCACCAAAGAAAGTGTATCCTCTGATGCTTCTTTGATCCTAAGAAAGAATGAGCACACTTTGAATCAAATCCTATGGTTAGTTTTCAGTTTAGAGGTTCTTTACCAAGAAAAATGGCAATGGAAATCAAGGGAAAAAAAGGTGACTAATCAAAGCTACTCATGAGATTGTTTTCAGAAAAATGTGCTTATTAGGCAGCACATGAATTTTGGGGTTTATCTGTACACATGTTTTACCGAGCATAAGACTGCCAAACTGAAAGAAATCACATGAGTAAATAAATTAACATTGGAAGTATTAATCAGAGCTTTAGCCATCACTGAAATTTTTCTAGAAGCTGGAGTGCTGTATAGTACTGAACCAGAAGTTCATGGGGAGAAAAGCTGAAGGTTATCCTCACCTCTTTTTAAAGCATCAGAAATTCTTCACGTGAATTGTAAAAGAGGAGGAAGGGTGCCTTGATGCTAGCAAAAGGCTCTTGATCCATTGAATTGGAACTACCCTTCCTTGGATCAAGTGCTATATGACCACTGTGAGTTTGGTACTTTTCCCACACTCACAAGCCAGTTGTGAGTGTGGGGGAAGTTCGTGAGGCAGTAGGTAAAATGAAAGGGGGTAAGGCAGCCGGGATTGATGGGATAAAGATAGAAATGTTAAAAGCAGGTGGGGATATAGTTTTGGAGTGGTTGGTGCAATTATTTAATAAATGTATGGAAGAGGGTAAGGTACCTAGGGATTGGCAGAGAGCATGCATAGTTCCTTTGTATAAAGGCAAAGGGGATAAAAGAGAGTGCAAAAATTATAGGGGGATAAGTCTGTTGAGTGTACCTGGTAAAGTGTATGGTAGAGTTATAATTGAAAGAATTAAGAGTAAGACGGAGAATAGGATAGCAGATGAACAAGGAGGCTTTAGGAAAGGTAGGGGGTGTGTGGACCAGGTGTTTACAGTGAAACATATAAGTGAACAGTATTTAGATAAGGCTAAAGAGGTCTTTGTGGCATTTATGGATTTGGAAAAGGCGTATGACAGGGTGGATAGGGGGGCAATGTGGCAGATGTTGCAAGTGTATGGTGTAGGAGGTAGGTTACTGAAAGCAGTGAAGAGTTTTTACGAGGATAGTGAGGCTCAAGTTAGAGTATGTAGGAAAGAGGGAAATTTTTTCCCAGTAAAAGTAGGCCTTAGACAAGGATGTGTGATGTCACCGTGGTTGTTTAATATATTTATAGATGGGGTTGTAAGAGAAGTAAATGCGAGGGTCTTGGCAAGAGGCGTGGAGTTAAAAGATAAAGAATCACACACAAAGTGGGAGTTGTCACAGCTGCTCTTTGCCGATGACACTGTGCTCTTGGGAGATTCTGAAGAGAAGTTGCAGAGATTGGTGGATGAATTTGGTAGGGTGTGCAAAAGAAGAAAATTAAAGGTGAATACAGGAAAGAGTAAGGTTATGAGGATAACAAAAAGATTAGGTGATGAAAGATTGAATATCAGATTGGAGGGAGAGAGTATGGAGGAGGTGAACGTATTCAGATATTTGGGAGTGGACGTGTCAGCGGATGGGTCTATGAAAGATGAGGTGAATCATAGAATTGATGAGGGAAAAAGAGTGAGTGGTGCACTTAGGAGTCTGTGGAGACAAAGAACTTTGTCCTTGGAGGCAAAGAGGGGAATGTATGAGAGTATAGTTTTACCAACGCTCTTATATGGGTGTGAAGCGTGGGTGATGAATGTTGCAGCGAGGAGAAGGCTGGAGGCAGTGGAGATGTCATGTCTGAGGGCAATGTGTGGTGTGAATATAATGCAGAGAATTCGTAGTTTGGAAGTTAGGAGGAGGTGCGGGATTACCAAAACTGTTGTCCAGAGGGCTGAGGAAGGGTTGTTGAGGTGGTTCGGACATGTAGAGAGAATGGAGCGAAACAGAATGACTTCAAGAGTGTATCAGTCTGTAGTGGAAGGAAGGCGGGGTAGGGGTCGGCCTAGGAAGGGTTGGAGGGAGGGGGTAAAGGAGGTTTTGTGTGCGAGGGGCTTGGACTTCCAGCAGGCATGCGTGAGCGTGTTTGATAGGAGTGAATGGAGACAAATGGTTTTTAATACTTGACGTGCTGTTGGAGTGTGAGCAAAGTAACATTTATGAAGGGATTCAGGGAAACCGGCAGGCCGGACTTGAGTCCTGGAGATGGGAAGTACAGTGCCTGCACTCTGAAGGAGGGGTGTTAATGTTGCAGTTTAAAAACTGTAGTGTAAAGCACCCTTCTGGCAAGACAGTGATGGAGTGAATGATGGTGAAAGTTTTTCTTTTTCGGGCCACCCTGCCTTGGTGGGAATCGGCCGGTGTGATAATAAAAAAAAAAAAAAAATAATGCTTTAATAATAATTATATTATTGTTATATTATTATTGTTTCTGCTGCACCTACAGTCCTACACATTCATTTAGAATGAAAATAAAATGTTTCGATAACCATTCATAGTTCATTTCCGATGTTTACTACCAACTTAGAAAGAAAATCTTGAAATTAAATTGAAAAATTTGCATTGCGTGTATAACTAGTGTCTTCCTGCAGGTAACCATGTTGTGTTTACTTGTATTCTCTCTCACCTTCAAGCATAAAGGTACCTTTGTAAATGTGCTTCTCTATCTCGAGTCTTAAATACCTCAGTATGTATGCTAAATAAAATTTCCTATTACAGCACGAGTTAGCTAGCTGCATTTAACAAATAAATTTACATGTCTGATCAATTGCTGTTTAATAAATACTGTAGTATTGCTGCTCACATGTAGTGGCATTAGCAGTATGGTGCAGGTAAATAAGTGAATTATTATGTTTATTCCCTATGTATATAAATCTTTAATTTGCGGAAGTACACGAAACTCGGTTAAAATACATATACATGTACATATTGTATATGGTGGTAGTCTACCAGTTACTCGTGTAGAATGTTCAAAGATTTGTTCTTCAAGGACAGGGAGAGGGGTGCCTAGGTGGTGGAGAAGAGCTCTTGATACAAGGAATTGGAGATGCTCTTCCATTCCTTGGATCAAACCTCATTACCTCCCATTCTTCAGACTCTGTATGATCCTGGTAGGTTTAGTGTTTCCCATGTACGTAATAATAATAATGCTTAGGGTAAGCTATGTTCAGCCTTGGTAAGAGTTATCAGCTGTTATACTGGGTAAGTAACAGCAATTGATAAGGCTTAGCTAGAACATTTAACCCTTTGACTGTCGCAACCCCCAATCCTGAGGTGTCTCCTGGTGTCACAAAATTTAAAAAAAAAAAAAAAATTATTTTTTCTTATGAAATGATAGAGAATCTTTTCCCGATTGTAATGACACCAAAAAACACGAAATTTGATGGAAAACTGACGGAATTATGCTCTCACGAAGTTAGCGACCTCGGCGATATTTACAAATCGGTGGTTTCGCCCACTTTGAGCCCTATTTTCGGCTAATTTCATTGATCCAGTCGACCAAACTCATAGCTATTTCTTTAGAACTCCATTTTTTCTATCGATTGAGTACAAGAAACTGCCCATTTACCGATTTCAACTACCCAATAATGTGGTCAGAAATTTGCAATTTGGCCAATTTCACGAAAATTAAAAAATATGACAATTTCAAAATAAGGTCCAGAATGAACAATGCAGACATTCCTGGCTCTAAAATAACATTTTCTTTGTTCATCAGTCATGTCTCCAGGCCCCTCTGATATTACTCTTGCTTTCTATTTTGAATTTTTATTCAAACAAAAAATAGAAGACTTACTATTATGCAGACTACTGCAATACTGTAATAATTGTATAAATAACATCAACCCATTCATGACTGCATATTAGAATGGCTAGTTGGACATTTATTGGACAATGACATCATTTGTTTACTTTTGAACATTGGCAAAAATCAAACATTTCCCCTACTTTGAGCTCCATTTCCAAGTTCTTTTTATAGTAAAATCAATCAAAATCACCTCTATTTCTATAATATGTTTTCCATTCTATCAAATGAGACCAAGAAAATGAGAATACAACTATAAATACTATATTAAAATAGACCACAAAGTCGGCATTTTAATTAAAAAAAATGGTCAGAGTTTTTTTTTTCTCATTATGCACTGCGTGCTCCAGGATTTTTTTATATGGTGCACACTGACCACACAGACCCATTCTCTCACATGTGGGCCTACCAGCTTTCTCCTGCTTGATTTGAACCCGCTAGAATTTATGAGTATATATACGTCAAACACGGTACCTCGTAAGACGTATATATATGGCCGCGACAGTCAAAGGGTTAAGAAGGTTAAATATCTTGACAATATGGAATTTACAAAAATGGCTTCCAGTAGGGTCATATAGGGTGATGACATACACAGCACTACAACTGTGTAACTCCAAACATTTCCTTATCAACAAGCAGGAGAATAAGGAATTTAAGGTATGATAAAATTATTCCTTGTCACTTACAAACATGAGAAATTGTATAATAAAATATACGAGGGGCATCTGCTAATAAAATAGATGACCCACACCCTTCTATTTCTCAATTGAGCCAAATAAGCCTCCAAATACTTTCACATCTAGAACCAAGAGAAACAAAGAATTTAAGGTAGGGTAAAATTCTTTCTTGTTGCTTTTCACTTGATATATTTTATGCTGATAAGATTGTATATTAAACTTATAATAGTCATTAGTGGCATATTAACACTCTCTTTTGTCATTGGATGGAACTCCAGTTTAGTAACTAGGATTTTATTTAGGGCTTGGGTATACAGTATATATTTGTGGATCAACAAGCAATGACATCTACAATGTAAGGTGTTAAAAATTAATTATTTTTGATGAAATAAATTTAAAAATTGTTTGACTTTTGGAGAAGTTCCAAGCATGTAACCATATTTTATCCATATATTCTTCAGTTTGTTTAACCTGATTTTGTGTAATACTCTGTTTTCAAGAATGCAATTACTGGGTTATTCAAGGCCCGTGTACTGTATGTACTATGTCATTTAGAATAAGGATTGAGATTACTTGAGACTCAGTATAGTGTGAGAAATGCGATAGTGCTGTCATAAAAGCTACAGTAAAATGAGAGCTTACATAAGATTTAAGGATAAAAATGTAAATATCAGAGTAGTATAAGCAAGATGCTACAGGAAGTAGAGGGAAAATATTTCTTTCACCTGCCACACACACATAGGTAGAATAATGCAGGACTTGTGTGCTGAAGCTGGGTAGTATAAGATCATGTAAGCACAGGCTCAATAACATCAATTTGAAAAACTGCTCAAGGTTTATTTTTGTATTGAATGTTTTTGCAGTGACTTTTGTACCCAAAGAAGTGTATGCTATGTTGATAACAGTACAAACTGTAATGTACAAAAAACAGTTATGTGAAGAACCATGTAGAGATTGCATTAATATAACACTTGGAAAAAACTGCTTTAGCAGTAATGGCATGCAGCTCATATTATTTCATTTATTAGTCTGTAAACACTAAATCTTGTGATAAGTTGATGCCATACAGATTTTGCTAACAATGTCTGATATAGTTGAAATGATTTTATATCTAATAATTATGCCAGTACTACTATTGTCCTCATTTTAATGTTTAAAGTAAGCTTTGAGCAGTATTAATGTAAAGCTTTGGTCTGTGTTTGTGGTGAACAATGGTCCCCGAGACAACACAGGATGGAGGGACGGACAGAGTTGAAACCACGTAGATATTGTATATTTCAATGTCTACAGTGATGCACAAAGAAATTATATACAACTGACACTTAAAGAATGTAATGGGTTATTGATAATTTGTTATGTATCTTATTTTTGCTTAATGTAGAGGTACTTTTATTTATATTAAGAGCTAAGGTATAAAAATAATTTTATCCTTTATCATATTAAATTTATTGGCATTGTGTAGAACTTGTTATCCATCCCTCCCTCCCCATTTGGGCAATGTTGAATGTGGTATATATAGATTATATTGTTGTCTTTGTGCTCACTCACTAAACTCTCGCTCTATTAGGATTACTTGGCCTCATCTCTGCAGATGACCTATTTTGCTACTTGTAGTGGCCGCCTTTACTTTAACTGGAGGCAAAGTCAAGGGGGATTCATTTTTCATACAACAAATGATTTTTTATACAATATTAGATCCCCTTGTTGCAATTTTTATATATTGTTCTTTATGATTTAAAACTGAATGGATGCATGTAAATCATAAATATCCCCTTAAAAAGTTACCTTATAACCCCCAAGCTCCCCCTTGAGTGCGCTCTGTGATCCCAGTATCAGTGTTGAGTGTTTCCATGTTCTTTTAGCCTTCGTGCGGAGGTCGGGTGTACAGCCAGATCAGCAAGGTTAGTTCCTTATGCACCCTTTTCCTCATCTCTCTTTTTATCTTGGTTACCCTCTGCTTCTGACTTTAAACAATTCCCACCTACTGTATGTCACAACTGCACTTCTGTTCCAATCATAAGCTACATTCAAACATTGGCATCTTTAATTTAAAGGACTGCAATACTTCATGCATTAAGTGTAATTAATTTTCAGAAAGATGTTAAGATATAGGAGTAAAATACTTTGAACTTGTATGTTAATAAGATGACCTGAAGAAATGTGTATAGGAGTGCATACATTTATAATGAGCTTGAATTGATTGCTTCAAATTCTTAATAATTCATTGTCATGTAATGTAATTGAAGGACTGCTGCTATGAATTTTAAAAACTTTATATACAGTATTTCACATTTTATAGCTTTTCATAATTGTCTTTGAACTGCAGCCTTATAAATGCATTTGCTTTTAAATGCAGACTTGGTGTTGAGGGAGCAGAAGTCACAAGACACAAGCTTTTTGACACACATGAGTTGTGTCCCATATAACATAGAAAAGTGCAAATGATATACCATCCCCATTGTAGTGGACTGTAGGTGGATGCTTTCAAGACAAGCATACATAGTGAAGACCTATTTTTATTTAATATTTTCTGAAAATATTTAAAATGGGCATTCTCAATATAATAGCATATGAATAGGTGTGTGTGTGTGTGTGTGTGTGTGTGTAAGTAAGTGTAAGTGTAAGTAAGAGAGAGAAGAGGGAGGGAGGGAGGGTGGGTGGGTTAGCAGATTTTACAAAAGAATTTAGATACTGACTGGGAAGGAAAGCACAGTTAGTGTGGTGACCAGAACATCACCTTCCCTGGCATAAAGACATTCCTCTGGATGTCTCTGAAGGGGACACATTACTGGCAACTTTCCAGAACACATACAGCATAATCACTGCCACAAAACAGGACATGAAGAGGATGCCTCTGCCATAGCAAAGAAAAACTAGTTAGGCATGACCAGTGATTTTAAGAGACCTAATCTGTAGTTAACACCAACATGAACTATTCAGATCTGATGTACCTGTTCACTCATCACCCACCCAGATACTGAAGTCCTGTCCCATCTTTAATTCAGTTTTATTTCTTATATGTCCCAGTATCTTCCTGCCCCAAGGCCCACCTTAGGGCAAGTAGTTAAGCTGTGTGCTAGGAATCAGCCCATCGCCATATTGCCTACCATCAAAAGAAGCTTCATAACCAATGTTGAAGAGCTCACACACCCTCAGTTTTGTGAGCATTTATCTTGATATATTTGTTAATTTGGAAGCATTCTTTGGTAACAAGACCCTGGAAAATTTGATCAGTTTTTTGCCTACAACTTTTGGAAAGATGAGACAGGTATGTTTATAATAAAGGTATTACCATATCCTTTAATACATCAAAACATATCAAGCTGATTAATGTTGTCATTCCTGATTTTCTGGAAATTGTTCTTTAATCTATATAAAAATCCTGGGATACAGTTAGTTTACATGTATGTTTTCATATTAGTAGTGGAGGAATAGTGGAGGCTGAGCCTCCACTATTCCTTGTGTTGAAAAAGCTACATGGGTTCAGTGCTCAACATAAAGTAATACATTGTAATATACATTAATTTTAGGATCTCCCTGCTAGTGTGCAGACCTGATCAAATTACTTATGGATAATACAGACTCCCTTTACTGAATCATAACTGTTGATATACAGTATGTATAACATTTGTTAATGATCTCGACTAGCACTTTGTACAGAGGAACTTTGATTAGCTCCTTTCAGTTTTTGAACTGGGATAAGTAAATTTTATCACTTGTATCTTAGCCTCTGCCTTGACTTAGTCATGAGTGATCTACCCTATGCAGTTACTTGCAGATTCCTTAGATACATTTGCTAACCTGATCATGAGACTGTCTTTACTCCAAAGAACACCCCAACAGAGAGAAATTAAAAAAAAAAAATGCTTTTCACAACCTGTTAGTGGAATCTGGGAAACTGGCCAGCCTTCACTAGGAGATTGATACTATCAAATGGGATGTCTTGTGCCAGGGTGGTACCTACAACAGAGAAATGCTTTCACCACTCACATCCTGTGTCTTCAGTGCAAGTACATCTTTCATGAGCAACAAGTGACAAAGCCTTCATTTTATATTTGGTTCGAGTAATATCATTGCCAAGAGGCTGCTGATAACGAATACAAGTGTAGGAGATATAAAAGACGCTTGTCTGTTAGTAAAAGAGAGAATATCCAACATTGTGTCATTTCTCAGTAGAAATCAGACATGACAAAATGCATCATTAAGAGGAACTAGCTTCCATAACTGCTGCTGCTTAGTCCAGTAGAAACAGAAATGATCATCCATTAACCCTTAAACTGTCCAAACAGATCTATGTTCACATGCATAGTGCTCCAAAAGTAGATCTACGTTTTTTTACATATTTTCAAATATAACAAAAAAAATGTAGATCAAAGTTTTTTTTACACGTTTTCGAATGTAAAAAAAACAAAAATCTGTTTTTTTTTACATACTTTCAAATGTTGAAAAAACGTAGATCTACGTTTGGACAGTTTAAGGGTTAATACAATTCCACCTCTAAATTGGCTCAATAAAACTTGCTGTGAGCAATCTAGAAATGGCTAACCTATGTGCAGGCCATTTTGCTGTTAAGTTATAACTCTAACATCCAGATAGTTAGCCAAATTTGCTGATTGCATGAATCGTGTTAAAGTTAATGAAGATGACAGTAAGTACTGTGCATCTTATGAAATCCTTGAATATTAAAAACAGTCCAGTCAGATAAGACAAAGAATCAAGGCTGTTGGGCCAGACAATGAAAGCCAAGGACAGCTGCATAAGTATGCCGGCCTGACAACATTGGCTCTAACTTGCATGACAGACTCTGCCCAACACGGGAAAGTATTCTCAGTGCATATAAGGAAGAACTGAGCACTGAGTTTTACATATAATGTCAGTCATGTGTAAAACTCTTAGGACTATATGACCATCAGCATGGTTTTTAAATAGTTTGTTGTGCAGCTGATCTGTTGAATGCTTTCACTATATGGCACCAGCCACTAGATGAATATAAGATCCAAGATTTTGTTCAGCTTGACTGGGTATGGCACCATATATCTTTGCAAATGCAAAGCTGCATCAGTTGGGGCATCTTCCTCCTAGAAATATTGCATCCAGATCAATGAGCAACTGTAACTGGAATGGTATTTGTTTATTGCTTCTAGCATTCCAGTTCACTGGGATCCGGATAAGTGGGACTTCATTGTACAGTAATTAGAAGTGGTGTGCATGGCTTGATTGTTAGAAACATTTTTAAAGTATTTTATATGTATAGATCTTAATCTTTGGTTTCATAAAAAGCATGTATTTTTCCAATTAATAAATTTATTACATATGTCACAAAAACTAAGAAATATCCCATTTTATTGCAAAAAATGTCCCAATTCACGATGGATAACTCCCAACTCATGATGGATAGCTCCCAACTCATGATGGATAGCTCCCAACTCATGATGGATAGCTCCCAACTCATGATGGATAGCTCCCAACTCATGATGGATAGCTCCCAACTCATGATGGATAGCTCCCAACTCATGATGGATAGCTCCCAACTCATGATGGATAGCTCCCAACTCATGATGGATAGCTCTCAATTCATGATGGATAATTTCCAATTTGTGGCAGATAGTTCCCAGTTCGTGTTGGATAGTTCACAGTTCATGATGGATAACTCCCAGTTCATGACAGATAGCTCCCAATTCGTGACGGATAGCTCTCAGTTCATGACGGATAATTCCCAATTTGTGGCAGATAGTTCCCAATTCGTGTTGGATAATTCACAGTTCATGATGGATAGCTCCAAATTCATGACACAGCTCCCAGTGCATAACAAAGAGCTCCCAATTCGTGACAGACAACTCCCAATTCATGATGGATAGCTCCCAATTCATAAATAAACCCTTTCATTAAAATTTACTTACAGTATAATTGCATACATTAGGAATTAATAGATATTAAAATAAGAATTTTTTGACAGCTGTTTGCTTAAAAAATAATTATCCTAAAAACTTAAAATTTTGTAATAATTAATCTACATTTATTTAGTCACATTTTTTAAAGCTTTTAATTTAACACACATCTTGCATTAGCTATAGCAAAAATCACAAGTTATTCTCGTTACCTGTTTTTTTTTAGCAGACACTGGAATAATGGCCAAAAAATGTCATAAGGGAGGATTAATGTTTAATGACCTGGACTCTCGGATAATGTTTTTGTGATTTGTGTGCGTGTTTGTGCAGTTACCCATGGAATTACCTATTTATGGTTACAGGAGTAGAACTGTGTGTATGTGCGTGTGTGTGCGAGTGTGTGCACACGTGACTCACGGGCTGGAGTTTTGAGACTCTGACTGCGGGTTCAATCCCGGCCGGGGTATGGTTTGTGCACGTGTGTGTGTGTATGCGTGTATGTACTCGCCTAGTTGAGGTTGCAGGGGCCGAGTCCTAGCTCCTGGCCCCGCCTCTTCACTGGTCGCTACTGGATCACTCTCCCTGAACCGTGAGCTTTATCATACCTCTGCTTAAAGCTATGTATGGATCCTGCCTCCGCTGCATCGCTTCCCAAACTGTTCCACTTCCTGACTACTCTGTGATTGAAGAAATACTTCCTAACATCCCTGTGATTCATCTGTGTCTTCAACTTCCAACTGTGTCCTCTTGTTGCTGTGTCCCATCTCTGGAACATCCTGTCTTTGTCCACCTTGTCAATTCCTCTCAGTATTTTTTATGTCGTTATCATGTCCCCTCTATCTCTCCTGTCCTCCAGTGTCGTCAGGTTGATTTCTCTTAACCTCTCCTTGTAGGACATACCCCTTAGCTCTGGGACTAGTCTTGTTGCAAACCTTTGCACTTTCTCTAGTTTCTTTATGTGCTTGGCTAGGTGTGGGTTCCAAACTAGTGCCGCATACTCCAATATGGGCCTAACGTACACGGTGTACAGGGTCCTGAACGATTCCTTATTAAGATGTCGGAATGCTGTTCTGAAGTTTGCTAGGCGCCCATATGCTGCAGCAGTTATTTGGTTGATGTGCGCTTCAGGAGATGTGCCTGGTGTTATACTCACCACAAGATCTTTTTCCTTGAATGAGGTTTGTAGTCTCTGGCCCCCTAGACTGTACTCCGTCTGCGGTCTTCTTTGCCCTTCCCCACTCTTCATGACTTTGCACTTGGTGGGGTTGAACTCCAGGAGCCAATTGCTGGACCAGGTCTGCAGCCTGTCCAGATCCCTTTGTAGTTCTGCCTGGTCTCTGATCGAATGAATTCTTCTCATCAACTTCACATCATCTGCAAACAGGGACACTTCAGAGTCTATTCCTTCCGTTATGTCGTTCACAAATACCAGAAACAGCACTGGTACTAGGACTGACCCCTGTGGGACCCCGCTGGTCACAGGCACCCACTCTGACACCTCGCCACGTACCGTTACTCACTGCTTTCTTCCTGACAAGTATTCCCTGACCCATTGTAGTGCCTTCCCTGTTATCCCTGCTTGGTCCTCCAGTTTTTGCACTAATCTCTTGTGTGGAACTGTGTCAAATGCCTTCTTGCAGTCCAAGAAAATGCAATCCACCCACCCCTCTCTCTCTTGTCTTACTGCTGTCACCCTGTCATAGAACTCCAGTAGGTTTGTGACACAGGATTTCCCTTCCCTGAAACCATGTTGGCTGCTGTTGATGAAATCATTCCTTTCTAGGTGTTCCACCACTCTTCTCCTGATAATCTTCTCCGTGACTTTGCATGCTATACATGTCAGTGACACTGGTCTGTAGTTTAGTGCTTCATGTCTGCCTCCTTTTTTAAAGATTGGGACTACATTTGCTGTCTTCCATGCCTCAGGCAATCTCCCTGTTTCGATAGATTTATTGAATATTGTTGAATATTGTTGTTGTGTGTGTGCGTGTGCACGAATGCGTGCATGCTCACCTATTTTCTGTTATAAATTTAGTGTACACGTGTCTGCCACTTTATAAAATAAATGCATTCCAGACCTGTGGCAGCTGTATTAGATTCATTCCTTCCACCAACATTAAATTCCACATAATAAGGATCTTTGGTATGCTTTGCAAATTGCACCAGTCACATGCAGAAAATGTATAACAGATATAGGGAATCACCAATAGAAGAGAGACATAACTGACAAACTAGGAATATCAAACATATAGCAGAGCAAATCTTTTTATTAGACAATATTTCTCCCTAAATTCTGTGTGTTAAATTTCTAAGAAAGAATTGAAGCAGCACATTGGCGAATTCACATTAAGTGATGTCACATACAGCGATAGAAACCTGTACTAGTTTTTAAATTTCTAGTAGTTTTAATACAGATTACTGTTTAATTTCTGAAAATTTTAGTACTTTTAATACAATTTATTGTATAATTTTTTCCAGCCATTTACTTCTGTTTGCAAAGAGATGTCTTTTGGTATCTCTTCTACATTGCTTTTTGTATAGTTTAAAAGTATAGCTTCTTGTATCCCTGTTACTGGCACCAAGAAATCTTCCTTGTCCACTTTTCCACATATCTTATAAATTTATATTTATGTAGTTATACTAACTCCTCTCCAGTCTTCCAGTGAGAGCATTATGAGAGCAGTAATCTTAAATTTCTCTCAACCTTTTTTTATATTACCTAGAGGACATGTATATATTTCATGCCAGAGTTACATATTCCAATTTTGGCCTAACATATACTATTAAAAAAATTATCATTCTGTCATCTGTATATTGTATTTTTCCATCTATTTTAAAATGAGCCAATATTACATTCAGAATTTCTCATCACTGTACAACAAAGGCTTGTATGATGATTTCTTTGATGGCATGAAGGCCTCCTTATATGTGGGTGTCTTACTCATTGCCCACCCCAAAGGTGTCCTGTCATTGTCTATAGGCAGTAGTGGACAATATTGCAGAGATGACCCCCTCATGTTGACTATAAAGGAATGGTTATCAATTAGGCCTGGACATGGCAATTTACTTTTTCCCCTCAACCTAAGCAATTCAGAATGAATGAATGAATTGTGGGCCTTGAAATTTTGGAAAGTGCTTTCTCAGTCCTTGGGCTGGATGCAGGCAAGCTTAGATGCAGGCAAGCACCAGACGAGCCTGGCCCATGGCTGGGCTCCGGGAGTAGAAAAACTTGTGGAACTCATCAAAAGTATATCAAAGGTAAGGTGTCATACTCAAGCTAATCCAGACTTAAGTATGACTGTAATATCTTGTCCTCAGCCTGCTCCTCCCAGCTGCGTTAGATTGATCTTGTTCACCACCTAAGGATTTGGCTGTGCAGTGGGGCATCCTGAGCAACTGCATTTAAGAGCCTCTGATGAGTTCCTACTAGATTTGTACCATAAGCAGTTAAGTTTGTGATGTTTGGCAGTGTAGCTTATGATACAGTCTTTGTGGCAGAGGATGCGTGGTTTCTCTGCTGGGTGGTTGAGTTTTTCAAAACCTTTTCACATCCAGCTCTGATGGCTGGATATGTCAACAGTCAGGAAGGTTGGTTTCATTCCCTGCCCAACTTGGATGGTACGAGTAATGACTTTGATGAACTTCTTTGATCGAGAATGATTTTGTCTATGCTTCAAGAATCAAGGCCTTTACCAACAGATCAAAGAGTGATGGAGAGATAGGCCTTTTGGTGATCCTTGATGAAATTTGTATTGTACTCAGGTACAATGCAGGGTCTCTGTTTTTACTGTTGATCTCCTCACTTACTTCCACTATTCTTCTGATTGGCAGCCATAGTAGGCCCAAGCTCACCATCTACTCTGATTGCTCTGCTTATTCTGGCAGAGTATGCTCCAAACTGCCCTGTGGTGCAGGAGTGATTAATCCCTTTCTGTTCATGACACAATGATTTGGGCTTCCATTGGTACCTAGGATATGTTAAGGTCTAGGATAATGAATTGTTGTGTATCCTTAGATAATCTTTTATGTGGTTGTCCTCTCTCTCTTCCTATCAGCCTCTTCTTTTGTGTATTTGAGAGTGCATATATATATATGTGTGTGTGTGTGTGTGTGTGTGTGTGTGTGCACTTGTGAACATGCACATACTTGCACAAGTGTGTGTGTGCATGTGCACACTTGTGGGCGTGTGTGCTTTCTAGGTGCCTCTCTATGGAAATGTTCGAATACTAATATATGCACTTGATGACGTAAAAAGGATGTTTTAAAATGGTGTATGAGAACATGTATGACTTGAGCTGTTGCTGCTCATCTTCATTTATCAGCATGTCCAACAACCTACCAACCTTGTTTGTGCTGACCCATTACTTGACATCCCTGCAGTACTTTTTTTTTATGCTAATTATAACTTTTGTGTCCCATTTAAAATTATCTTGCTTCTTGGCATCAGCATCACCCCCATAATTGACTGTTCTTACTGCTGACACCCTTTAAAAATTAGTTTTCGTTCATTTTCCAAGCAATGTGACCAAGGTAAGATATATTGCTACCTGCATGAGAAATTGTGCATGAATAAGTCTTGCTTTATTTTTGCTAATTATATTATTGTGTTTGTTGTGTATGTTGCTGGGTATTGGCAATGAGTAACCTTCATGTCCCCCTGAGCTGAATAAGTTACTTCAGCAAGTTACAGTACCTACTTTTGGATGATTGGTAACAATTCCCAGTACCCTTAACAATTATTGTGTACTTGACATATGATTTCATAAGAGTTTTTGTCACATTGTACACTATTAGAGTAACATATACAGCCCAGTACTGTGTCTAGAAGATAAGAACCAGTGGATAGCAGAAAATAATATGGTTGTTTGTGTTTATTGCTATACATATTCTGATGTAAGTTGAGCTGCTTATACTCTAGTGATAATTACTTTGTGCAGTGATGGTAATAAAAATGTTGGTACACAGACGGCTGAGACGGTGGAGGCCATTGTGGCACAGCTAATGGAGAAGCAGCGAGTGGCTCGTGCAGCGGCAGCAGCAGCAGCAGTAGCCAACAAGAGTGGTGTAGAGTGTGGGTGTGGTGCAGGTGTTGGTGCTGAGCACAGCAAACAATGCACGTTACACCCTCTTCGCCGACTGAGTGTGGCTAAGTTGCCTCATCACCACCATCACCACCACCACCACCATCACCATGATTCTGCCAACACCGTCACATCATCTCGTCAGGCACTGGTTGCAATGCCCACACCCTCTGACAGTGACAACAATCAGGTTAGCCTTGCTTTATACATTTTGCTGTGTGCTTCATACATTTTGCTGTGTGCCTCATACATTTTGCTGTGTGCTTCATACATTTCACTGTGTTGCAACTCTACATCCATGTGTCACATGAAGCTGAAGTGTTTTCAGTAGCCATGCAAGATTCCATTGATATAAGTTTAGCATCAGTCAGGATCTCGGGCACAGATCATTGCAGTATGTTGAAGGAAATTATTTGTATTGTTGTGTTGTAACTTTATGAACTATAATACTTATTTTATTATATATGTGTTGCTGATTTTAAGGGTCAGCTACATCTGAGCTTTGGTAAAAATGTTATAAATCACTATGCTTCTTTAAAATTAAAAATAATTAAATATTTTTCTTCTTTTTTCCTCTAATTTTTTGTATTTTTCCCATACATAAATAGCATATTATTTAGCCATTTTTTTTTTGTACTATAGTTAAGATGTTCAGTTTTCCCTTACTTTCAGTAATGCCTTATAGGAACAATATGCTTTATCAGCATTTAATGTTAAATACAAATTTTAGACTGAATATTGTCAGCTTCACTACTTGAAGCTTGAATATTGTCAGCTTCACTACTTGAAGCTTGAATATTGTCAGCTTCACTACTTTAAGCTTGAATATACCAGCTTCATGTGTCCTCTTCCTCTTTAACAGTATTTTTGTCTTTTCACTATATACACATTTCCTCATTTTTTACAGTCTCACTTCTTATCTTCCTTGACTTTTTATTATGTTATCAAATATTTGTTCCTAATCCTTCTCATAATATATTTTTATTTCCTTTTATTTATGCCTCCATTTCTTTCCCATTCCCTAGTGTCTCTTGTATCAATTTTCTTGCTTTCCTATCCTCTCTTGACTCTCCTCAGTGTTTCTTTCCATCTTCCTGTCAATCTTCTTTGCTCTTCATGTACATTTCCTAAAAATCATTTCGTCATATATTACTGTATAATTCTTAGTATTTTCCTCTCCTTACATTCCTTTAATTTCTGGTATTTTTGGTACATTTTCCACTGTGTTTCTCTAGTCTTGCTAGAAATATTTCCTCATCCATTTTCTGTTTTGTAGGTTATTTTACAAAATTTTATGTTCGTGATAGAAAGAAAAAATATTTCTCATATGTAGGATAGCAGGTACTGAGGTAATTTCACTATTATATAATTTCTAGAAGTCTAAGCTCACTCAGAACATCTAGTTGTTTGTTTAGAATAAGGTTCAACTATGTCAGTATTTCTTGAGCTGTTGAATCTCACACTGAATAATGTTGCTACAGTAATTTCAACATGCTGTACTCTTCTACTTACAACATCATAGAAATCTGCCAGTCTTCTTAGTTTCTCTTCATGTATATGTTTATATAGTATTGTAGCATCTATGGAAGCACCAGCCTTCTTGCCATAGACATATGTTAGTCAGCACACAGGAGCCTGTTAACTTATTGTGCTTTTTTCTTGGAGAATAGAGTCTTGGCATTCTCTTAAATGTCTTTCTAAACACACACACGGTACCATTCAGTTACATGCTTTCCTCTAGCAATCTAAATACTATATAAATCCTGTTTGATTTAGTGGTGCCGGAGGGTTAATAACACAGGATAACCTATGGAAGTCAAGCATTGTGGCTTATTTCCAATGGGATCGTATTTAGTTCCTCCCCCAGAACATGACCCACATCAGTTGACATATCCAGGTATCTGTAAATGAAGACATATGTGCAACAATTAGGACATATTAAGGAAAAGTTTTGCCCATTAGATGTTTGTCAGAGCTCCTAATAGGGGAAAAAAAATTTCATGAATAAAATGTTCGAAGTGTTGCACTTGTGTCTTCACTACACAGTCTGTTATTGATATACATACCATAAAACCTGTACACCTAGATGTAGTACCTGCTGGAAGCTACAAGTGTTGTGTGAAAGGTAGCTGTGTACTTAGTATTTTTTTTTATTAACACACTGGCCGATTCCCACCAAGGCAGGGTGGCCCAAAAAAGAAAAACTTTCACCATCATTCGCTCCATCACTGTCTTGCCAGAAGGGTGCTTTACACTACAGTTTTTAAACTGCAACATTAACACCCCTCCTTCAGAGTGCAAGCACTGTACTTCCCATCTCCAGGACTCAAGTCCGGCCTGCCGGTTTCTCTGAATCCCTTCATAAATGTTACTTTGCTCACACTCCAACAGCACGTCAAGTATTAAAAACCATTTGTCTCCATTCACTCCTATTAAACACGCTCACGCATGCCTGCTGGAAGTCCAAGCCCCTCGCACCCAAAACCTCCTTTACCCCCTCCCTCCAACCTTTCCTGGACCGACCCCCACCCCGCCTTCCTTCCACTACAGACTGATGCGCTCTTGAAGTCATTCTGTTTCGCTCCATTCTCTCTACATGTCCGAACCATCTCAACATCCCTTCCTCAGCCCTCTGGACAACAGTTTTGGTAATCCCGCACCTCCTCCTAACTTCCAAACTACGATGAAAATAAATGGTATAAAATACCAACCAAGGATAAATTACCAAAAACAACTGGTGGGAGCTCCATTGTTGGTGCTAGGGAGGATAGAAGTAAGACAGGGAAACATGCACCAACAGGGAATACAGTCACAGAAACCCAAGGCAAACGGAAACCAAGCCTGTGCACATACTATGCACTCGGTATCTGCTGGCATGGGAAATCTGGAAAAACAGATGGGACGTGCAACTATGACCACCCTAGGAAATGCCATGCCCATATGACAACAGGAAAATGCAAACTCCCTTCCTGTAAGCTTTTTCACCCTGAACTGTGTACCTCTTCAGTACAGGAAAGACTGTGCTATAACTTAAATTGCCAGGCATACCATCTAAAGGGGACAAAAAGATACAAAACATCCAGGCCATGGGAAAACCTGGGTAGCCACAGCCACTCAAGAGGGAGAGGTTTATTAGTGCCAGGAAGGAAAAAAAACTGGCAGGAAATGGCAGAAATCGTACACCAAATCCAGTCATTCCTGGAGTGGAACCACAGTCGATGGCCTCCACTCCAAACCAACAGATACAGATACTAATGCCGGAAAAAAAATCCCCCCCCAGTACCAACAATACCACCAGTCCGATAACATTCTTCTTTGCAAATATACAGGGTCTAAAGCCAGCAACAAACAACAAAATACCTTTCATCCGTGGACTGCTTGCAGAGGCAAAGGCAATGTTCGCGGCTTTCACTGAGACCCACATAAAGGATCACTTGGACAACGAAATATGGATCCCAGGTTACAACCTATACAGATGTGACAGAGTGAACAGGCAAAAGGGGGGGGGTTGGCCTGTACATTGCAGAGTCACTTGTTTGCACAGAACTGCTAAATGCCTCAAATGATGTAGTGGAAGTTTTAGCAGTAAAGGTCGAGAACCAAAACCTAGTCATTGTGATAGTCTACAAGCCTCCGGATGCAACATCCCAGCAATTCCAGGAACAGCTGTTAAAAATTGACCACTGTCTGGAAAACCTTCCAGCTCCTGCACCCAACATCTTGCTCCTGGGGGATTTCAACTTAAGGCACCTAAAATGGAGGAATATAGCAAATAATATTGTTGCAGTAATAACACCAGGAGGCAGCTCTAATGAAAACTCACACTCACGCGAGCTTTTAAATCTCTGCACAAAATTCAATTTAAACCAGCAAATAATAGAGCCTACTAGACTGGAGAATACACTAGACCTCATCTTCACTAACAATGATGATCTGATAAGAAATATCACCATATCAAAAACAATATACTCAGATCACAACATAATTGAGGTTCAGTCATGTATGCGCGGAGCCCCAGACCGACATAATGAGATTAGTCACGAGGGAGCATTCACCAAATTCAACTTCAATAACAAAAACATAAAGTGGGACCAAGTAAACCAAGTCCTAACCGATATAAGCTGGGAAGATATACTAAGCAACACAGACCCCAACTTATGCCTAGAACAGATTAACTCGGTGGCACTCGATGTATGCACAAGGCTTATTCCTCTAAGAAAAAGGAGGAGTAGATGTAAAACAGAAAGAGACAGGCGCTCCCTTTACAGGCGACGGAAAAGAATAACAGAGCGGCTAAAAGAGGTCAATATATCTGAAATGCGTAGGGAGACACTGGTCAGAGAAATAGCAAGCATCGAACTTAAGCTAAAAGAATCCTTTAGGAGTCAGGAATCGCGGGAAGAACTAAAAGCCATAAATGAAATCGAAAGAAACCCAAAGTATTTCTTCTCCTATGCCAAATCAAAATCAAGAACAACGTCCAGTATTGGGCCCCTACTTAAACAAGATGGGTCCTACACAGATGACAGCAAGGAAATGAGTGAGCTACTCAAGTCCCAATATGACTCAGTTTTTAGCAAGCCGCTAACCAGACTGAGAGTCGAAGATCAAAATGAATTTTTTATGAGAGAGCCACAAAATTTGATTAACACAAGCCTATCCGATGTTATCCTGACGCCAAATGACTTCGAACAGGCGATAAATGACATGCCCATGCACTCTGCCCCAGGGCCAGACTCATGGAACTCTGTGTTCATCAAGAACTGCAAGAAGCCCCTATCACGAGCCTTTTCCATCCTATGGAGAGGGAGCATGGACACGGGGGTCGTCCCACAGTTACTAAAAACAACAGACATAGCCCCACTCCACAAAGGGGGCAGTAAAGCAACAGCAAAGAACTACAGACCAATAGCACTAACATCCCATAACATAAAAATCTTTGAAAGGGTCCTAAGAAGCAAGATCACCACGCATCTAGAAACCCATCAGTTACACAACCCAGGGCAACATGGGTTTAGAACAGGTCGCTCCTGTCTGTCTCAACTATTGGACCACTACGACAAGGTCCTAAATGCACTAGAAGACAAAAAGAATGCAGATGTAATATATACAGACTTTGCAAAAGCCTTCGACAAGTGTGACCATGGCACAATAGCGCACAAAATGCGTGCTAAAGGAATAACAGGAAAAGTCGGTCGATGGATCTATAATTTCCTCACTAACAGAACACAGAGAGTAGTCGTCAACAGAGTAAAGTCCGAGGCAGCTACGGTGAAAAGCTCTGTTCCACAAGGCACAGTACTCGCTCCCATCTTGTTCCTCATCCTTATATCCGACATAGACAAGGATGTCAGCCACAGCACCGTGTCTTCCTTTGCAGATGACACCCGAATCTGCATGACAGTGTCTTCCATTGCAGACACTGCAAAGCTCCAGGCAGACATCAACCAAATCTTTCAGTGGGCTGCAGAAAACAATATGAAGTTCAACGATGAGAAATTTCAATTACTCAGATATGGTAAACATGAGGAAATTAAATCTTCATCAGAGTACAAAACAAATTCTGGCCACAAAATAGAGCGAAACACCAACGTCAAAGACCTGGGAGTGATCATGTCGGAGGATCTCACCTTCAAGGACCATAACATTGTATCAATCGCATCTGCTAGAAAAATGACAGGATGGATAATGAGAACCTTCAAAACTAGGGAGGCCAAGCCCATGATGACACTCTTCAGGTCACTTGTTCTATCTAGGCTGGAATATTGCTGCACACTAACAGCACCTTTCAAGGCAGGTGAAATTGCCGACCTAGAAAATGTACAGAGAACTTTCACGGCGCGCATAACGGAGATAAAACACCTCAATTATTGGGAGCGCTTGAGGTTCCTAAACCTGTATTCCCTGGAACGCAGGAGGGAGAGATACATGATTATATACACCTGGAAAATCCTAGAGGGACTAGTACCGAACTTGCACACGAAAATCACTCATTACGAAAGCAAAAGACTTGGCAGACGATGCACCATCCCCCCAATGAAAAGCAGGGGTGTCACTAGCACGTTAAGAGACCATACAATAAGTGTCAGGGGCCCGAGACTGTTCAACTGCCTCCCAGCACACATAAGGGGGATTACCAACAGACCCCTGGCAGTCTTCAAGCTGGCACTGGACAAGCACCTAAAGTCAGTTCCGGATCAGCCGGGCTGTGGCTCGTATGTTGGTTTGCGTGCAGCCAGCAGCAACAGCCTGGTTGATCAGGCTCTGATCCACCAGGAGGCCTGGTCTCAGACCGGGCCGCGGGGGCGTTGACCCCCGGAACTCTCTCCAGGTAAACTCCAGGTAATGGAAACATAAACAAATATGCAGTTTAATGTGATCCTTTATTGACAACATTTCGCCCACACCTTTTTCCCCTCATCAATTCTATGATTCACCTCCTCTTTCATAGACCCATCCGCTGACATGTCCACTCCCAAATATCTGAATACATTCACCTCTTCCATACTCTCTCCCTCCAATCTGATATCCAATCTTTCATCACCTAATCTTTTTGTTATCCCCATAACCTTACTCTTTCCTGTATTCACTTTTAATTTTCTTCTTTTGCATACCCTTCCAAATTCATCCACCAACCTCTGCAACTTCTCTTCAGATCATCAGCAAAGAGCAACTGTGACAACTCCCACTTTGTGTGATTCTTTATCTTTTAACTCCATGCCTCTTGCCAAGACCCTCGCATTTACTTCTCTTACAACCCCATCTATAAATATATTAAACAACCATGGTGACATCACCCATCCTTGTCTAAGGCCTACTTTTACTGGGAAATAATCTCCCTCTTTCCTACATACTCTAACTTGAGCCTCATTATCCTCGTAAAAACTCTTCACTGCTTTCAGTAACCTACCTCCTACACCATACACCTGCAACATCTGCCACATAGCCCCCCTATCCACCCTGTCATATGCCTTTTCCAAATCCATATATGCCACAAAAACTGCTTTAGCCTTATCTAAATACTGTTCACTTGTATGTTTCACTGTAAACACCTGGTCCACACACCCCCTACCTTTCCTAAAGCCTCCTTGTTCATCTGCTATCCTATTCTCCATCTTACTCTTAATTCTTTCAATAATAACTCTACCATACACTTTACCAGGTATACTCAACAGACTTCTCCCCCTTTAATTTTTGCACTCTCTTTTGTCCCCTTTGCCTTTATACAAAGGAACTTTGCATGCTCTCTCCCAATCCCTAGGTACCTTACCCTCTTCCATACATTTATTAAATTGTTGCACCAACCACTCCAAAACTATATCCCCACCTGCTTTTAACATTTCTATCTTTATCCCATCAATCCCGGCTGCCTTACCCCCTTTCATTTTACCTACTGCCTCACGAACTTCCCCCACACTCACAACTGGCTCTTCCTCACTCCTACAAGATGTTATTCCTCCTTGCCCTATACACGAAATCACAGCTTCCCTATCTTCATCAACATTTAACAATTCCTCAAAATATTCCCTCCATCTTCCCAATACCTCTAACGCTCCATTTAATAACTCTCCTCTCCTATTTTTAACTGACAAATCCATTTGTTCTCTAGGCTTCCTTAACTTGTTAATCTCACTCTAAAACTTTGTTATTTTCAACAAAATTTGTTGATAACATCTCACCCACTCTCTCATTTGCTCTCTTTTTACATTGCTTCACCACTCTCTTAACCTCTCTCTTTTTCTCCATGTACTCTTTCCTCCTTGCATCACTTCTACTTTGCAAAAACTTCTCATATGCTAACTTTTTCTCCCTTACTACTCTCTTTACATCATCATTCCACCAATCGCTCCTCTTCCCTCCCGCACCCACTTTCCTGTAACCACAGACTTCTGCTGAACGCTCTAACACTACATTTTTAAACCTACCCCATACCTCTTCGACCCCATTGCCTATGCTCTCATTAGCCCATCTATCCTCCAATAGCTGTTTATATCTTACCCTAACTGCCTCCTCTTTTAGTTTATAAACCTTCACCTCTCCCTTCCCTGATGCTTCTATTCTCCTTGTATCCCATCTACCTTTTACTCTCAGTGTAGCTACAACTAAAAAGTGATCTGATATATCTGTGGCCCCTCTATAAACATGTACATCCTGAAGTCTACTCAACAGTCTTTTATCTACCAATACATAATCCAACAAACTACTGTCATTTCGCCCTGCATCATATCTTGCATACTTATTTATCCTCTTTTTCTTAAAATATGTATTACCTATAACTAAACCCCTTTCTGTACAAAGTTCAATCAAAGGGTTCCCATTATCATTTACACCTCTCACCCCAAACTTACCTACCACACCCTCTCAAAAGTTTCTCCTACTTTAGCATTCAGGTCCCCTATCACAATTACTCTCTCACTTGGTTCAAAGGTTCCTATACATTCACTTAACATCTCCCAAAATATATATATATATATATATATATATATCTATATATATATATATCTATATATCTATATATCTATCTATATATATATATATCTATATATATATATATCTATATATCTATCTATATATATATCTCTCTCTCTCTCTCTCTCTCTCTCTCTCTCTCTCTCTCTCTCTCTCTCTCTCTCTCTCTTTATCTCTCTCTCTCTCTCTCTCTCTTTATCTCTCTCTCTCTCTCTCTCTCTTTATCTCTCTCTCTCTCTCTCTCTCTCTCTCTCTCTCTCTCTCTCTCTCTCTCTCTCTCTCTTTATCTCTCTCTCTCTCTCTCTCTCTCTCTCTCTCTCTCTCTCTCTCTCTCTCTCTCTCTCTCTCTCTCTCTCTCTCTCTCTTTTCCTCTCTCTCTCTCTCTCTTTTCCTCTCTCTCTCTCTCTCTCTCTCTCTCTCTCTTTTCCTCTCTTCTCCAGGTGCATACATGCTTATTATGACCCACTTTTCGCATCCAACCTTTACTTTAATCCACATAATTCTTGAATTTACACATTCATATTCTCTTTTCTCCTTCCATAACTGATCCTTCAACATTACTGCTACCCCTTCCTTAGCTCTAACTCTCTCAGATACTCCAGATTTAATCCCATTTATTTCCCCCCACCGAAACTCCCCTGTCCCCTTCAGCTTTGTTTCGCTTAGGGCCAGGACATCCAACTTCTTTTTATTCATAACATCAGCAATCATCTGTTTCTTGTCATCCGCACTACATCCACGCACATTCAAGCATCCCAGTTTTATAAAGTTTTTCTTCTTCTCTTTTTTAGTAAATGTCTACAGGAGAAGGGGTTACTAGCCCATCGCTCCCGGCATTTTAGTCGCCTCATACGACACGCATGGCTTACGGAGGAAAGATTCTTTTCCACTTCCCCATGGACAATAGAAGAAATAAAGAAGAACAAGAGCTATTTAGAAAAAGGAGAAAAACCTAGATGTATATATATATTTATATGCATGTGCGTGTCTGTGAAGTGTGACCAAAGTGTAAGTAGGAGTAGCAAGATACTTAGTAGTGTTAATTAATCTTTATTTCTTCTTTTCCTTCACTTAAAGTTTCCTCTCTCATTTCCTTCTCTTAATTTCTTCTTCCCTCCGCTTATGTTTTTTAGTCTCTCTTTCCCTTCCATTCCTTTTTTTAATCTTTCCTTCCAATCCCCTTCCCCATTAATTTTCCTATCCTCTTCCTCTCTCCTTTTAATCTTACCCTGCCCCTCCCCTCCCCTCCTTCTTTTAATCTTAGCTTCCTCTTCCCTCTCATTTGAGTCTTTCTTATCCCTTTCCTTCTTTCTCTTATCTTTTCCTCCACCCTCTCCCTTGTGTCATAGTTTTCAAGTTCATTTAATACTCTCACATGTCATCTATTCTTGATATATTTTATGAATTTCCTGTTTGTTTACATTTACTGAACTAAACTTTCCTTCTCTAACAACTAATAAAATACACATGTAATCACATTTATCATTAATAATAAACAAATGCATATTTTTCAGCAATTTGGGTGACTAACAGTTAGCATAAAGCTTACTATTAGTCTTTTCTAGAAATTTAAAAAAAAATTAAAAGTAAATTGATGCCTTTCTCCATCTGCAATATCAATTTCCTCGACTGGGGGGGAAGGGTCTATGTATATTTTCCTGTCAATTACTTTCAGCTACTAAGGGGTTATAAGGGAGCACTTAAAATATTACTTAAAATATACAAATAACCCACACATAGGAGAGAGAGAAGCTTATGACGATGTTTCGGTCTGACTTAAACCATTTGCAAAGTCAGGCATTATGTACAGGCTCTGTCAATCTTTTATGCTAGTGTGACTGTAAATGGTCCAAGTCAGACCGAAATGTCGTTGTAGGCTTCTCTCTCTTATGTGCGGGTTTTTTGTGTATTGTTCCAATCATTGTATTGTGCCTTGTTGTTCATTATCTAAAATAAATCCACATGAATATTTGGCTACCAGTTTAGTAAAGTATTTGTCAACTAGTACAGTACTTGCAATAAGAAGCAAGAATAGCAGTCAGTTGAGAACTGCCTCAATATACATACAAATTTGAAAGTAGAAGAAGTAGGATAAAAACAAAAAATCAAAAAGACAGAAGAAAGGAAAACTGTTAAAAGATGTTTAGGTTTAATGGGCAATGTTTCAGTGTTTCAATAACAATGTAACCAGAGTATTATTACTAGAACTATTACTAGAAGACAGTTCAGTCACTATTTCCTCACTGGTGCTGCTTCCATGAGCAAATGTTTCCAGTAGTCTGCTATATATTATTAAAGTTTAGTCACTTGTATAAAAGTTTTTTTTTCAGTGAACCAGTTGTATCCCACTGAGGTAGGGTGACCTAAAAAGAAAAATGAAAGTTTTTTTCTTTTTAAATTTAGTAATTTATACAGAAGAAGGGGTTACTAGCCTCTTGCTCCCGGCATTTTAGTCGCCTCTTATGACACGCACATGGCTTACGGAGAAAGAATTCTTTTCCATTTCCCCATAGAGATAAGAGGAAATAAAGAACAAGATCTATTAAGAAAATAGAAGAAACCCCAGATGAGCGTGTAAATGCAAATGCATGTGTAGTGTGACTTAAGTGTAAGTAGAAGTAGCAAGATATACCTGTTGTATAAAAGTATTTTTCTCTATTTTTTGTAGTGGCATATGCATAATCTTTGACTATAATTCAGTTACAAACTTTTAAATCATAATGATGTGCTCAGAATCAATTAACTGTGCTGAAGCCTTTGCTAAAACGTTTAACCCTCATTGTTCTATTATATAAGTGAAATATTTGTTGCAACCTCAATTAAGAAAAATGTATGCTAGTTAGTCATCTTGTTAATGTTCTTATCTTGTAAAATATAAATATAGAATCCTGAAAAAATTATACTAATATATTTAACAGCTAGAAATAGTAAATAAATATATAAAAAATACACGGTGAAGACTAGTATAAAACTCGATAATCCTCAGTTGTTGGGAATTATTGGATAAAAATAAAATCAGTGTTTATTATGAGACAGCTGAAATTTATGCAGACATTATAATTTATTGCATTTTTTATGGTTAATGAAAATTTAAAAACTTTTTCAATCTAAAACTATGTTTTTGCTTTGTATTGTATTTTTCTTTTGTGTGTGCAGATTTAATACAAGTTTTAGTTATAATTTGAAGAGTACATTTTCCTTTCATACTTCTTATTACCTTCAGTAATGAGTGTGGAAAATGTACTGGCTCAAACTTACCATGTGATATAAATACCGAAGAAAAGACATTTTTACAGAAAGAGCTTCCATTGTGACAACCTTTCAATCTATTGAGATCTTTAGCAAGTCATACAAAACACACACACACACACACACACACACACACACACACACACACACACACACACACACACACACACACACTCACACTCTTGCTCTCACTCTCTCACTCTCTCTCACTCTCACTCTTTCTCATTCTTTCTCACTCTTTCTCACTTTCACTCTTTCTCACTCTCACTCTTTCTCACTCTCACTCTTTCTCACTCACTCTCACTTTCTCACTCACTCTCACTTTCTCACTCACTTTCTCACTCACTTTCTCACTTTCTCACTTTCTCACTTTCTCACTTTCTCACTTTCTCACTTTCTCACTTTCTCACTTTCTCACTCTCTCACTCTCTCACTCTCTCACTCTCTCTCTCTCTCTCTCTCTCTCTCTCTCTCTCTCTCTCTCTCTCTCTCTCTCTCTCTCACACACACACACACACACACACACACACACACACACACACACACACACACACACACACACACACACACACACACACACACACACACACACGTCAAGAAACTAGAGAAAGTACAAAGGTTTGCGACAAGGTTAGTTCCAGAGCTAAGGGGAATGTCCTATGAAGAAAGATTAAGGGAAATCGGCCTGACGACACTGGAGGACAGGAGGGTCAGGGGAGACATGATAACGACATATAAAATACTGCGTGGAATAGACAAGGTGGACAAGGACAGGATGTTCCAGGGAGGGGACACAGAAACAAGAGGCCACAATTGGAAGTTGAAGACACAAATGAGTCAGAGAGATAGTAGGAAGTATTTCTTCAGTCATAGAGTTGTAAGGCAGTGGAATAGCCTAGAAAATGATGTAGTGGAGGCAGGAACCATACACAGTTTTAAGACGAGGTTTGATAAAGCTCATGGAGCGGGGAGAGAGAGGGCCTAGTAGCAACCGGTGAAGAGGCGGGGCCAGGAGCTAGGACTTGACCCCTGCAACCACAAATAGGTGAGTACAAATAGGTGAGTACACACACACACACACACACACACACACACACACACACACACACACACACACACACACACACACACACACACACACACACACACACACACACACACACACACACACACACACACTCTTCCTCATTCTCTCTCACTCACTGGTAGGAGTGGTAGAGATGATGTTACTGGTAGGTGGTCTCTGTGGTCAATGCCTCTACAGCCCATCCCAGACCAGGCTTCCCTCTTAGTGGCCTGATTGATTAGGCTGTTAGTGCTAACCAACAATGTGAAGAACTGTGTTCCTTTGGAATACTGCAGGAGGTATGCTAAGCCATTGTGTCGAAATGTTAGTTTGGTTTCTGGACAGTATGTGTGCCCTGTTCCTTTAAAGTTTTACTACCAGAGAGCATTTCAACATGGTAGGTAATGTATGTCCTGTAACAGTACTCCACACACCCACCTTTCATCATATTCCATTGCTTTCACTCTTCTTTCACCTCTTCCTTTCCCATCCTACCTCTGTGGGAGATGGCCAGCATGTTAAAAATACGTACACATGTATGTAATATGTACCTCTGTAATGTATATGTATGTAATGTATGAATGTATATGTATGTAATATATATATGTATGTATGCAATGTATGTAGGAATTATGTGTATGTATGTATGAATGTAAATAAGTGCTCATCATTAAAGTATGACATATGGAAGACACCCAGCACATTTTAATATCCAAAGTAATACCATACCTTGGTAGGTATTTTGGTGAAACAAAAAGTTATGCTGGCCTTGCCATTTGTAATGTGATGTCTTGGGATTCTGTAAATGCCGTCTGGAATTGTGTGGTGAACGGATTTGTGTCCACGATCCCTGTGCACCACATGGTCTTGAGGGGCGAGACTGTTGGACATTTTTAGCCATTGATGGTTTCATATGGACAAGTCGCTGACCGGAGATAATCGCACAGCAATTGCCTTGGATTACATAAGGCAGGCCATCAAGCAAAGGAGTAAGGACTTGTTTGTGTCAGTTCCTTGAGAATGGTGTTGATGAGATGCTCACATGCATGTCTGGGGAAGCCTAGAAACACGTCCTCACTAATGTTGACTAATGACTTGCCTAGAATTGCTCTGTGAGCATTATCCTGAATCTTTAACACACTGTGGTGCAAAGATTTGTTAAGTCATACCATGAATTAAGGAAAGATTCTAGACCTCGCCTTATGAAAGCAGGCAAAGCAAATGCAATAGTAATTACGGGCAAGGTAGATTGTAATGGAAAAATGAACATGTTAGTGCTCCTTGCCACCCCAGGAAATCTATTGTATGGTACCCTTTTTTTTTTAATAACTTGCCAGGAAATTCCCTGTAATTAAACTCTGTTGAGAATCTCTGAGCTGTGATAGAGATATCTACTAGGGATAGTGTATCATCCCACTCCAACAGCTTCAGGATGCCGTTTGCAAGTTCTGGGAGAATTTACAGCATTAAACCCTGATGAAGGGGTGTTAATGTCTTTCTAGACAGTTGAAGGATGCCTTAAAGCGCAAGGAATGACCTATTTTGTGGTTGTGGTTTGCAAGGGGGGTTGGCTGGTATACTTGGATGATGAGCACTATACATGTACGGTATATACTGTGTGTGCTCATCTAATTGTGGTTGCGGGGGTCAATTCATAGCTTCTGGCCCTGCCTATTCACTGTGCGCATGTGCGTGTGTATGTATGCATGTGTACATGTGCATGTGTGAATGTGCTGTATGTGTGTGTGCCGCTTGCCATATGTGTACATATGCACACATATATACACAGTATATAATAATATATACTGTATTAAAAATGTGTGTGCATGTATATGCATATGTGCAATGTGTCTTATCTTTGACTCGATAAAGATCTTAACGGTTCAGAATATTGTCCTGGTAAAGATTCTGTCTGCACAAACAAGTCTTGTCTTCACAATTGTTCACAATAGGCCATTTAGATCCAGTATAAATTATAAATATGCCAATAATATAAACATGCCATAATGAATTTATTCCATTTGAATTATTTTATCTAAATTGTATTATAGTATTGATACATATATAGTAATTATATAGACTTTTAAGTCTAATTTATTATTGTGTAACATATGATCATACATGTTGACTGTATATTAGTATTGAAGATACTTTTAATCAATACAGGGGGTCTAAGAATTCATAAATGTGTTGTGCTTCCGTTGTCTCAACTTATGAATGAGTTGTTTGTAAGCCTGATCCTGTTATTCTATAGAAAATATTAACATATTCAATGGTTATGTGACACAGGCATTTGCTGTTACTAGTCTACATTTACAAAACAGTAATTTTCTTATAATTGTCTTTTGGACCCCATTCGTAGGTGCGAGTCATCGTAAATCCAACATTTGTAAATTGATGGCCCCCTGTAGTAAAAATGTAGAGTAGTGAAATATTTTTAGTGTGTGAGATTAAGCCATGGCTGGGGGACACCATAGGCAGACTGGTCAAGGGCACCCTCAACCTGCTTGCGCCCAGTTCAGTAGAATATAAAAAAAAATGTATCTCAGTTGCATGAGAGTAGTTCTTACCACGTTTCCAATAAATTTTGATACAGATATGCATAAAAACATTTAATAAATCAGCAAATTGATCATACAGTTCAGGATTTAGATATATTTCAAATAATGATAACTTGAACTCTATACTTCACTTTATTACCAGGATTAATGCTGTTAATATTTAGGCTACAGTTTAGTTACTAGCGACAAAGTAAATTTGGCAACTATTACTACATGTGTAGAGAATGTAGTGTTGTTTGCTGAACATGTGAAGTGGAACAACATGTAGATGTTGCAATATAATAGAAGCTATCTTTGTTTGCTGTAGGAGTTGAGATGGCCTCCCTCAATGACTGGAGTGATCAAATTCCAATTTCTTAATATTTAGATATTAGTACAGTAATATTATGTGGATAGCTTATTGAGCTGGACCTGTAGTCAGTATTAGTCAGTTTAAGAGTTGCCTTATATTGTTTTTATCTTAGTCAATCAGGTTTATTGAAGACAGTCCCTTAAAGGGGTGTGCCTTGATGCTAGTGAAGGGTTCCTGATTCAAGGAATTGGAGCTACCTTCCCCTTCCTTGGATTAAACCTCATTATCTCTCATTTCCCAGGCACTTTATGATCTCCTATGAGTTAAGTGCTTCCCCAAGAATATAATAATAATTGGGAAGGTAAACTTAAAAATCAAAAAAGACCTCCTTGCAACTTGACACCACATGTGACTGTCGGTGTGGAGTTGAAGGGCAGCATGTTTGTTTTAGCCCACCCCAGCCTGCCATAAGCCTACCTTGGCTTGCCCCAAGCTGCTGTAACTGCCACAGTGTGGTCAGGTCATACCCTGTGCGTGCATGTGATGGCTGCATGCTGCTGCTCCCACAGGTATCGTCAACGAGTGGGCCAGGTGGGTGCGTCACCCCCCAGTACCAGGGCGTAACTCAGGAGGGGGCCCGCCCACCAGAGCCCCCACCCTCTACCAGCAACACCACTAACAACAACAAAAACAACAATAATAACAACAACAACAATAATAATAATAGCAACAACAACACCACGCCCAACAACAATAACAACAATCTCAACACTACCACAGCTCCGCTAATCCTGAACCTGTCCAACATCCAGGGCGGGGGTGGGCTGCTCATACTCAACAGTGGTGGTGGGGGTGGGCACCACCCATCTCCACATCCCCCACTGGCCGGCCCCCTCACGCTCACATCTTACTTGGGCCAGCCCCATCCTATCTCCACTGCTGCCTCCATCGTCCATGGACCACCTCTTGTTCCACACTCCACCCACGTAGCGCACCTCCACCACGCATCTCACCACCACCATCACCATCCTCACCATCACCACCACATGCACCAGCAACAACAGCAGCAACAGCAACACCCAGCCCAACATGGACCACAGCAACAACATGGACAGCAACAAAGTGGTCCACCACAGCATAATGCTAATCTGCTGGTAAAACGTGAAGGTGACAAAGATGTGATGGAAAGTTTAAAGCTAGATGCCACCAACGGCAATCTTGAACTTGACTCGGGCACATTTGCTAATCTCGTATCTAGTCTTGAAGCTGGAGAAGCAAGGACAAATCAACAACAGCAGCAGCAGCAGCAGCAGCAGCAATCTCATTCACAGCAACACCAACAACAGCAACATCATCAACAACAGACAACAAAAGACACTTTTTTAGGCATAAAAGCTGAATTATCTGAACTGTCTGTGGAAAAGACAGAACTGTTTTCAACTACATTAGATCTCTCTCCAGATGACATACAGAAAACTCTCTCAGCCAATCTTCCCCCTGGGTCATGTAGTCGCAAAACACCTTCCTCTGCTGACGTCAATCCTATGGACTTCATTGATAATGATATGACTTCACCCGAGGATGATGTTCTTGCTAATCTTGATGCTTTTGACATGCTGAGTGATTTTCCTGATCTGGATCACTATGACACATCCCCTCCAGACAACCTTAATAGCAACAATAGCAACAGCAGCAGTAGCAGCAGCACAAACAACAGTGGCAAGTCTGTAACTAATCAGTCTCAACAGACTACCAGGATGGACTACCGTGAGAATACTGCCAATATTACTGACTATTCCCCAGAGTGGGCTTATCCTGAGGTGAGTTTTTTCTCTTTATTAGTTTATTCTTTCTTCTTTTTAAGTGCACACAGTTATAACATAATGTGCTCTCTCTCACATGCACACACACATTCACATGCATACAATACACATAATTTATTTAATTTCTGCAGTATACAGGTAATGTAGTTTACATGCAACAAAATATTGCCAGACACAAAAGAAAGTCACTACATGCAGTGTGTGTATATAGGCACACTCATGCCTATTTACACATGCATCACACTCATGCCTATATACACATGCACACACACTCATGCCTATATACACATGCATGCACACTCTTGCCTATATACACATGCATGCACACTCATGCCTATATACACATGCATGCACACTCATGCCTATATACACATGCATGCACACTCATGCCTGTATACACATGCATGCACACTCATGCCTATATACACATGCATGCACACTCATGCCTATATACACATGCATGCACAGACACACATGCATACTCATGCTCATGCGTGCACTCACTCACTCACACACACACACACACACACACACACACACACACACACACACACACACACACACACACACACACACACACACACACTCACTCACACTCACTCACACTCACTCACACTCACTCACTCACACTCACACTCACTCACACTCACTCACACTCACACTCACTCTCACTCTCACTCTCACTCTCACTCTCACTCACTCACTCTCACTCACTCACTCACACTCACACTCACTCACACTCACTCACACTCACTCACACTCACACTCACTCTCACTCACTCACACTCACTCACACTCTCTCTCTCTCTCTCTCTCTCTCTCCCTGCATCATACATCTAAGAAAGATTACAATTGATTACATTGATTGACCACAGGAGCCTTTTTCTTTGCTATGTTTGTACATCATACTCAGTGTTTTGTTACAGATGTTGTATTATCATTTTAATAAGTAACTAATAAATAATATATATGGTAATTAGAATCTCAGTGTAAAGTATATAGGCAGTAGCTTAATTGCACTAGTGCATGAATTCATGGAGCAAATATAGTTTCAAACTTATTTTCACTATATATTTTAAAAATATATATTTTGACACTTTGTATTGTTTCCATTGCTACTGTACTACATGAGCAGGTAGAAAGAGGTGAGGTGATGGTGGCGGCAACTTACAAGTGCTGGAAATAGAAGACGATCTTTAATCTTTGTTTAGTGATGTAATACAACAAGATTTAATATAGTAATCATTTCACTTGTTCCTACAGTACAGTAGTCTTAGCAGAAGTTAACTAGTATGGGTAATAACTAATGTTTCAACTTGACTAAGATGACGGGTAACCTAGAAGGTAAGTATTATGTAGTATCAGTGAAGGCCTGACAATAACAGTGCTGAAGTTATAATGTTGACATATACATAGCAGTGAAAGAAAGTTGGAGTTTCGTATGTATCACAGCATATCTATCAACCTATATATATCTTAAAAACTTCATATATTTTTCTTCATACCTACGATTGTTAAAAAATCAACAGCATTATGCTTAGTACAATATTACACTGAAGCAGATACCAGATACCTTGTGTAATGTACAGCAGTCAATGAAGAATTCTCCTTTAATATTTTAGTTAGTCTCAACACATTTAAAATTTCAAAGATTGAAGATTTCAAAGACTGAAGTGCAGTGGTACAAGGAGTCATGTAAACCCTTTCCAGGAGTCTGGGATCTGCTACTAGATTGGCATTTGTCATGACTCTCCCACTTTGCCAGTGGTGTGTAGGAACTAACAAGTGTGTCCCAGGATACAGTGACAGGGTGAATTAAGGCCAGTGTTAAAACCCAGGAGAAGATTTATCATACCTTGGTGCCAAAGATTTCTGAGTTTTTTCCTCAAATCATAGTAAAGAGCTTCCTCACAACCCAGAGATTTGATAAAAAATTTGTGAAGCACAAGGGAATGGGAAACGGAGGTTTTCCTGCCCAGTCTTATTACTTCTGTACCTGACATGCCAAAGAGAAGAGAAAAGGGTAAAAATCTAGATGTGGTAGGAAGAAGTGTAGAAAGAAGGAATAAAGACTGTACACACTGAGAAGTGAACTTGAGATGGAAGGCAGGTGCAGAGGAGCAGGAGACTCCTAGAGTAGCAAGAGAGAGGAGTAGACCCTATGCACCTGAAAATATAAAGAAGCTGTGCAAGAATTAATTCAGTGAAACAAAATGATATGGCCATGTGAGTGGCAGTGAATGTTACAGATGCTCACAATTTTGGCACAGGTGAATAAAGACAAGAAACAGCAGATATAGACTCGACCAGAAAGGTTAAACATAAGGAAAGAGAAAAGGTTAGATATCTTAAGTAAAGGACACTGGGAAAACAAAATAAGTCATATAATTGAATCAAAACTACCATATTACTACGTCTGCAAATACTAAATCTACTGGAATAAATGAGCACTCACACCTATTACCATAGAATGAGATAAAACTGTATTGAATGGAACAAAAATACTTATACCTAATGGCCCAGCACAAGTTGAAGGAGTGTAGAACTCGTCAACAAAAATTAGAGGACTGATTCACAAACACCTGCTTTAAGCAACCCAAAGAGACAACTTTCTTTTCTTTGTCAATATACAGTGCCTATAAACAGTCGAAGACAGTTCTTTTTATAAAGGACCTCATAGAAACGTACAATTTTGTAACTTTTACAAAAAGTTTTACAGAAAGTTTTTGGTCAGTGAGGCCTGGATACCAGCTGTGATAAAGTTTATAAGAAACAAATTGGCCTCTATAGTGCAACAAAAGGAATGTTTAGGAAAGTATGTGACAGACTAAGAAACAAAGACATGACACAATGATCATAGCTCTATCCTATAACTATAAACAAATGTATAATTACATACACTCATTTGCACACCCATGTATATATTTCCCAAAGATAGTTAATTTCGAATGTGGTGTTTAGAGGATGGTATGCAGTGGTGCTTGAGTATAGCACAGTTTAGTGCCTTGCAAAATAGACCTGCACTTGCTTATCTGCATGCATTCCTGCATGTAGGTGCACGGACAAGCAATTACTGAACATGCAACATTTACTTCTGTAATTTCTTTACCTTCTGTCATTCTTTAGAGTTACACTTGGCTTCATATCAAGTGTATGGTAAAGGGACCATTTTGACTTCAGATTTGTCATTGAATAAGAGCAGATGGAAATTGTGCACCCATTTGTCTGATGTAATTGTACAAGAGTATTACATACACTTCTGTCAGAAATAAAGTATTATCACTAGAAAGGAATGTATTTTCCACAGAGCAAGCAACAGTGGGGTAAAAATGAAAAAAAAATCAAACCATACCCCGGCCGGGATTGAACCTGCGGTCAGAGAGTCTCAAAACTCCAGACCGTCGCGTTAACCAGGGGTATGGTTTGTTTGCAATCGTGTCATTACGATTTCGTGAGTCATAAAAAAATCAAATTTAGAAAAGACAGGAAAGCAATGGTTTGGCAATAGTTTTAGATATCTAACCAAAGTGCCAATTATGTCAGAACATAAGAATGGAGAAAACACTGCAGCAGGCCTACCAACCCATATTAGGCTTCTTCTCAAACCCAGATCTTTGAACAAAAATGTTTTTTCAACCTATTCTCAAAGCTACCTCAAGAATAAGTTTTGGTAACCATTCTAACTCATGTTGTGCAGGTCCCACTTAAATCCAACTCCTCTCACTCATAAGAACATAAGTATGGAGGAACAATGCAGCAGGCCTACTGGCCCATACCAGGCAGGTCCCTCTCAAAACCAACCACTCCCACCCACACATTTGTCCAGCCTGTTCCCAAAAGCTTCCAAAGAAATTAGCTGTAACACCTCAGGTGTGATGAATGGTTTTGAAAACCGACAAGTTGAAGATTGAGGCACTTATGCAACGTATGGGAATCTTTATTTAGGAAACGTTTTGCCACACAGTGGCTTCATCAGTCCAATACAAAGCAGAAAGGTGTAAGGAGAGGAGTTTGAGGTGTACTTAGCTCTGTGAAGATTTCTTCGTGTGCTCTCTGTGAATCTGAACCAGCCTGGAGTCAATGTGTTCAGTCCATCAATCTACAAGACTGATGGACTGAACACATCAACTCCAGGCTGGGGGACTGATTACCTCAAACTTCTCCTCTCCTTTCACCTTTCTGCTTTGTATTGGACTGATGAAGCCACTGTGTGGCAAAACATATCCTAAATAAAGATTCCCATATATTGCATAAGTGCCTCAATCTTCTACACCTCAGGTGTTGAGTGGCTTGAGAAATAAATTTGAAAAATACATGGGTTGGTTGCTACCTTGCATGAGCTAGTAGCTGCTGCAGTGTCTGGAATTGAGTGGAGGTCACATAAGATCAGTGACCCATTGATGACTTAGAAAGACAGTATCCTTCATTGTATGACTCGTTTCCTCATCTTCCAAGGGTACTACAATCATGTATACATCAACTACAAGCACAGCACATCACTAACAAGGCATGTGATAACTATCTGGTACCCAAGTAAAGTGAATATCAATCTTTACTCTCCAGTCTGTAAATGGCAGAACTAATGATCAATAGTTCTGATATATGAGGAGAACCGCTTGGT
The DNA here is from genome assembly GCF_038502225.1 of Cherax quadricarinatus. Lineage (NCBI taxonomy): Eukaryota > Metazoa > Arthropoda > Malacostraca > Decapoda > Parastacidae > Cherax > Cherax quadricarinatus. The sequence continues at coordinate 8,785,417 of NC_091330.1, forward strand.
TGATAGAATGATAACTGGCATAAAAACTGGCAATGTTTCCAGTAGTATAAAGAAGCAAAATGTTGACAATAGAAAAGTTTTCTTGTATAGTGATAGGTTTGTCTGAAAAGAGGACAAATGTTTCCTGATGTAGGTCTTAGTCATAAGATGACCTGCAGCTGGAACTTTTGGTCATCAGACTGAGGCCTTCCACTGGTTTACCAGTCCACCCCTTTAAAAAATGTGGTTATGATTATAACCAATTGATAAAGTGGTAAGACTAGCCTGATGGCTCTTCCTAGTTGACTGCAGTCTTCAAAGTAGAGAATGGGAAGACAGTAAGGGCAGAAGGAGGCATACCGAGTTAAAAGTGTGAGATAGTGCATATGTACTCTTTAAAAGATGAGTTTCACACGTGTAATTGTGAGCTCAGTTTTGTTTATGAGCTCACAATTAGATCATACTAGTGAATAATGAAGTACATTAGGACCCCCATATCCGTGGGGGATACGTTCCAAGGACTTGCCGTGGATACCAAAACCATGAAGGTATTGCTTGGCTACAGTAAACCATGAATAACTGAAGCTGCAGGTACTGAATCAGTAGATATGGGGGTTTTATTGTATAATTATGCTTTAATATCTTATAATGTAAGAATTTTTTTAAATGCTTTTTTTTTTTTTACTGCATTAGTGATATCTAATTAATAAACAGTACTGCATGTTCATATGGTATGCAGTACAGTGGAACCTCTGGTCACGACCATAATTTGTTCCAAAACTCTGGTCACAACCTGATTTGGTCGTGATCCGAACCTAATTTCCCCATTGAATTATATATAAATATGATTAATCCATTCCAGAAATAATTATACAATAATTATACAATAGAATGTAAAAACCTTGAATAACACTGAGAAAAACTTGAACGACAGAGAAAACTAACATTGCACGAGTCCATTCTAGACACCCTATGAACTGTTTCCTGTAAACAGTTTTAAGAGTTTTGAGGGACGTCTAATGGCTGAGAAGTGAACTCTGTTATTTATTGACCGATTTTTTTCGTTTTTGGTTTATGTTAAGAAGTATCTTTCCAGCATACATTGCTCATGTTTCAATAAGTACGACAGACAACCGAGAAAAAAATATATACCAAAAATCATATATGGCAAGCCCTAGTTGAGTACTGGTGCTACAAAAAGCTATTTGTGCACTACCTGCTGATAAAACATTGCTAATCCGAATTTATTGTAGTCGTAATTACGGTCGTAAACAACAGGAAGTGGGAAAATTTGCGTGTGCAAAAAAAATGGCACGGAGTGTGAAAATTAGTGCGGCTGTGTTTGTTCAGCACCTGATTATGTGTTTGTGACCAGATGCAAAAATTGGCAAATTTTTTGGTTGTGAACCGATTTGTTTGTGTTTGGAAGCGTTTGTGACCAGAGGTTCCACTGTACTAGCAATTATAAAAAATACGCGTATGTAGATGGGACAAAAGGAAAATGGCAACAACAAGTAAGAAAGAGGTGAGGAAGGAAGTTCGGGTGAGATATAAGCAACTATTGGCAGAAAGGCGGGCTAGTGCAGGTATGAGTAGTGGGGGAAGAGATTGAAGAGGGTTGGAATAGTTTTAAAAATGCAGTATTAGAATGTGTGGCAGAAGTTTGTGGCTATAGGAGGATGGGTGCAGGAGGAAAAAGGAATGATTGGTGGAATGATGAAGTAAAGGGTGTGATAAAAGAGAAAAAGGTAGCTTATGAGAGGTTTTTACAAAGCAGAAGTGTTATAAGAAGAGCAGAGTATGTGGAGAGTAAAAGAAAGGTGAAGAGAGTGTAAAAGGAGAGCAGATGATAGAGTGGGAGTTGCACTGTCAAGAAATTTTGATGAAAATAAGAAAAAATTTTGGAGTGAGATAAACAAGTTAAGAAAGCCTAGGGAACGAATGGATTTGTTAGAGGTATTGGGTAGATGGCGAGAATATTTTGAGGAACTTTTAAATGTCAAGGAAGAAAGGGAGACGGTAATTTCATGCACTGGCCAGGGAGGTATACCATCTTTTAGGAGTGAAGAAGAGCAGGATGTGAGTGGGGGGGTGGTGCATGAGGCATTATGTAGAATGAAGGGGTAAAGCAGCTGGAACTGGCAGGATCATGACAGAAATGTTAAAAGCAGGAGGGGATATAGTGGTGGAGTGGTTGGTATTTTTGTGTAATAAATGTATGAAAGAGGGGAAGGTACCTAGGGATTGGCAGAGAGCATGTATAATTCCTTTATATAAAGGGAAGGGGGACAAGAGAGATTGTAAAAATTATAGAGGAATAAATTTACTGAGTATACCAGGAAAAGTGTATGATAGGGTTATTATTGAAAGAATTAGAGGCAAGACAGAATGTAGGATTGCAGATGAGCAAGGAGGTTTCAGAGTGGGTAGGGGATGAGTAGATCAAGTGTTTACATTGAAGCATATATGTGAACAGTATTTAGATAAAGGTAGGGAAGTTTTCATTGCATTTATGGATCTAGAAAAGGCATATGATAGAGTAAATAGGGGAGCAATGTGGCAGATGTTGCAAGTATATGGAATAGGTAGTAAGTTACTAAATGCTGTAAAGAATTTTTATGAGGATAGTGAGGCTCAGTTTAGGGTGTGTAGAAGAGAGGGAGACTACTTCTTGGTAAAAGTATGTCTGAGACAGGGATGTGTAATGTCACCATGGTTGTTTAATATATTTATAGATGGGGTTGTAAAAGAAGTAAATGCTAGGGTGTTCAGGAGAGGGGTGGGATTAAATTATGGGGAATCAAATACAAAATGGGAATTAACAGTTACATTTTGCTGATGATACTGTGCTTATGGGAGATTCTAAAGGAAAGTTGCAAAGGTTAGTGGATGAGTTTGGGAGTGTGTGTATAGGTAGTAAGTTGAAAGTGAACATAGAAAAGAGTAAAGTGATGAGGGTATCAAATGATTTAGATAAAGAAAAATTGGATATCAAATTGGAGAGGATTAGTATGGAAGAAGTGAATGTTTTCAGATATTTGAGAGTTGACGTGTCAGCGGATGGATTTATGAAAGATGAGGTTAACCATAGAATTGATGAAGGAAAAAAAAGGTGAGTGGTGCATTGAGGTATATGTGGAGACAAAAAAACATTATCTATGGAAGCAAAGAAGGGAATGTATGAAAGTATAGTGGTACCAACACTCTTATATGGGTGTGAAGCTTGGGTTGTAAATACTGCAGCAAGGAGGCAGTGGAGATGTCCTGTCTAAGGGCAGTGTGTGGTGTAAATATTATGCAGAGAATTCAGAGTGTGGAAATTAGGAGAAGGTGTGGAGTTAATAAAGTATTAGTCAGAGGGCTGAAGAGAGGTTGTTGAGGTGGTTTGGTCATTGAGAGAGAATGGATCAAAGCAGAATGACATGGAGAGTGTATAAATATGTAGGGAAAGGAAGAAGGGGTAGGGGTCGTCCTCGAAAAGGTTGGAGGGTGGGGTTAAAGGAGGTTTTGTGGGCGAGGGGCTTGGACTTCCAGCAAGCATGCGTGAGCGTGTTAGATAGGAGTGAATGGAGATGAATGGTATTGGGACCTGACGAGCTGTTGGAGTGTGAACAGGGTAATATTTAGTAAAGGGATTCAGGGAAACCAGTTTTTTTATATAGCCGGACTTGAGTACTGGAAATGGGAAGTACACTGCCTGCACTTTAAAGGAGGGGTTTGGGATATTGACAATTTGGAGGGATATATTGTATATCTTTATATGCTTCTAAGCTGTTGTATTCTGGGCACCTCTGCAAAAGCAGTGATTGTGTGTGAGTGAGGTGAAAGTGTTGAATGATGATGAAAGTATTTTCTTTTTGGGGATTTTTTCTTTCTTTTTGGGTCACCCTGCCTCGGTGGGAGACGGCCGACTTGTTAAAAAAAAAAAAAAAAATGCTTTCAAGGAAAATTTGTGTCAGATATAGAAACCTTATACTCATTAATTACTAGAAATAGTAATGCAAAAATTCACATGAGCTATCTTTGTGGGTCATGACAGTATGCTCTTGCTGAAGTGCCATGTGCTAAAAGAGAGGGAAAGAGGAGAAAGCTAGGAGTAAGCTACAGCCTTCGAAATGTCTGCCAATGACACTCTAGTCCTTCTGTTTTCAATCAGCAAAGAGGATGTTTATGTTTCACACATACTCATAACTGAGGGTTTGGTTTTGTATAACTACTTGGTTCTTGAGTGCTTCATTCATGAGTGCAGATGCTTATAATTTGAGTGTTTGTAAGTTGAGGAACCTCCTGTACAGATGCTCCTCACTTTATGATGGTTCGACTTAAGATGTTTTGACTTTACGATAGTGCGATAAAAGTGTAAAACTATTTTTTGTACTGTAAAGTACTGTAAATATATTGATAGGATAAACTTGTATTCATTTATTTACTTTCTAATACTTGTATTTAATTACAGTAATTATTTGTTTATTTACTTATTCAGTGACAGTAGTTATTTATTTTTTTTATCATATATTCATATTCGACTTAAGATATTTTCAGCTTAGATGGGTTCTTCTGAACATATTAGATGGGTTCTTCTGAACATATTAGATGGGTTCTTCTGAACATATTAGATGGGTTCTTCTGAACATATTAGATGGGTTCTTCTGAACATATTAGATGGGTTCTTCTGAACATATTAGATGGGTTCTTCTGAACATATTAGATGGGTTCTTCTGAACATATTAGATGGGTTCTTCTGAACATATTAGATGGGTTCTTCTGAACATATTAGATGGGTTCTTCTGAACATAATCCCATCATAAGTTGAGGAACATTCTACAAATTGGCATCTGATTTAGCAAATACTGAACTAAATTTAATTTAAAATTAACTGAATTTTTATAGATACTAATTTTCCTCTTTATTTTTTTTTTTTTGTGTTACAACAGGGAGGAGTGAAAGTATTGGTGACCGGTCCCTGGTATAGCAGTTCCTCTCCATATACAGTTCTTTTTGATGGCGTCCCCACGTCGACTACTCTTGTTCAGTCAGGTGTTTTACGCTGCTATTGTCCTGGTAAGAAATTGTTTCCTAGTTCTTTTTCACTGTGTTTTTCACAGGTACAGTATTAAAATTAAGATGACTAACAGCTGTGTACAAATCAGATGGTACTGGTTAAAAGTGTAATTGATGAATAACAAACACTACTGTAGGTACGTAAGTACAGTATGAAAATAATGTGTGAAAATTACAATCTTACATGCTCTCTTTTTTTTTTCAATTTAAAGTTAGTAATTATTGAAATTTTAGTTCTTGTTATTTATGCATATATATATGATGTTCACAGCACATGAGGTTGGCCTTGTGACTCTTCAGGTTGCCTGCGAGGGTTTTGTCATCTCCAATTCTGTGATATTTGAGTACAAAAAGCCTCCATCCGATGAGAATAAAGTCAAAGAGGTATGGAAAACATTTTCCTCATTAAATGTGTGACATGTTTTGAAGATCACATAAATAAAAGTGTATGCAAAAAAATGCTGACATGACTTTTGTTTTTTAAAGATTTTTATTCCTATATAATTTAGAATAATGTGCAGATTAATAGCGGAATTGTATATGGTTATGTTATAATGTCTTGTTATGGTTAATGCATTGTTAATAAATTCATTATTGTTTAATGTATTAGATGAGGTTTCTCTTTTTTGTTATATAGTAACAAAAATCAGGGACTTTATTTAATTCATGAAGATTTTAATTTTCTGATTCCTGGTGTGGTTTCCATAGGAGCAAGTAGTACGGGAGCAGGATGAGCACCTTTTAAAGTTCACTCTGCTACAACGGTTAGAGACCATGGAAACAAGGGTTCAAGTCTGCCCTGATAGTCAGAAGAGCCCATCCAATTATGAAAGTGATGTCATGATGCACAAAGCTCAAAATTTTGAGGTATTGGAATTCCTTTTAGAAAACAAAATTTTCTGGGGCAAAGACATGCATTTGCAGAACAATATTTTACTCTTAAGTAGCATTTGTAAAAGGTCTATTTTAGAGCAAAATGTTGCCAAAATTAAGGCTTGTTTTGCATATTTGTCTTTGTCCACATGCTTGCCAACATGACTCCCACCAACCATAAATAATTTGTATTTAAATAAACAAAATCATAAATTTTGATCATTGAACAATTTTATTTGCTGTATATAAGGCTGTATATAAGTGGGAGTTGTCACAGTTGCTCTTTGCTGATGACACTGTGCTCTTCGGAGATTCTGAAGAGAAGTTGCAGAGATTGGTGGATGAATTTGGTAGGGTATGCAAAAGAAGAAAATTGAAAGTGAATAAAGGAAAGAGTAAGGTTATGAGGATAACAAAAAGATTAGGTGATGAAAGATTGGAGGGAGAGGGTATGGAGGAGGTGAATGTATTCAGATATTTGGGAGTGGACGTGTCAGCGGATGGGTCTATGAAAGATGAGGTGAATCATAGAATTGATGAGGGGAAAAGGGTGAGTGGTGCACTTAGGAGTCTGTGGAGACAAAGAACTTTGTCCTTGGAGGCAAAGAGGGGAATGTATGAGAGTATAGTTTTACCAACGCTCTTATATGGGTGTGAAGCATGGGTGATGAATGTTGCAGCGAGGAGAAGGCTGGAGGCAGTGGAGATGTCATGTCTGAGGGCAATGTGTGGTGTGAATATAATGCAGAGAATTCGTAGTTTGGAAGTTAGGAGGAGGTGCGGGATTACCAAAACTGTTGTTCAGAGGGCAGAGGAAGGGTTGTTGAGGTGGTTCGGACATGTAGAGAGAATGGAGCGAAACAGAATGACTTCAAGAGTGTATCAGTCTGTAGTGGAAGGAAGGCGGGGTAGGGGTCGGCCTAGGAAAGGTTGGCGGGAGGGGGCAAAGGAAGTTTTGTGTGCGAGGGGCTTGGACTTCCAGCAGGCATGCGTGAGCGTGTTTGATAGGAGTGAATGGAGACAAATGGTTTTTAATACTTGACGTGCTGTTGGAGTGTGAGCAAAGTAACATTTATGAAGGGATTCAGGGAAACCGGCAGGCCGGATTTGAGTCCTGGAGATGGGAAGTACAGTGCCTGCACTCTGAAGGAGGGGTGTTAATGTTGCAGTTTAAAAACTGTAGTGTAAAGCACCCTTCTGGCAAGACAGTGATGGAGCGAATGATGGTGAAAGTTTTTCTTTTTTGGGCCACCCTGCCTTTGTGGGAATCGGCCAGTGTGATAATAATAATAAAAAAAAAACGCTCACAAAGCACTTTTAGCCATTTAGTGTCATTTAATCATAAAAGGCATACAGTTTACAGATGATTAACCCTTTCAGGGTCGAGAGGCCCTCTCCTAAACTTGTTCTCAGGGTCGAAAATTTTTCAAAAAAAAAAAAAAATTATTTTTTTCTTATGAAATGATAGAGAATCTTTTCCTGATCATAATGACACCAAAAGTATGAAATTTGATGGAAAACTTAGGGAATTATGCTCTGACGAAGTTAGCGGTCTCGATTATGTTTATGCATCGGTGATTTTGCCCACTTTGAGCCCTATTTTCGGCCAATTCCAGTGTACTAGTCTACAAAAACCATAATTATTTCGCTAGAACTCCATTTTTTCTATCGAATGAGTACAAGAAACCACCCATTTACTGATTTCAACTATCCAATAAAGTGGTCAGAATTTGGCAATTTTGCCAATTTCACACAAATTTCAAAAGATGCCAATATCCAAATAGGGTCCAGAATAAACAAGACAGATATTCCTGGCACTAAAATAACATTTCCTCTGTTCATTAGTTGTGTCCCCAGGCCTCTGTTACATTTCTTTTGCTGTCCACTTTGAATTTTTATTCTCAAAAAAATAGAAGATTTACTGTTATGGAGACTACTGCATTAGTGTAGAAATGGTATAAATAATATCAGCGCGCTCGTGAAAGAATAGACTCACCAGTTGACGTGTATTGGATGTGTGGCATTTGTTTAGTTTTGAACTTTGGCAAAAATTGAACATTTCTGCTACTTTGAACTCAGTTTCAAGGTACTTTTCATTGTGAAACCAATCAAAATCATCTCAATTTCTGTAATATATGTCTTCCATTCTATAAAATGAGACCAGGAAAACTAGAATACAACCATAAATACCATATGAAAATACAATGCAAAGTTGCTGTTTTAAACCAAAAACACGGTCTAAGTTTTTTTTTTTCTCATTACACACTGTGTGCTGCAGGATTTTTTTAATACTATGCACACTGACCACATAGACCCATTCTTTCATTTGTAGGCCTACCAGCTTTCTCTCGCTAGATTTGAAGGCGCTAGAATTTACGCATACTACTGCGTCAATAACCCTGGTGCGTAAAACGTACTAGTATGTTGGAAACCCTGAAAGGGTTAATAACAAAAAAAAAAAAAATCAAATAAAAATTCCAGTAATATGTATTTCTCTATAGATTTAAGTTATCAGTTGCTCAGTTTACATTTTTACACATATAGTTCAGTGAGATATGAACAACTGCTGTTATGATTTAGATTAGTTTATGGCCTCATTGCTGTCATATGTTATGATTATCTTCTTAAAGATAGGTCTGAAAGTAAGTAAAAAACAAAAGGGATCAGTGAAGCTGTTTGTTTTGGGGCTTTTAATGACTGTTAACATGTGATATCAATGAAATTTGGCAAAAAAATAGCATAAAGCATTTGCTTCATTTTTTTTGTAAAAAAAAAAAAAAAAGGTTTTGTGACCTTGACCAGGGCTTGAAGCAGCCACGAAGAAGTGTGTGTACCACTTGTGTGAGTTGAGGATTTACGTATAACTGGAAATACGTAGGATCTAGTAAAAATCCTTCTTTAAACTAGAGCTTTAAGTTATGTGGAATTTGGATATATTGTACTGTATGAGAGCTGCTGTGCAGTATTATGGTAAACTGATTTTCTTTTTAAATTTTTAATGATTTCTGTAATTTGAAGTACAGTTCTGTTCTGTAATTAATACTTTGCATTTAAATTAAGTCTAAAAATTTGCATAGTACAACAAGAATGATTAATAAAACATTAATAGTGTCCATAGTATTTTTACATAATTTATAGGAACTCAATAATACTATTGCAAACAAATCACAGAACTTATGTTTCAGTATTTCGCTACATGTTACCTAAAAAAAAAAAAATAATTTTCTTTACAGGAGCGAGTTATATTATATTGCCAGAGAATGAGTGGAAAGCGGTGGCTGAGTATGGACCAAGGGTTTGCCGCAGGCTTACCAGAATTACATGGCCTCACTCTCCTACATTTAGCAGCCATGCTTGGATATTCCAGGTCATTATTGCTTTGATAAATAATATTTGTATTACTTCCTTTTTTTTTTTTAACTTTGGCTGTTTCCTAATAAGGTTGAGACACTTTAGAAAGAATACATTCACCATTATTTATTCAGTGACTTTTTCTGGAAGTGTTCAGGTATTACAGTTCAAATGACCCATCAAACTACACTAATCAAGAGTGCAGGCACTGCACTAATTATTTTATTTCATTTTTTTTTTTTACGGATATTTAGTTTAATTCTATTTAGTACAGTTTTAAAGTTTGCCTGACTGGACAGATTATCTTTTCTTTCTTTCGATACACCAGCCGTATCCCATCAAGGTGGGGTGGCCCAAAAGGAAAAACAAAAGTTTCTCCTTTTACATTTAGTAATATATACAGAAGGGGTTACTAGCCCCCTGCTCCTGGCATTTTAGCCACCTCCTACAACACGCATGGCTTACGGAGGAAGAATTCTGTTCCACTTCCCCATGGAGGCAAGAGGAAATAAACAAGAACAAGAACTAGTAAGAAAATAGAAGAAAACCCAGAGGGGTGTGTATATACTATATGCTTGTACATGTATGTGTAGTGTGACCTAAGCATAAGTAGAAGCAGCAAGACATACCTGAAATCTTGCATGTTTATGAGACAGACAAAAGACACTAGCAATCCTACCATCATGTAAAACAATTACAGGCTTTCGTTTTACACTCGCTTGGCAGGACGGTAGTACCTCCTTGGGCGGTTGCTGTCTACCAACCTACTACCTAGAAGACAGATTATCATCTTGGAATAATATTATGTAATTACCAATAGCTTGTGATTCTGCAATCATGTTTGCTTTTTGAATCCATGTGCGAATTCCTCTCTAGCTCTCATTGTTCATCTCATTCCACAAGTGTTGGCTCAAGATTCACAGTCTTTTCAAATTAATTAGGAGAGGCCATTGACCACTAACCTAATTTTCTTATCACTAACATTACAAAAACCTACTTTGAAATCAAGAACATTACTTTTGCACTCCATAATGAATGATACATCAGTTAACAAATTTATCTAGTCCCAGAATGTGTAAATTTGGCATATGAGATTCTGGAGTAGAAAATTGCCTGAATATAGCCAAACATCACTATACACACAAATTGAAACAACAACAAAATGGCAAAACAGCCCTGGATCACAAAAATTTGCTCAAATCAAGTAACTAAGAAGCATGAAACTGTTTTGATGTTAGCTGACAGCTTTTTTCATTCTAAAAACAGGTTAATTGTGGCTCTATTACGTTGGCGTGATGAGAACCCTTCACTTGTGTTAGAATGTGAAGTAGATGCGCTACGGCAGGATTCTCGTGGTTGTACACCGCTGAGCTGGGCTTGCTCTCGTGGACATCACCATACTGCTCTTCTCTTATACCGCTGGAATTCACAAGCACTTCATTCAAAAAATCAGCTTGGGCAAACACCTTTACAGTGTGCTACTATTAATGGTATGTAGGAATTCCTTAATCATGAAATGCCTCTTGGATTTAGAATTACCAGATTGAGCATTTTAATTAAAATTTTTTCTCCTTTTCTTCCTTTTTTGTTGAATTTGTTGGTCCGACCACATGGCTATTCTATAACTGAGAAAGCCTTGTGAATTCACCTTGTATCTGTCTGCCTTGTCTTTGAGAGAAGTTGTGCTGAAATTTATAACCTTGAAATATTTATGTAGTTTTCTTAGTTTTGCATTGTATCATTATTCAGTGTCAGAAGGTAATTTGTTAGTGTTCCGTAATTGTTGCATATTTTTTCCACACGTTTCATCATGTTATTTCTCAATGGTGAATTGCTTATCACCTCTGTATCATCATATTTGACTAGTTTTTTCAATAGCATTATAGGATATTTGTACATCATTTTTCTTAATATTATTGTAGAATATCAGGTATCTTTATTAGCACTGTAGGATGTGAGCTTAGTTAATGGAACTTCATAATCAGTATCTTTCTTATGAAGCCTAGCATTCACCTGTCATTATTAATTATTTCTGGGCATTTATACACAACCCGCACATAAAAGAGAGAAGCTTACGACGACGTTTTGGTCCGACTTGGACCATTTACAAAGTCACACTAGTGTGACTTTGTAAATGGTCCAAGTCGGACCGAAACGTCGTCGTAAGCTTCTCTCTTTTATGTGCGGGTTATTTGTGTATCGTTCCAGTCACGGTATTGTGCCTTTTTTTGTTATTTCTGGGCATTTCTCTGTGTACTTGCAACTATTACTCTAGCTATATATATAATATAAATCTAGGTAGGGGTCGTCCTCGAAAGGGTTGGAGAGAGGGGGTAAAGGAGGTTTTGTGGGCAAGGGGCTTGGACTTCCAGCAAGCGTGCGCGAGCGTGTTAGATAGGAGTGAATGGAGACGAATGGTACTTGGGACCTGACGATCTGTTGGAGTGTGAGCAGGGTAATATTTAGTGAAGGGATTCAGGGAAACCGGTTATTTTCATATAGTCGGACTTGAGTCCTGGAAATGGGAAGTACAATGCCTGCACTTTAAAGGAGGGGTTTGGGATATTGGCAGTTTGGAGGGATATGTTGTGTATCTTTATATGTGTATGCTTCTAGACTGTTGTATTCTGAGCACCTCTGCAAAAGCAGTGATAATGTGTGAGTGTGGTGAAAGTGTTGAATGATGATGAAAGTATTTTCTTTTTGGGGATTTTCTTTCTTTTTTGGGTCACCCTGCCTCGGTGGGAGACGACCGACTTGTTGAAAAAAAAAAAAATATATATATATATATATATAATAGGTTCAGTAACAATGATCATTATAATCATTATTTTAAAAACATAAATGTTGGGTAACCATTTAAAAAAAAAATGATTGAACCTTTGATGTTGACCAGGTCACCACACACTGGCAGAGGAATTGCAACAGCTGGACAGGCAAAGAGCACATATGGACAGTATTGAAGGCCTCCATTTCTCTCTGTCTTCTTCCTTCTCTAGCACACAGCTTTCTACCTCTTCCACCACCTCAACCTCAACCTCTCCCTCGTCTGGTGTCAGTCCAGGACTTACCTTGTCTGGAACAGCTCACCAAACACCCGATGTGTTCCTCCGACCCTCGCCACGCAGGTAATATGTAGCTTTTAATTAATCATTCTCATTAAATGTATCCATTTGAAAGCTGTTCATTTTAAATATGAAGAGAGAAAGAGTGTGTAAGAGAGAGTGCTTGTGTGTGTGTGAGTGAGAGTGAGAGTGAGAGAATGTGTGAGAGCAAGAGTGAGAGTGTGTGAGTGAGAGAATGTGAGAGTGTGAGTTAGAGTGAATACGTATGTGAGCTTGTGTGTGTTTCATACATGCGCACACACACGTACATCTACGCTTACAGTATACACGTATACTATATTTGTAAATCAGTCAAAATAACAGATCATTAATAATTTTAAAAAGCTTTTCTAGTGAATGGTAATATTTATGGTATATGTAGAACATGTACAGTACATATACACTATATAAATTGATACATATTACTATCTCTGTAGTACCATAAGGGAAAAGTTACATACAGATTGCCTTTTTAACAAAAAAAAAAAAGAAATTCTAACTGTGGCTTGAATTAATGTGAATATTCATTGATTCAGTTTGGTGTCATTTTTTTTAATCTGTTAATCTTTTGCTTAATGTTTTTATATTTCATTAGAACAATTAGATGCTGTACTATAGTGTTTTCATTTTAACTGAGAGGAGCACTACAGTAGGCCTACAGGCCCATGCTAAGCAAGTCTTTCTCACACCCAACCATTGTTTCTCATATATTTGTTTAATGAGCTGCACTCATCTGCAACTCTGTTGACAAACCAGTATACAGTAGAACCCCTGTATCCACTAATTTGGTATCCATGGTTTCAGTTATCCACAGTTTACTGTGGCCCAAAAATATTTCTTAATTTTGCATAATAATGGCTCCAAAGTACAACAGTAGAAAAGCTAGCAGTTCTTCAAAGTATAAGAGAAGCCACGAAATGCTTCCCATCAGTGAAAAAAGTGATAATTCTCTACTCATTGTCTATAATTTATAAATTAAACTTAATAACAGGTATGTATAGGACTTATATGTAGGGTTTGCTACTATCCGTGGTTTTGGTATCCGCGGCAGGTCCTTGGAACGTATCCTTCGTGGATACGGGGGTCCTACTGTACTTTCCTATATCTTTTGTAAATTTAAATTTATATAACTTGAATCTATTGTTTTGAGAGGTTTCTTGGTTAGATATTATCTACACCCTATTTATATCTCCTTTATTTACAGTATACCTGCCTTTCACTTGTAAAACTCAGTCGTATCTCCCATCATTCAAGCCTTTCAAGAGAGTGTAAGTTTAGAGCTCTCAGTCAATCTTTGTTATCCTTCTCTATATGTTCTCCTATGCATTTATATCTATTCTGTAAACCATACCCTGGCCGTGATTGAACCCGCGGTCAGAGAGTCTCAAAACTCCAGCCCGTCTCTGACCGCGGGTTCAATCCCGGCCGGGGTATGGTTTGTTTGCAATCGTGTCATTACGATTTCGTGAGTCATCAATTCTGTAATATGGAAACCAGAAATGAAGTATATAATCTAAATGATTGGCTAATGGCTTGGTAGCAGCACCTTTGGCTTGCAGTTGAATGACCCAGGTTTGATCATGGAGTGGGTGGAAATGTTGGGTGTCTTTCCTTACATCTATTGCCCTCTGGTCATCTAGCAATCAATAGGTACAGTACCTAGGTGTTAGCCAACAGTTATGGGTTGCATCCTGGGGAAGATCAAAAGACTTAATAAGCCATACTGGTTTCTTTTTGGGGTTATGCTGGGTTACAGGGTTAATAGTTCAAGGTTCTTTTCTTATTCACTCATGGGCACTTTACACAAACATGATGTATTCTAACAGTGAACTCAGAGCAATTACTCACACATCCACTTCTTCCTACATGCAATCTCTCTGCCACATTTAAAAATGCTTTTTCTTTAAGGAGTTCATTGATACTGGTGAAGGATTCTTATTCCAATAAATTGGAGTTACCTTCCCTTGGATAGAGCCTTATTACCTCCCAATTGCCTGGCACTATGTGTCCCCGGTGGGTTTAGTGCTTCCTCAAGAATATAATGATAACCCCTCCTTCAGTTCTACTCATAACCCTTTCCTTTTCATAGTTTATTTTAAAATGTTATTAAAATAATTTTCACTTACACACATGACTGATGTCAATTAAAGGGTTATTAAATATTCATCTGTTACAGGTGTGACTTCAGAAAACAACGGCACCTAAGTGTAGATCTGCCCCTAAGCAGTGAACAGGACTCAGGACGGCCAGTAGGCTGTCCATCTCCAGCATCATCTTGGAGTGATACTTCACTTCGACGAGGAAGGCTCATCAAGAGACCTTCTGTTGACTCAGGAATCAATTTAGCCAATGTAGACACTTACAAACGAACAAGTTTAGATTCTGGCCTTGATGTATTACAAAAATATTCAAGGTAATTTTGTATGTAGAGGCAATAAAGTGTTGCAGTTTGATAAGCATTAGTGAAGGAGGAGGTATATAATATTAATATGGTACATAATGTTTATGCATTGCAAATCAGTTTGGCTGTTAAATTTGTATTTTGTAACAAATTAAACAAGGGTGTGAGGCTCAGCCACTCTCATTGTAATGTTTATACATGGCTCTCTCTCTCCCTCCTCTTCACTTGTTTATAACATAATAAAAAAATGGGAGGGAAAATCATGTAATATGGATACTAAAGTGTTTTGCTTGTATATGAATTACACAATGCATCATTCCTGTCTTTATTTACTGACAGAAATTATCAATGTTTGAATGATACCCTGGAGTATTTGTATTTATGGTACTTTAGATGGTCATTGGCAGTTGTTAACACAAAATGCAAACTATGGTAGTTTACTGGTTTATTAAGAATTTCTTACTGTAAATTCATATTGATGCACAGTACTGTTACATTATTTAAAAACCTTCGGTGGATCATTAAGTTCACTTTTAACCCTTCGACTGTCGCAACCCCCAATCCTGAGGTGTCTCCTGGTGTCACAAAATTTAAAAAAAAAAAATTATTTTTTCTTATGAAACAATAGAGAATCTTTTCCCGATTGTAATGACACCAAAAAAACGAAATTTGATGGAAAACTGACGGAATTATGCTCTCGCGAAGTTAGCGACCTTGGCGCTGTTTACAAATCGGCGATTTCACCCACTTTGAGCCCTATTTTCGGCTAATTCCATTGTTCCAGTTGCCCAAACTCATAGCTATTTCTTTAGAACTCCATTTTTTTCTATCGATTGAGTACAAGAAACTGCCCATTTACCGATTTCAACTACCTAATAATGTGGTCAGAAATTTGCAATTTGGCCAATTTCACGAAAACTAAAAAATATGACAATTTCAAAATAAGGTCCAGAATGAACAATGCAGACATTCCTGGCTCTAAAATAACATTTTCTTTGCTCATCAGTCATGTCTCCAGGCCCCTCTGATATTACTCTTGCTTTCTACTTTGAATTTTTATTCAAACAAGAAATAGAAGACTTACTATTATGCAGACTACTGCAATACTGTAATAATTGTATAAATAACATCAACCCATTCATGACTGCATATTAGAATGGCTAGTTGGACATTTATTGGACAATGGCATCATTTGTTTACTTTTGAACATTGGCAAAAATCAAACATTTCCCCTACTTTGAGCTCCATTTCCAGGTTCTTTTTATAGTAAAATCAATCAAAATCACCTCTATTTCTATAATATGTTTTCCATTCTATCAAATGAGACCAAGAAAAGGAGAATACAACCATAAATCCTATATGAAAATAGACCACAAAGTCGGCATTTTAATTAAAAAAAACGGTCGGAGTTCTTTTTTTCTCATTATGCACTGCGTGCTCCAGGATTTTTTTTATATGGTGCACACTGACCACACAGACCCATTCTCTCACAGGTGGGCCTACCAGCTTTCTCCTGCTTGATTTGAACCCGCTAGAATTTGAGTATATATACGTCAAACACGGTACCTCGTAAGACGTATATATACGGCCGCGACAGTCAAAGGGTTAAAGGGTTCATTTACCTGTGTAGGCTGTGGATCATATGGGTCATTATCACATTGATTGTGTTCAAAATTTTCAGCATCATCATTACCAACACTAGAAGACGATACTGTATCTCTCCTCTAATTTTATATTTTTAAGTAATACAGTATTTACAACTTTGTTTATGTGTGTAGAATTATTACATGAATTAAATAGTTTATATTTGCTGGAACTGATGGGATCATGACAGAAATGGTAAAAGCAGGGGGGGGATATAGTGTTGGAGTGGTTGGTACTTTTGTTTAATAAATGTATGAAAGAGGGGACGGTACCTAGGGATTGGCGGAGAGCATGTATAGTCCCTTTATATAAAGGGAAAGGGGACAAAAGAGATTGTAAAAATTATAGAGGAATAAGTTTACTGAGTATACCAGGAAAAGTATACGGTAGGGTTATAATTGAAAGAATTAGAGGTAAGACAGAATGTAGAATTGCGGATGAGCAAGGAGGCTTCAGAGTGGGTAGGGGATGTGTAGATCAAGTGTTTACATTGAAGCATATATGTGAACAGTATTTAGATAAAGGTAGGGAAGTTTTTATTGCATTTATGGATTTAGAAAAGGCATATGATAGAGTGGATAGAGGAGCAATGTGGCAGATGTTGCAAGTTTATGGAATAGGTGGTAAGTTACTAAATGCTGTAAAGAGCTTTTATGAGGATAGTGAGGCTCAGGTTAGGGTGTGTAGAAGAGAGGGAGAATACTTCCCGGTAAAAGTAGGTCTTAGACAGGGATGTGTAATGTCACCATGGTTGTTTAATATATTTATAGATGGGGTTGTAAAAGAAGTAAATGCTAGGGTGTTCGGGAGAGGGGTGGGATTAAATTATGGGGAATCAAATTCAAAATGGGAATTGACACAGTTACTTTTTGCTGATGATACTGTGCTTATGGGAGATTCTAAAGAAAAATTGCAATGGTTAGTGGATGAGTTTGAGAATGTGTGTAAAGGTAGAAAGTTGAAAGTGAACATAGAAAAGAGTAAGGTGATGAGGGTATCAAATGATTTAGATAAAGAAAAATTGGATATCAAATTGGGGAGGAGGAGTATGGAAGAAGTGAATGTTTTCAGATACTTGGGAGTTGATGTGTCGGCAGATGGATTTATGAAGGATGAGGTTAATCATAGAATTGATGAGGGAAAAAAGGTGAGTGGTGCACTGAGGTATATGTGGAGTCAAAAAACGTTATCTATGGAGGCAAAGAAGGGAATGTATGAAAGTATAGTAGTACCAACACTCTTATATGGATGTGAAGCTTGGGTGGTAAATGCAGCAGCGAGGAGACGGTGGGAGGCAGTGGAGATGTCCTGTCTAAGGGCAATGTGTGGTGTAAATATTATGCAGAAAATTCGGAGTGTGGAAATTAGGAGAAGGTGTGGAGTTAATAAAAGCATTAGTCAGAGGGCAGAAGAGGGGTTGTTGAGGTGGTTTGGTCATTTAGAGAGAATGGATCAAAATAGAATGACATGGAAAGCATATAAATCTATAGGGGAAGGAAAGAGGGGTAGGGGTCATCCTCGAAAGGGTTGGAAAGAGGGGGTAAAGGAGGTTTTGTGGGCGAGGGGCTTGGACTTCCAGCAAGCGTGCATGAGCGTGTTAGATAGGAGTGAATGGAGACGAATGATACTTGGGATCTGACGATCTGTTGGAGTGTGAGCAGGGTAATATTTAGTGAAGGGATTCAGGGAAACCGGTTATTTTCATATAGTCGGACTTGAGTCCTGGAAATGGGAAGTACAATGCCTGCACTTTAAAGGAGTGGTTTGGGATATTGGCAGTTTGGAGGGATATGTTGTGTATCTTTATACGTATATGCTTTTAAGCTGTTGTATTCTGAGCACCTCTGCAAAAGCAGTGATAATGTGTGAGTGTGGTGAAAGTGTTGAATGATGATGAAAGTATTTTCTTTTTGGGGATTTTCTTTCTTTTTTGGGTCACCCTGCCTCGGTGGGAGACGACCGACTTGTTGGAAAAAAAAAAAAAAAAAAAAAAATATTTGCAAAACATACTGATAGTCTCACAGCAGTTAGGATTCAGTTACTTGCTTGGGGCCAATGCACCCGTTAGCCTGGCATTGACAAGATGGTGGCAATTAACAGAACATGCAGTAATGTAAGACTGATTACTTTTTTTTTTTGTGTGTGTGTGTGTGTGTGTGTGTGTGTGTGTGTGTGTGTGTGTGTGTGTGTGTGTGTGTGTGTGTGTGTGTGTGTGTTTTGTGCTCATAAGATGGCAGGGAGTATTACTCTGGGCATACATATTTAGTTGAAACCTTGTCTTATTGCCAGTAATATGTGGTAATGTTTATTGCAGGGGTGATGGTGCCAGTCCACAAATGTCGACACCCTCCTTAGTTCTAGACAATCATGGTGAAGATATTTTAGACTCACCCATGCCCTTCCAGTTTAATCCAGGTTAGTTTTTATTTCTTTTTGATTTATTATAGTTGAGAATACTTTAAATAAGCCTCAAAAAAGTTTATTATATAGTTATTTTCAAAAAGGAAATAAAATGCTTATTTTGTGAAAATCCTTCAAAAATAGATATTGTCATGAGGTTTGCTTCATTTCTCTTCCCTGTGGCTTTTGCAATATAGAATATTGATATGACTGCCAATGAAGATATCTTTGTATTTCCTTTGGCATGTTATTTTTTAAGCTATTTGAAACTAAAAAATTTTGTGTTATTGCATGTCTTACACCTCTTATTAATGTAGGATTAATTCCCCTTTTTTGCTTGTTCCAAAATATTTTTTAGTACAATTCATGAAGCACATACATTTTTTAAATACAAGATATTCTTAATTCTTAGCTTTGAGGATAGACAAAATTATGATATCTCAGAGGTGTTAAGTCGCTTCCTTGGTATTTCAAAGGTAAGCTCTTTTTGAATATTTCAAATGATGGTGTATCCTTTTTTGAGTATACGAGTGTGGGAAGGTGTCATAGAGTAATGAGGATAGTGTGCTCTAGTAATGCAAGTGGAGTGGTTGTCACAGGTGGAAGCTGCCAGCTCCAGACAGAGGGAGACGAGGAGGAGCACTCTTCCCTCAAAGGTAAGCCACACGCACACACGTAAGGAATTCTGCTGTTTTGTGTTGTTTTCCCTCCCTTGGTTACTTTTCTGACTTGTGATATACTTCTTCCACTAATTTTGTATGCCACAGTTATAAGTTTCATATTTGCATAGTTAAAAGTGGTGAAATGTACTAGTCAGCTATGACAGTTGGGCTGTCTTAACACAGACAGCTGACTCTGATACTTCATTATGGCTCAAATATTAACCCTCATATTTGATTATGTATTTATTTTGCTGGCATCTCAGCAGTAGCATTCAACAGTGGCACTTGACAGCAGCATTTGACAAGGATGCTGAACAATGTCACTTGACGGTGACACTCTGCAGTGGCATGTAATAGTGGCGCTGGACAATAACATTTGGTTCTGGCATTGAATACTAATTTAATGGTAGTTCTCTCTTGCTAAAGTTGACTGACTTCATACTAACCAGATTCTAGCAATTGAAAATGATAACGTGAAACTATTTTACTTTTTTTTTTTCTTTTTTTTAACATTGAGCTAAAAATTTTAAATATTTTGCATTAATTTCTTAGCAGAAATCACATCAATTTGAAAAGCCAGAATAACCAACTATTATGTTTTGCACCTAGTTAAGCTTTGCTACTTGTTTTACTCCAAAAATATAAATTCAGGGAAAACTGGTTATCCAGACATAGAGTTCTGGAAGTGGAAAGTACATGTGCAGCAGTTTTGGTAACTTTATTGATGAGACATTCTGGTTGCTTAATAAAGATATTGAACTGTTGCTTATGTGTTTCACTCATCTACTTGCTTATTTGTAAGTTATTAACATAATGATGGTAAAGAGAGAGAAATGCAGAATTATGGTGTACTTTATTGATGACATTTTATCCACACAGCATGCTATATCAAGGCTCATTATTAAGCATACTGTGTTGGCAAAAATTTGTCAATAAAGGATTCCATTCTGCTTCATTTGTCTTTCTTGACCATATTGTCAGTACAGTGGGTCCTCGTTTTTCGTAATTAATCCGTTCTTGGAAGTGTGACTATTATCGAAATTGATGATATTCGAATCCATTTTCCCCATAAGAAATAATGTAAATACAATTAATCCGTTCCTGACACCCAGAAGTCTTCTTCTTTCTTTCAATGCACCAGCCGTATCCCACTGAGGTGGGGTGGCCCAAAAAGAAAAACAGAAGTTTCTCGTTTTAAATTTAGTAATATATACAGGAGAAGGGGTTACTAGCCCCTTGCTCCCAGCATTTTAGTCGCCTCTTACAACACGCATAGCTTACGGAGGAAGAATTCTGTTCCACTTCCCCATGGAGATAAGAGGAAATAAACAAGAACAAGAACTAGAAAGAAAATAGAAGAAAACCCAGAGGAGTGTGTATATATATGCTTGTACATGTATGTGTAGTATGACCTAAGTGTAAGTAGAAGTAGCAAGATGTACCTGAAATCTTGCATGTTTACGAGACAGAAAAATGGACACCAGCAATCCTACCATCATGTAAAACAATTACAGGCTTTCGTTTTACACTCACTTGGCAGGACGGTAGTACCTCCCTGGGCTGCTGCTGTCTACCAACCTACTACCTAGGACACCCAGAAGTATTAAAACAAAAAAATTTTTTACATGAAATGTAGATGTAGTACATACACAATAAACGGGACATGATGAATGAAACATTAACAGCATAACACTTACCTTTATTGGTGATTCTTCTTAGTGTATGGACGACTGGAGGAGAAGAGAGATTGGATTAATTAATGTTTGGAAGGGGAATCCCCTTCCATCAACACCTCAGGTACCAAGTCCTTTTCTGGGGTTACTTCTCTTCTCTGTTTCTTAATGCCACTAGGACCAGCTTGAGAGTCACTGTACACCTGTGGCACTAAATACTTGTCCAGAGAGCTCTGTTTCTGGCGTCTCTTTAAAACTTCCCTAAAATGGGCCAAGACTTTGTCACTGTACAAGTTGCCGATATGGCTTGCAACAGCCTTGTCAGGGCGATGTTTCTCCATAAATCTTTCCATCCTACCCCACATTTCAAAAATTTCCTTAATTTCTGAAGAAGGCAACTTCTTCCATCTCTCTCCCTCTTCCTTTGCAGCAACATTCTGAGCTGCAGTCTGTTGCTGCTCCTGCTGAAGCTCTTGCAGCTCCTCAGTGGTTAGCTCTTCTTTGTGGTCCTCCACCAACTCTTCCACATCCTCCAAACTCACATCTTACCCCATGGAACTCCCCAATGTCACAATAGATTTCACAACTGTCATAGGCTCATCAGGGTCAGTCCCAAACCCTTCAAAATCCCTCTTGTGGACACAATCTGGCCACAATTTTCTCCAAGCAGAGTTCAAAGTCCTGGTAGTCACTCCCTCCCAAGCCTTACCTATAAGGTTTATGCAATGAAGGATACTGAAGTGATCTTTCCAAAACTCTCTTAGGGTCAAGTGAGTGTTTGAGGTCACATTAAAGCACCTTTGAAACATTGCTTTGGTGTAGAGTTTTTTAAAGTTTGAAATAATCTGCTGGTCCATGGGGTGGAGGAGAAGAGTGGTATTAGGGGGCAAGAACTTTACTGTGTTGAACCCAGACTCCTCCAGAATTAGGTCATCCATTAGCAGGAGGCACTTGTGATCCAATTTCTTTTCCAGGAGGTAATTCTTCACACTAGGGCCAAACACTTCAATGAACCACTCGACGAAAATTTCCCTCGTGACCCATGCCTTATTACTAGCTTTCCAAAACACACACAATTTACTCTTCATAACATTGTTTTTCCTGAACACTGGGATTTTCAGAATGGTGCACTAGTAACGGCTTCACTTCGAAATCCCCACTAGCATTAGCACAGAACATGAGCGTCAGCCTGTCTTTCATAGGCTTGTGTCCTGGCAGTCTCTTTTCCTCCTGAGTAATATAGGTCCTCTTTGGCATTTTCTTCCAAAAGAGGCCTGTTTCGTCACAATTGAACACTTGTTCAGGTTTCAATCCTTCAGCCTCTATGTACTCCTTGAATTCACTTTAGAATTTTGCAGCTACAATTTTGTCTGAACTAGCAGCCTCGCCTTGCCTTATCACACTGTGTATGCCACTATGGTTCTTAAATCTCTCAAACCAGCCTTTGCTGGCCTTAAATTCACAAATATCAGTACTCGTTGCAGACAATTTCTTTATGAGATCATCATGCAACTGCCTAGCCTTTTCACAAATAAGCGACTGCATAAGGCTATCTCCTGCTAATTGTTTCTTGTTTATCCATGCCAATAACTTCTCAACATCTTCGAGTACTGGTGATCTCATTTTTGTCAGCATATTTACCCACTTTGCAACAACAGCTTCCTTGATTTCCTTTTTCTTGGCCACGATGAAAGCTATGGTTGTATGGGGTTTCTTATACATCCTGGCCAGTTCAGCCACATATACGCCACTTTCATATTGTTCAATGATGTTTTTCTTTAATTCAATTGTATTTCTCACCTTCTTTACCAAAGGCCTGGCACTAGGAGCTTTCTTTGGAGCCATGGTAGCTTATTTAGCAGTTGCAAGGACTAAAATGAATGGAATATTATGAAATATTTTGTATGAACAAGTGAGGGGGCCGTCACTCACTGGTTGGGAAGGGAGGGCGAGGTGGCTCAGAGCCATGTGTACACGTCCGGGACGAACGACTATTTGCGAGTCAAATGACGATTTGCGAGCCAATGTTTTGACGAAAATAGCGTTACGATTTCCGAAAATTACGACTGTCGAGCCTTACAATTATTGAGGGTCCACTGTATCTCATGCCATTACCTATCCACTTTTAAGGGTGGATAGGTAATGGGGATGTTGCACTTCAGAATCATTTAAATTATGAGATCTGTGTACTTCTGGTTAAACAACCACAGTATTGGATGATTGATGGTGAATGTTTCTTCTTCACCCAACCTTGGTGGGAAATAGCTGATGTGAAATTATTATATTCATGTGGAGCCCTAAACTCATATGGGTCACTTAATTTAACATTTCACTAAATCTCTGGCCCACCTTATGGGCATGACCTACATAGCTAGTGGACCCTACCCACATGTGACCATGGCCTTAACTTTACACATGTAAATTGCACATAGACTGAAACTTGTGACTATGTTTCAGTCCATCTTAGGCAATTAACTAGTCACACAGAAGAGAGAAGTGAAGGGAGCCAAAATATACATATATGAAAGGGAGTGGGAATGGGAGTAGTATAATGAGAGGAGGAAATATTCCTTCTTGTCATTATACTACTCCTGTCCCTTCTCCCCCATTTTGTATATACTTTAGCTCCCTTCACTTTGTGCTTCTGTGTGATTAGTTAATGGTTCAAGTCAGACTGAAATGTCTGTCATAAGTTTCAGTCTCCTATGTGTGGCTTATTAACCCTTAAACTGTCCACACGTAGATCTACGTGCACGTGTGCAGCACTCCGAATGTAGATTGTTTTATTTTTCATTCCTTCAGATTTGGTGCAATAGGCCTGAGTCACCTAGACATGAAAGAATAGGTCAGCGCACTCAGTGTGCACAGAATGAAAAAAAATCGGGGACACCTTAGTACCTTGTGGGAGCACCAGTTTAATTGAGCACCAACTAGAGCAAATAGCATGGCAAACACCAGGGATTCACTGATATCATGTCATATTAACAATCCCATTTTAAGAGGAAAGTAAAAATAGGTTAGATAAATACATGAGCGGGTGTGGGTGGGTGTGAGTTGGACCTGACTAGCTTGTGCTACTAGGTCAAATGCTGTGCTCCTTCCTTCAGTGGATATGACCTGACTAGGTGGGTCAATTGGACCTGCCTTACATGGGCCAGTAGGCCTGCTGCAGTGTTCCTTCTTTCTTATGTTCTTATGTATTTGGCAGACTGGCCAGCTGGCTGGCTGGCTTTGGCTGCCTCTGTCTGTATCTGTCTATATCTCTATCTGTCTATATCTCTGTCTGTCTCTGTCTCTCACATGTACATATAAGTACAGTTATTATACATAGTGTAAATTACTTTGGATAACCCAAAAATTCCAGGCAAAGTGCTATACATTGTTTGTAGATCTAAGACATAAATAAACATGATGCAGGTAATAGCAGTGTCACTTGCTCAGCAATCAGGGAGCGGTTCATAAACTAAAAACTAACAGAGACAAACAGACAGATAGACAGATAGACAAACAGACATGTTTGTGTATAAAGCGAGGGTTCCCTGCAGCAGATCACATTCATCAAATGTCACTGGCTGTCACCGGTTATCTCACGCTTGTCATAACACCATTCTTCAAGGAGTTTCATATATATTCCAGCATGTCTAAAACATTGCAAAGACATATAAATACTTTGTATATATTTCTAGACAATAGTAAATGACCCAGGCGGGTGAAAATGTTCACCTGTCGGTGTGATTGTTACTATTTGAGTACTATTTCAGTACATAATATTAGTGTCAGAACAAAGATTGGCTATGAAATCACAAGAACTATTATAAATTGTAATTATTAGAACATAAAATTTATATATATTAAAATAAAAACAAGAAAAAAAGATAAATCGGCAACACTTCTGCAAGTGGCAGGACTGGATGTTTCCGTCAGGTGAGCATCTAGAGCCAACTTCATGGTCTTGTATCTCAGTAAGTACTGGTCCTAAATTTTTTTTTTTGATCTTATACCACACAGAAAATTGCCCTCTTTAATTTAAAAAAAATTATTATTTTTTATTTTTAAAATATTCGGAGCACCACGCAGGTGAATGTAGATCTACGTTTAGACAGTTTAAGGGTTAGTATATTGTTCCGGTCCCACTATTGTGCTTTTTTATTCTTTATGGTTTAAACTGCTGCAACTCGCCACTTCTACTGGCTACAGTATAAAAATTCTCTGTTTTCATGCCTCTGTATTAGATTAACAAATCTTGCTGCACCAGCAGAAAATCTTTCAGCAAAGTTACCCAAGCCTTGCACATGTCTTAGTCATGAACTTGTTAATATTATAACTTTCATTTTATGATAATTGTTCCTACTGTAGAGAAGAAATTGTCCAGCTTTTTCGTGACATTACACATATGATTATGTTGAAGCTCATGAAATTATCAGAATTATTTGTAATGTCTAGGTTAAATAACACAGAAATATGGCTAGGTTTATTCATTTACCATTTGTCATTAGGTACTGTGAGCTTGTGTATCTATGTATGAGAAGAGAATAATTTTCCCTGGAGCTTTTAGAAAAATGCATGTATAACATGTATAAATGAGGAGCTTTAGTGTTAATGCAAAAAACAAAATAAATTATTGCTAATTTTTTAAGTTATTGATACTATTACCAGTGACCCCAAAGACTTTACAAAAGTGTTCTTTTAACCCTTTCAGGGTCTCCCGGCTCTCTCCGAGACTTGTTCTCAGGGTCGCCAAATTTTCAAAAAAAAAAAAAAAAAAAATCTTATGAAAAGATAAGAGAATCTTTTCCCAATCATAATGACACCAAAAGTATGAAATTTAATGGAAAACTTATGGAATTATTCTCTCGCGAAGTTAGCGGTCTCGACGATGTTTAAGCATCGACCATTTTGCCCACTTTGCGCCCTATTTTCGGCCAATTCCAATGTACTAGTCGACAAGAATCATAACTATTTCGCTTGAACTCCATTTTTTCTATCGAATGAATACAAGAAACCACCCATTTACCGATTTCAACTATCCAATAAAGTGGTCAGAATTTAGCAATTTTGCCAGTTTCACACAAATTTCAAAAGATGCCAATTTCCAAATAGGGTCCAGAATAAGCAAGAAAGACATTCTTGGCACTAAAATAACATTTCCTCTGTTCATTAATCACGTCCTCATGGCCCTCTTACATTCTTTTGCTTTCCACTTTGAATTTTTATTCTCACAAAAAATAGAAGATTTACTGTTATGCAGACTACCGCATTAGTGTAGAAATGGTATAAATAATATCAGCGCATTTGTGAAAGAATATTAGACTCGTCAGTTGACGTGTATTAGACGCGTAGCATGATTTGTTTACTTTTGAACTTTGGCAAAAATCAAATATTCCTGCTACTTTGAGCTCAATTTCAAGGTACTTTTCATTGTAAAACCAATCAAAATAATCTCAATTTCTGAAATATGTCTTCCCTTTTATAAAATGAGACCAGGAAAACTAGAATACCATCATAAATACCATATGAAAATACAGTGCAAAGTTGCTGTTTTAAACCAAAAACACTGTCAAAGTTTTTTTTCTCATTACGCACTGTGTGCTGCAGGATATTTTTTTTTTACTGCGCACACTGACCACATAGACCCATTCCTTCATATGTAAGCCTACCAGCCTTCTCTCACTAGATTTGAGGATGCTAGAATTTAGGCGTACTAGTACGTTAAAAACCCTAGTGCGTAAGCCGTACTAGTACGTCCAAAACCCTGAAAGGGTCAAGTAAAATGTACATTTGAAAAACAGTTATTCTTAACCCTTTAACTAATGGATTTCATTGAGCTGATGGCATGTATTCCTGCCTATTATTTTAATTAATTATCATTTAAATGCTAAACCAATGTGGGTCATTCAGTGCAAGAAGTGATGGAAGGTTGATCCTCTGTCGGGTGAGTATGAGACAGATGCACTTCCTGTTTGTACTTGCCTATAAAATTATAGAAAAGCATAATAACTGGAACAAAAAATGGTGGTAAAGGTTGAATGTGATTGTGGTCTAGTGCTGTCGACAGATCAACAAGTAGGTAAACAAAGATAAAATCAGTTTTATATTCCATGTCATTTGAACTTCAAGGAAGTTCCTTGATGCTGGTGAAGGGTGCTTGATTCAAGGAATTGGAGCTACCCTCTCCTTTCCCAGGTCTGATATGATTACCTTCATTCCCCAGGTGTTGTATGAGCCCTACAGGTTAAGTGCTTCCCTGTGATATATTCATGTCATTTGAATTTGTTTGAATCTGTGTTTGCGTCCAAGTCAAGTAAATTTGCATCATTTAGTGCTTCTTAAAAATTTGCTAGTATCATCCTGGTACTGAGTTCCAGCTCCTAGCAATACTATGCATCTGCCTAGACATGTTTACAGCAGTTGAACTTCAACTTTTTGATCTACTAATAACCTATATGTATTTGAGGGTTGAGCTCCAGCTTCTGCAACTGCTGTTCATCTTTCATGCCATTACAGTTTTTTCGCACTTGTCACAACTTACTCCCACACTCTTACTACTTGTGCCACCCTTTAATTTTCACCTGCACCCTTACAACTCCCTCATCCCTTCAGCTCACTTACATATCCCTACAACTCAACTACCACAACTGTACAACTCATTCATACATGCCTACAACTCAGTCCCTCACACCTACTACAATTTTTCCTCGCTCTCCAACACTTTAATTACTCTCACACCTAATATACATACCTCCCATCTTACTTTCTTATCCCTTCATCAACTAACTCTCACCTGCTCTCCTTTGTGCCATTCCCACACTCATAAGCCCATTCTCATATATCTCCAATACATTCCCACATTCCTTATGACACACATCCTTTCACCATCGAAGATTGGAAAAGTAGAGGTAAAGGCAGGGAAAGAATTTATTCAATGACTAATAGAATATAACTAGGGTTATTGACAGCTGGGGATACTCTTTCAGTCATGGAGACCCAAACATGTATGGTACTGTCAGAGCCCTTTCCAACTTGGTTACTGAAATTACCAATCATGGTTACTCAGTAGCTTGGTATCATGCATGAGAAACACTTTATGCTGTTCAACAGACACCATTGTCTTGGCAAAATTGAATTTCACATACACAGGCCTCTTGGACCACTAAACTTTCAGTACTCTTGGGGTACTCCTTTTATTTCATTCCACCCGGTTTTGTATTTTATTCTGCTATTATTTAATAATAGTTTTTCTACCTAATTAAAATTAATTACATTTAGTTCCTTTAGTTTATCTAGCTAATAAAAATGCTTTACATTTAATTCTTTTTAATCTTTCATTAGCTAAATATGCCTTTGAACAACAGGAGTGGACAGCAGTTATGCCAGCCGGAGGGAGTCACTCAGCTCGGAGATGGCGGGTTTGGCTACTCCTGATGATAGTCGAGTCCTAACTTTGGCTGAACAAATTATTGCTGCTCTTCCTGAGAGAATAAAGGTATTATCCTTATAAATTAATGTTTTTTTTTTTATTAAACACATCACCCTGCCTTGGTGGGAGACAGCCAGCACATTTAAAACGAAAATATAATCAGTAGGTTACCACATCTTTGGTCATCTAATTATTAATATTGTATCATTTTCTCATTGAATCTTGGGTATCTTATGTCATTGCCATTGTTCCCATTAAGTTTTTCAATATACGGTGGACCTCCAGGTTATGTAATTAATCTGTTCCAGAGAGTGACTTATCCCGAATCTAACTTATTCTGAATTAATTTTCCCCATAAGAAATAATGGAAATCCAATTAATCCACACTGTCCTGGAGTTTTATGACTCGCCATTGGTTCAAACCCCATCCATTCTGTGATTTGTATGCAATCATTTTATTACAAGACAAGACAGAGCAGTATTTACAAAACAATAAAGCACTGAATTATTGTCTAGTTATCACTGAAGTAAAGCTGTTACTTCTCATTTGGGGTTAGAAAAGAGAATATCATATTTGAAATAAATTAGTTTTCATTATAAGTGAATGTTATACAATAGTACTTTTAACAGCATGAAAAAATGTCAGTTTTTTAGTTTAGCTAGATGTACTTAATTGTCAGGAAAGGGTCTTTAATTGTATTGCAAACGTGTGTTATTTTCAATGTGTTGAATGTGGGTATTCTTATAGATTACCTACACTACCTGTCTATGGTTTACTCAGTATATGTTAAGGGGAACTTATGACGATTGAAACTTGACCTCACAGAGTGATGGAGAAGAACTGATGCAGCTAGAATCCAGCCCAGTTTCTACTGATCCACCATCTTCAGATTTGGATATGGAAGTCATATTGGATGAACCACCAGATACAACACCAGAGTTCAACTTTGAATTTTCTGATATTACATCATATAGGTAAGGAACAAATGTTTAAAATGGGTGTTTTTTGGTGGAGATATGTGAGTAATTTGATACAGTGCTCCATGAATAAATAGCTTGTACACAATCAACCAGATTATTTTCCATTTCTGGGTGTTGTATGACTGTTATGATTCAGAGCTTTCCCAAGAATATAAAAAGAAATAACCAGCAATGCGGTAAATAAAAGTGCTTCTTCATTCAATTCTCTCGTGAGTTAAAAGAATGTCAGGGCTTAAAATACCCTGACATCTTTCCCCAAGTCTGTACAAGTATCTTCTCTAAGAACTTAATGAAATTTAATACCGTATTCCCAATAATTATTTACTAGTAATGTAATTACTGTAATTTAGGAAATTTAATGACCTAAGCAGCTGACTGCAGCTTTTTCTCATAGGCACTTTGCAAGGGTACATTTCTCAAATATGAACAAATTCCACAGACTCTTTACATGTGTTCCCTGTATTTTGTTTTTGTTTTGGGTGAGGGAGGGCACACAAATTTAATGGGATGAAAATGAATCTGTCCCATTATATTCCATGTATGTTATACTGCATCAGGAAATTTTTCCACATAGCTATGTTCATTAGTGATTAACTGGTCAAACAGTTATAATAATAAAATTAAAAATAATTGTTGGCTTCTCATACAATCTATCAAATACCAATGAGAAAAAATAAACACAAATGCAGTATAATGCATGTTGGTATTTTATACCATTTATTACCAACGAAGAGTACATGTTGAAATGTCATACACTGATGCTGCCCACATGTACCTACCTACTTACCTGGAGGGTATTCCGGGGATCAACACCATTGCTGCCTGGTCCATGACCAGGCCTCCTGTATGGATGACACTGAAGTGAGGGCTCGGTCTAGAAAGTTGATGTGAAACACACCAGTGTATCTGTTAAGAAGGTTCTCCATCCCTTATAAATTAACATGACAGTACTATAAGAGTTTTAATTTGCTCAGTACTGTTTCAAACTCAGAACGTGAGTACATGGAAGTTAGTGGTTTATATCACCATAATTGGCTTTTGTTTGTCCAAAACCAATTTGAGATCCTTCAGTGATATAATGGAAAAAAGTAAGAAAGGTACTGTACATTACTCAACTGGCAGTGAAGAACAAAAAAGCACAATACCCTGATTGGAACACACAAATAACCCGTACATAGGCGAGAGGAGCTACGACGACGTTTTGGTCTGACTTGTTGGTTTTAAAACTGGGCTCCCAGTATGTAAAAAGTTCCCAAACTGACATAGAAAATTATCATTCAGTAGAAAACAAGGAAAAGAGAACTGAGTTAAAAATGGTAGAAGGCCTGAAATTGGTCATTTAGGAAGTACAGTAGGGCCCCACTTATACGGCAGGTTAGGTTCCAGGCTACTGCTGAAAAGCGGACATCGCTGGAAAGCAGAACGCCATTTTTTCCACTTATAAATGTATATAAATGCCAGATAACAAGTTTATACTAACATATATTATATTATCAGTAGAACTAAGCATTAAAAACAATAAAATGTAAAATACACAGTACACTCATTGCTTACCTTAAAATATTTGTAGTCTTAATGTAGGGTGAGAGGTGAGTAGTATTTTTTTGTAGGAAGTCAGGTGGGGGAGGTATGGTAGCCACCCAGCCCACCCCACCCACACGTAATATACTACAATATTTAAAGCGCCCTAGAGCGATAAAATGTGTATACAATACACTCATTACTTGCCTTAAAATATTTGTAGTCTTAATATAGGGTGAGAGGTGAATAAATGAGGTAATATGAATAAAGGAGAGAGAGAATGTGTAAATGAGAGAGGAGAGAGACGCATAGTATGTAAACAACCAGATGAACGCGTCTGGTTTTGGTTCATACACGTTCATCTACATCTAACATCTCATATTTGTGTTATTTATTCTGCTGTGGGATGTATTTATCATGTTTATATGTTATGTAGTGTTTTTATTATATAATTTTGGAAAAAATATCATAGATTAATGAAAATGTTTATATTAATGTAATATACGACATTTAATGCTCCTCAGAGTGATTATTATTATCATTATTTATATGACATCCTCAAGACTAATAAAGACACTCTTAGTGATTTTAATGTGTACCTGCATGTCAGCACAGTGTGTAAGTTTATAAGGTACAGGTACACATAAGTATAATTTTCAGAGTACATATCTTTCTTCTTTCTTTCAACACACCGGCCGTATCCCACCGAGGCGGGGTGGCCCAAAAGGAAAAACGAAAGTTTCTCCTTTTACATTTAGTAATATATACAGGAGAAGAGGTTACTAGCTCCTTGCTCCTGGCATTTTAGTCGCCTCTTACAACACGCATGGCTTACGGAGGAAGAATTCTGTTCCACTTCCCCATGGAGGTAAGAGGAAATAAACAAGAACAAGAACTAGAAAGAAAATAGAAGAAAACCCAAAGGGGTGTGTATATATATGCTTGTACATGTATGTGTAGTGTGACCTAAGTGTAAGTAGAAGTAGCAAGACATACCTGAAATCTTGCATGTGTATGAGACAGATAAAAAAAGACACCAGCAATCTTACCATCGTGTAAAACAATTACAGGCTTCAGTTTTACACTCACTTGGCAGGACGGTAGTACCTCCCTGGGCGGTTGCTGTCTACCAACCTACTACCTACATATACATGTATATAAAACATGAAATAACTGTAAAACACTCAAAATTTTGGAAAGTTTCCAGACATAATGGAGGGACTCGATGCTCACAGAGCTCACGGAGAATGTAAAGAAACTGGGTGGGGCATGATGATTTTATTAGAAAGTCAAGTGGGAGAGCCATACACCAAGTTTTGGCCATAATTTGAAATATCTGTATTAGTGGAACCTTGTAAGGCGAAACACCATAAAGCAGGGCCCTGCTGTATAAGTGTTAGAATGCATTCTGAGTGCTTTATCAGAACCCATACACAGAAATTCTAAGCAACATTAACCATTAACTTCAACCTTATGTAATATGTCTTTTTATCAGATACATTGATGTTGGGACACCCAGTTCATCAATGAGCCCCGCTTCTTCTAGCTGTCTACCATCGCCCGCCTCTTTCACACTGGAAAGTCCCTCGCCTCCACCCACTACAGCTGACTTCTCCGAATTTTTTCATGCCTCCACCCGGGACTTTTCTAGAGATTTTTCTAATCTCACACTATCAGGTAAGACTATTTTTTAATATTTTATAGTAAAACTAGAATAAGATATATTGATAACTTGAAATAAGGAATAATTATGCTAGATGCAGTGGGTGCTTGATTATCTGCAATTAATGAAGTGAGGTAGAAACTAACTTGATAAAACATGTCATTATGAGTATTTTCATTCCATCCATCAGTATATTTGATCCAAATAAAGCTTAGAAAAATATGATAACTAATAAAAGTAATACCTTGCCTTGGTAAGAAATTATTTTATTATTATTATCACACTGGCCGATTCCCACCAAGGCAGGGTGGCCCGAAAAAGAAAAACTTTCACCATCATTCACTCCATCACTGTCTTGCCAGAAGGGTGCTTTACACTACAGTTTTTAAACTGCAACATTAACACCCCTCCTTCAGAGTGCAGGCACTGTACTTCCCATCTCCAGGACTCAAGTCCGGCCTGCCGGTTTCCCTGAACCCCTTCATAAATGTTACTTTGCTCACACTCCAACAGCACGTCAAGTATTAAAAACCATTTGTCTCCATTCACTCCTATCAAACACGCTCACGCATGCCTGCTGGAAGTCCAAGCCCCTCGCACACAAAACCTCCTTTACCCCCTCCCTCCAACCTTTCCTAGGCCGACCCTTACCCCGCCTTCCTTCCACTACAGACTGATACACTCTTGAAGTCATTCTGTTTCGCTCCATTCTCTCTACATGTCCGAACCATCTCAACAACCCTTCCTCAGCCCTCTGGACAACAGTTTTGGTAATCCCGCACCTCCTCCTAACTTCCAAACTACGAATTCTCTGCATTATATTCACACCACACATTGCCCTCGGACACGACATCTTCACACTCATATAAGAGCGTTGGTAGAACTATACTCTCATACATTCCCCTCTTTGCCTCCAAGGACAAAGTTCTTTGTCTCCACAGACTCCTAAGTGCACCACTCACCCTTTTCCCCTCATCAATTCTATGATTCACCTCATCTTTCATAGACCCATCCGCTGACACGTCCACTCCCAAATATCTGAATACATTCACCTCCTCCATACCCTCTTCTTCCAATCTGATATCCAATCTTTCATCACCTTTTGTTATCCTCATAACCGTACTCTTTCCTGTATTCACTTTTAATTTTCTTCTTTTGCACACCCTACCAAATTCATCCACCAATCTCTGCAACTTCTCTTCAGAATCTCCAAAGAGCACAGTGTCATCAGCAAAGAGCAACTGTGACAACTCCCACTTTATGTGCGATTCTTTATCTTTTAACTCCACGCCTCTTGCCAAGACCCTCGCATTTACTTCTCTTACAACCCCATCTATAAATATATTAAACAACCCCGGTGACATCACACATCTTTGTCTAAGGCCTACTTTTACTGTTAAATAATTTCCCTCTTTCCTACATACTCTAACTTGAGCCTCACTATCCTCGTAAAAACTCTTCACTGCTTTCAGTAACCTACCTCCTACACCATACACCTGCAACATCTGCCACATTGCCTCCCTATCCACCCTGTCATATGCCTTTTCCAAATCCATAAATGCCACAAAGACCTCTTTAGCCTTATCTAAATACTGTTCACTTATGTGTTTCACTGTAAACACCTGGTCCACACACCCCCTACCTTTCCTAAAGACTTGTTCATCTGCTATCCTATTCTCCGTCTTACTCTTAATTCTTTCAATAATAACTCTACCATACACTTTACCAGGTATACTCAACAGACTTCTTCTTCTTTCAACGTACCAGCCGTATTCCACCAAGGTGGGGTGGCCCAAAAGGAAAAACGAAGTTTCTCCTTTCAAATTTAGTAATATAGACACGAGAAGGGGTTACTAGCCCCTTGCTCCTGGCATTTTAGTCGCCTCTTACGACACGCATGGCTTACGGAGGAAGAATTCTGTTCCACTTCCCCATGGAGAACTCAACAGACTTATCCCCCTATAATTTTTGCGCTCTCTTTTGTCCCCTTTGCCTTTATACAAAGGAACTATGCATGCTCTCTGCCAATCCCTAGGTACCTTACCCTCATCCATACATTTATTAAATAATTGCACCAACCACTCCAAAACTATATCCCCACCTGCTTTTAACATTTCTATCTTTATCCCATCAATCCCAGCTGCCTTACCCCGTTTCATTTTACCTACTGCCTCACGAACTTCCCCCACACTCACAACTGGCTCTTCCTCACTCCTACAAGATGTTATTCCTCCTTGCCCTATACACGAAATCACAGCTTCCCTATCTTCATCAACATTTAACAATTCCTCAAAATATTCCCTCCATCTTCCCAATACCTCTAACTCTCCATTTAATAACTCTCCTCTCCTATTTTTAACTGACAAATCCATTTGTTCTCTAGGCTTCCTTAACTTGTTAATCTCACTCCAAAACTTTTTCTTATTTTCAACAAAATTTGTTGATAACATCTCACCCACTCTCTCATTTGCTCTCTTTTTACATTGCTTCACCACTCTCTTAACCTCTCTCTTTTTCTCCATATACTCTTCCCTCCTTGCACCACTTCTACTTTGTAAAAACTTCTCATATGCTAACTTTTTCTCCCTTACTACTCTCTTTACATCATCATTCCACCAATTGCTCCTCTTCCCTCCCGCACCCACTTTCCTGTAACCACAAACTTCTGCTGAACACTTTAACATTACAATTTTAAACCTACCCCATACCTCTTCAACCCCATTGCCTATACTCTCATTAGCCCATCTATCCTCCAATAGCTCTTTATATCTTACCCTAACTGCCTCCTCTTTTAGTTTATAAACCTTCACCTTTCTCTTCCCTGATGCTTCTATTCTCCTTGTATCCCATCTACCTTTTACTCTCAGTGTAGCTACAACTAGAAAGTGATCTGATATATCTGTGGCCCCTCTATAAACATGTACATCCTGAAGTCTACTCAACAGTCTTTTATCTACCAATACATAATCCAACTAACTACTGTCATTTCGCCCTACATCATATCTTGTATACTTATTTATCCTCTTTTTCTTAAAATATGTATTACCTATAACTAAACCCCTTTCTATACAAAGTTCAATCAAAGGGCTCCCATTATCATTTACACCTGGCACCCCAAACTTACCTACCACACCCTCTCTAAAAGTTTCTCCTACTTTAGCATTCAGGTCCCCTACCACAATTACTCTCTCACTTGGTTCAAAGGCTCCTATACATTCACTTAACATCTCCCAAAATCTCTCTCTCTCCTCTACATTCCTCTCTTCTCCAGGTGCATACACGCTTATTATGACCCACTTTTCGCATCCAACCTTTACTTTAATCCACATAATTCTTGAATTTACACATTCATATTCTCTTTTCTCCTTCCATAACTGATCCTTCAACATTACTGCTACCCCTTCCTTTCCTCTAACTCTCTCAGATACTCCAGATTTAATCCCATTTATTTCCCCCCACCGAAACTCCCCTACCCCCTTCAGCTTTGTTTCGCTTAGGGCCAGGACATCCAACTTCTTTTCATTCATAACATCAGCAATCATCTGTTTCTTGTCATCCGCACTACATCCACGCACATTCAAGCATCCCAGTTTTATGAAGTTTTTCTTCTTCTCTTTTTTAGTAAATGCCTACAGCAGAAGGGGTTACTAGCCCATTGCTCCTGGCATTTTAGTCGCCTCATACGACACGCATGGCTTATGGAGGAAAGATTCTTTTCCACTTCCCCATGGACAATAGAAGAAATAAAGAACAAGAGCTATTTAGAAAAAGGAGAAAAACCTAGATCTTTCAAAAACCTAGATGTATGTATATATATATATATATATATGCATGTGCGTGTCTGTGAAGTGGGACCAAAGTGTAAGTAGGAGTAGCAAGATATCCCTGTTATCTAGCATGTTTATGAGACAGAAAAAGAAACCAGCAATCCTACCATCATGCAAAACAGTTACAGGTTTCTGTTTCACAGTCATCTGGCAGGACGGTAGTACTTCCCTGGGTGGTTGCTGTCTACCAACCTACTACTACAACAAACTTATCCCCCTATAATTTTTGCACTCTCTTTT
Source organism: Cherax quadricarinatus (assembly GCF_038502225.1). Classification (NCBI taxonomy): domain Eukaryota; kingdom Metazoa; phylum Arthropoda; class Malacostraca; order Decapoda; family Parastacidae; genus Cherax; species Cherax quadricarinatus. The sequence goes on from NC_091330.1 coordinate 8,822,214, forward strand.
GTCCCCTTTGCCTTTATACAAAGGAACTATGCATGCTCTCTGCCAATCCCTAGGTACCTTACCCTCTTCCATACATTTATTAAATAATTGCACCAATCACTCCAAAACTATATCCCCACCTGCTTTTAACATTTTTATCTTTATCCCATCAATCCTGGCTGCCTTACCCCCTTTCATTTTACCTACTCCCTCACGAACTTCCCCCACACTCACAACTGGCTCTTCCTCATTCCTACAAGATGTTATTCCTCCTTGCCCTTTACACAAAATCACAGCTTCCCTATCTTCATCAACATTTAACAATTCCTCAAAATATTCCCTCCATCTTCCCAATACCTCTAACTCTCCATTTAATAACTCTCCTCTCCTATTTTTAACTGACAAATCCATTTGTTCTCTAGGCTTCCTTAACTTGTTAATCTCACTCCAAAACTTTTTCTTATTTTCAACAAAATTTGTTGATAACATCTCACCCACTCTCTCATTTGCTCTCTTTTTACATTGCTTCACCACTCTCTTAACCTCTCTCTTTTTCTCCATATACTCTTCCCTCCTTGCATCACTTCTACTTTGTAAAAACTTCTCATATGCTAACTTTTTCTCCCTTACTACTCTCTTTACATCATCATTCCACCAATCGCTCCTCTTCCCTCCTGCACCCACTTTCCTGTAACCACAAACTTCTGCTGAACACTCCAACACTACATTTTTAAACCTACCCCATACCTCTTCGACCCCATTGCCTATGCTCTCATTAGCCCATCTATCCTCCAATAGTTGTTTATATCTTACCCTAACTGCCTCCTCTTTTAGTTTTGGTAAGAAATATTGAGGTTAAAAAAACTTTCAAAAATCATTTTAAAAGTTCCACATTTCTTGATAAAATTTTATTAAACAAAATGGTACCCATCACACCTACATCTGATGACCATATACCAGAAATAGATGCTACTGACAAAGTAACAGCTGAGAAAAAAATATTACAGTTGCCTCAGTTATTAGCTCTCAAGCAACATAAAAAGAACTCTTGACCAAATTATGTGGAACATGAACCAGCTGTACATACAAAATACAGGCATGTGCCAAATGTATGGGAATTTGGTTATGTCATGAAAAGAAATATTTTAACTTTTTTTTTTAATAAATCTGAAAAACTGCACCCACACAGCCTAAATCCAAAAATATTTCGTACATTTCATAAGATGCATCAGCCTTTAACCCTTTCACTCTCCCATCTCCTGATATGAGACTTGTTCCTAATTTCTGAAATCCATTAAATTGGCGTTTGTTAATTAGAGGTTTTACTGTATTAGCTTTAATGAAGTAGGAAGCACATGCCATTTGTATTAAGGGATACAAGATTTTTTTTTTCAATTATAAGGTTAGGTCTGGATTAAGTATAGGCTTTTCCCTTGCTTTATGCATACTCACTATTATGCAATGTCCTTTTCTGATCAGTTGTTCTGTATATGTGATATAAATTCATCATATGCAGTTGGTATGATTAAGCCTGAAATGCAGTTGCATTGCAGCATAAAATGAGAGACCTAGTACATACATTCTTGTTCTTCTCCTTCAACAAACCAGCTTTATCACACCGAGGCAGGGTGGTCCAAAAAGAAAAAACAAAAGTTTCTCCTTTTAAATTTAGTAATATGTACAGAAGGAGTTACTAGCCCTTTGCTTCCAGCATTTTAGTCACCTCTTATGACATGCATGGCTTACGGATGAAGAATTCTGTTCCACTTCCCCATGGAGATAAGAGGAAATAAACAAGAACAAGAACTAGTAAGAAAATAGAAGAAAACCCAGAGGGATGTTTGTATATATATCCTTGTACATGTATATGTAGTGTGACCTAACTGTAAGTAGAAGTAGCAAGATGTACCTGAAATCTTGCGTGTTAATGAGACAGAAAAAAATAGACACCAGCAATCTTACCATCATGCAAAACAATTACAGGCTTCTGTTTTACACTCACTTGGCAGGATGGTAGTACCTCCCTGGGCAGTTGCTGTCTACCAACCTACTACCTAGGTCTTGGTACATTTATTTAAGTAAAGTTTTTTGAAAGTTTTTATTTTCCTTTTCACTGTTTATTTATCCTTCTCATTTATTCCAGACCGTGAACAAAGGGAACTATATGAGGCTGCCAAAACAATCCAAAAGGCATACAGGCTTTACAAAGGCCGTAAGCGACTACAAGAGCAAGATAAGGAGAGACAAGCTGCTATTGTCATTCAGAATTATTATAGGCGTTATAAACAGGTAAATTAAGTAAAGGAATTCTTTTGCATGTATGACATTTCAAAGAATATTAGGCTCTTTCCATTTCTCTTAATATTTTTAATGACCTGGGTCCACTGTTTTATGATGACTTTTGGGCCTCATCAAAATCAGAGTAAAAAGGCTACCACAAACACTGCTGTGTTGTCAGAAGTACTTGTTGTTAGGCAAGGGTGGATCTACTACGAAACTAATGAAGCTTAAGCTTCAGGGTCCCTAATCCTGGAGGGGCCCCAGAAGTGACTTTAGTCTACATTGTTTAAAAATATTGGGTCTACTGTATGAGAAGGGGCCACCATAACAGGTCAAGCTTCAGGGCCCCAGAAATGTAGGTCTGCCACTGGGTACAAGTAAGGGCAAGTTATATGATGTGTTACAGTGCCAGGAAACTGATTGGCCAGAAGATACCTAAAATATTGTCTGTTCAGTTAAAATATACTACATGGCTTTCCAGTGTCTAATGTTGAACCGTTCTTTATTGTCTTTTATTAGGTATGAGTTTTTTTGGTATTACATTTTCATTATGTTGCAAGTGTCTTATTTTCTTTATGCCTGTTGCTTACAGTATTTTATCATTTCGTTTCTCTGAAGGTCTGCCTTAGGCCAGCATGCTTTTGTTTTTGTATACTAAGTCAGTTTGCTTTTATTTTTATTTTTCATCCTTCAAGTCATACAGGATTGTATGTTATGCTTTATTTTATTATTTATTTTCAAAACAATTCTAAACATTAAATTTCATTATAATACCACTCATAGAAACAACAAAGTGGAATAGAAACTTTTATACAAATATTTTTTTTTTTTTTTTTTATCACACTGGCCGACTCCCACCAAGGCAGGGTGGCCCGAAAAAGAAAAACTTTCACCATCATTCACTCCATCACTGTCTTGCCAGAAGGGTGCTTTACACTACAGTTTTTAAACTGCCACATTAACACCCCTCCTTCAGAGTGCAGGCACTGTACTTCCCATCTCCAGGACTCAAGTCCGGCCTGCCGGTTTCCCTGAACCCCTTCATAAATGTTACTTTGCTCACACTCCAACAGCACGTCAAGTATTAAAAACCATTTGTCTCCATTCACTCCTATCAAACACGCTCATGCATGCCTGCTGGAAGTCCAAGCCCCTCGCACACAAAACCTCCTTTACCCCCTCCCTCCGACCTTTCCTAGGCCGACCCCTACCCCGCCTTCCTTCCACTACAGACTGATACACTCTTGAAGTTATTCTGTTTCGCTCCATTCTCTCCACATGTCCGAACCACCTCAACAACCCTTCCTCAGCCCTCTGGACAACAGTTTTGGTAATCCCGCACCTCCTCCTAACTTCCAAACTATGAATTCTCTGCATTATATTCACACCACACATTGCTCTCAGACATGACATCTCCACTGCCTCCAGCCTTCTCCTCGCTGCAACATTCATCACCCATGCTTCACACCCATATAAGAGCGTTGGTAAAACTATACTCTCATACATTCCCCTCTTTGCCTCCAAGGACAAAGTTCTTTGTCTCCACAGACTCCTAAGTGCACCACTCACCCTTTTCCCCTCATCAATTCTATGATTCACCTCATCTTTCATAGACCCATCCGCTGACACGTCCACTCCCAAATATCTGAATACATTCACCTCCTCCATACTCTCTCCCTCCAATCTGATATCCAATCTTTCATCACCTAATCTTTTTGTTATCCTCATAACCTTACTCTTTCCTGTATTCACTTTCAATTTTCTTCTTTTGCACACCCTACCAAATTCATCCACCAATCTCTGCAACTTCTCTTCAGAATCTCCCAAGAGCACAGTGTCATCAGCAAAGAGCAACTGTGACAACTCCCACTTTATGTGTGATTCTTTATCTTTTAACTCCACGCCTCTTGCCAAGACCCTCGCATTTACTTCTCTTACAACCCCATCTATAAATATATTAAACAGCCATGGTGACATCACACATCCTTGTCTAAGGCCTACTTTTACTGGGAAATAATTTCCCTCTTTCCTACATACTCTAACTTGAGCCTCACTATCCTCGTAAAAACTCTTCACTGCTTTCAGTAATCTACCTCCTACACCATACACCTGCAACATCTGCCACATTACCCCCCTATCCACCCTGTCATACGCCTTTTCCAAATCCATAAATGCCACAAAGACCTCTTTAGCCTTATCTAAATACTGTTCACTTATATGTTTCACTGTAAACACCTGGTCCACACACCCCCTACCTTTCCTAAAGCCTCCTTGTTCATCTGCAATCCTATTCTCCATCTTACTCTTAATTCTTTCAATAATAACTCTACCATACACTTTGCCAGGTATACTCAACAGACTTCTTCTTCTTCTTCTTTCAACGTACCAGCCGTATCCCACTGAGGTGGGGTGGCCCAAAAGAAAAAACTGAAGTTTCTCCTTTTAAATTTAGTAATATATACAGGAGAAGGGGTTACTAGCCCCTTGCTCCCGGCATTTTAGTCGCCTCTTACGACACACATGGCTTACAGAGGAAGAATTCTGTTCCACTTCCCCATGGAGATAAGAGGAAATAAACAAGAACAAGAATTAGAAAGAAAATAGAAGAAAACCCAGAGGGGTGTGTATATATATGCTTGTACATGTATGTGTAGTGTGAACTAAGTGTAAGTAGAAGTAGTAAGACTTACCTGTAATCTTGCATATTTATGAGACAGACAAAAGACACCAGCAATCCTACCATCATGTAAAACAATTACAGGCTTTCGTTTTACACTCACTTGGCAGGACGGTAGTACCTCCCTGGGCGGTTGCTGTCTACCAACCTACTACCTACACTCAACAGACTTATCCCCCTATAATTTTTGCACTCTCTTTTATCCCCTTTGCCTTTATACAAAGGAACTATGCATGCTCTCTGCCAATCCCTAGGTACCTTACCCTCTTCCATACATTTATTAAATAATTGCACCAACCACTCCAAAACTATATCCCCACCTGCTTTTAACATTTCTATCTTTATCCCATCAATCCCGGCTGCCTTACCCCCTTTCATTTTACCTACTGCCTCACGAACTTCCCCCACACTCACAACTGGCTCTTCCTCACTCCTACAAGATGTTGTTCCTCCTTGCCCTATACACAAAATCACAGCTTCCCTATCTTCATCAACATTTAACAATTCCTCAAAATATTCCCTCCATCTTCCCAATACCTCTAACTCTCCATTTAATAACTCTCCTCTCCTATTTTTAACTGACAAATCCATTTGTTCTCTAGGCTTTCTTAACTTGTTAATCTCACTCCAAAACTTTTTCTTATTTTCAACAAAATTTGTTGATAACATCTCACCCACTCTCTCATTTGCTCTCTTTTTACATTGCTTCACCACTCTCTTAACCTCTCTCTTTTTCTCCATATACTCTTCCCTCCTTGCATCACTTCTACTTTGTAAAAACTTCTCATATGCTAACTTTTTCTCCCTTACTACTCTCTTCACATCATCATTCCACCAATCGCTCCTCTTCCCTCCTGCACCCACTTTCCTGTAACCACAAACTTCTGCTGAACACTCTAACACTACATTTTTAAACCTACCCCATACCTCTTCGACCCCATTGCCTATGCTCTCATTAGCCCATCTATCCTCCAATAGCTGTTTATATCTTACCCTAACTGCCTCCTCTTTTAGTTTATAAACCTTCACCTCTCTCTTCCCTGATGCTTCTATTCTCCTTGTATCCCATCTACCTTTTACTCTCAGTGTAGCTACAACTAGAAAGTGATCTGATATATCTGTGGCCCCTCTATAAACATGTACATCCTGAAGTCTACTCAACAGTCTTTTATCTACCAATACATAATCCAACAAACTACTGTCATTTCGCCCTACATCATATCTTGTATATTTATTTATCCTCTTTTTCTTAAAATATGTATTACCTATAACTAAACCCCTTTCTATACAAAGTTCAATCAAAGGGCTCCCATTATCATTTACACCTGGCACCCCAAACTTACCTACCACACCCTCTCTAAAAGTTTCTCCTACTTTAGCATTCAGGTCCCCTACCACAATTACTCTCTCACTTGGTTCAAAGGCTCCTATACATTCACTTAACATCTCCCAAAATCTCTCTCTCTCCTCTGCATTCCTCTCTTCTCCAGGTGCATACACGCTTATTATGACCCACTTCTCGCATCCAACCTTTACTTTAATCCACATAATTCTTGAATTTACACATTCATATTCTCTTTTCTCCTTCCATAACTGATCATTCAACATTACTACTACCCCTTCCTTTGCTCTAACTCTCTCAGATACTCCAGATTTAATCCCATTTATTTCCCCCCACCGAAACCCCCCTACCCCCTTCAGCTTTGTTTCGCTTAGGGCCAGGACATCCAACTTCTTTTCATTCATAACATCAGCAATCATCTGTTTCTTGTCATCCGCACTACATCCACGCACATTTAAGCATCCCAGTTTTATAAAGTTTTTCTTCTTCTCTTTTTTAGTAAATGTCTACAGGAGAAGGGGTTACTAGCCCATTGCTCCCGGCATTTTAGTCGCCTCATACGACACGCATGGCTTACGGAGGAAAGATTCTTTTCCACTTCCCCATGGACAATAGAAGAAATAAAGAGGAACAAGAGCTATTTAGAAAAAGGAGAAAAACCTAGATGTATATATATATGCATGTGCGTGTCTGTGAAGTGTGACCAAAGTGTAAGTAGGAGTAGCAAGATATCCCTGTTATCTAGCGTGTTTATGAGACAGAAAAAGAAACCAGCAATCCTACCATCATGCAAAACAGTTACACGTTTCTGTTTCACAGTCATGTGGCAGGACGGTAATACTTCCCTGGGTGGTTGCTGTCTACCAACCTACTACCTACTACTACTATTTATACAAATATATATACATGAAATTCTCTCTTTAGGAATGTCAGAATTTTCAAGAATGCTGTTATGTATTAGTATAGTTATAGGAATATTTTAAATAAAAACTTCTCAGAAATTTATGTCCATTTTTCAGTATGTATACTTCAGGCAAATGAGTCGAGCTGCAACATTAATTCAAAATCAGTTTAGATCTTACTGTGAACACAAGCGCTTTAAAAAGAGTTTGGAAGGAGGTGCACACTCCAATGTTAACTTCTCACTGAGGGGATCACGGGAAACTACCCCTATTCCAACTTTAAAGTAAGTACCCTTCTTCATGTATTTTCTCTGGAATATCATAGTTTACTTGTATATATTTATCAAATAACACTAAGGATAAAATGTATTAAATATTTCCTTGTAATTACTCTATAAGTGTAGCCACACAGGAATACAAACATTCCTATCTGTCTCTTAATTGATAAAACCCTCTGAAGAAAGTAAAATAAGAATGTTTACTAGAAGTTTATTCTAAGCTAAACAAAACACAACTAATTTGTAGTTTCTTCATTTCTTCACGAGTGTTTGCTTTACGAAGCTGATGAACTTTTAGGGGCCATGCCAGCTTGTACCACATGATGCCACTTTCCAAGTCGATTTATTGGTGTGAGACTGGTTCCCACTCGTTATTATCTGTTATAAACACATTGTTTTCTTGTTGCACAATATGCAAAGTTCTCTTCTGACAGCTTCCAGTGATTTACTTCTAGAGTTCAATTTAGGTAAATAGATACATTGCCAATGTTTGGGTAGTTTATCTGGGTTATGTTTTACTTGCTGGCAGTTTAACAACTCATTTTGTCTGCTTGTATTGTTTTTATCTCACCTACCCAAAATTCATAATTAATGGATTCTTGCAAACACACTCTGTTTTGACTCCTCTATACATTTTTCTTACATTATCTTTAGTTTTACCTTAATTTGCAGTTTGGTAATATACTATCTTCCTAAATTTGTCTGTACTAATAGCTTTATATACTATATTTGCTCCAGAAAAACGCATAATAATTATCCCGTGTAGGCCACTCATGTCTCATTTAACATTTCCCTTTTTTTTTTTTAATTATTTTTTTCAACAAATCGGCTGTAACCCACCAAGGCAGGGTGACTAAAAAGAATAATGTATACAGGAGAAGGGGCTACTAGTCCATTGCTCCCGGCATTTTAGTTGCCTCTTATGACACTCATTTCACAAAAAACAGTAAATTTTAAGAGTCTTACCATAGTGTCCTGTCTTCATAGTGTGCATCTGTCTCTTTAATTTTAAATGTATATCCATCTAGCCGTTTCTTGAAAGTCAGTTTCATAACATCACTGGTATATAATATTGACAAATTGAAAAATTTAGACGTGTGCAGTGACTGGGTATTTATTTAGACATTTTGCTAACCAGTGGTTGACAAAACATGCTGCTACACTGAGGGACTGATTACATGGCCAATTTTACACAAAATTTAAAAAATTCTAATTTAAGAAGAAAGTCCAAAATAAACACTGTAGACATTCTAGGTGCTAAAACATCATTTCCTCTCTTCATTAATCACATCCCCAGAACTCTCCTATATTACACTTGCCTTCCAATTTGAATGCATCATCACCAAAAGTAACAATTTACCCTATTTCTCAGATAATAAAATATAACCCGGAATGATTGTTCATAGTTTATGGGGCCCCCAATATTGAATGAGACCTATTAAAAAACCATAAAACAGTCCAGGGAGTGTAGGGGACCTTAGTCATCTACTGGAAAATCAGCAAAAATGTAATATTTCTATTACTTTGAAGCCAATTTTAAGCTACTTCCAGTTGTATTATTTCAGTAGTATATCTTGCATTCTGTCAAATGATACCAAGAAACAGCCAATAAAACTATAAAAACCATCCTAGAAAACACCTCAAATTCATTATTTTAAACTAAACGCAAGTTCATGCACCACGTGGGGCAGGATTTTCTTTTTCTTATACTGTGCACACTCACCACACAGACCCAATTTCTCATCTAGTCCAAAATTTACCCCTCTGTGCTTAACTGAATGATGTGAGCTCAAGACTTAGATGTACATGAGAGACCCTGGTGTCAGTACAATAGATCTGTGATGGACATTGAAAGGGCTAATGTACATCACTGCTCCATATACACCTTTCTGGCTTTTCCTGATTTTTTGTATATAGCACTCCTTGGGAAAGCAGTTTACAAATTGTGGAATTTTCAGGTTTATATAAATGAACAGGTAACTAAGATATTTTAAATTTGTCTTTCTTGATGCTAAGGGATGCCTTGGTACCAGTGAAGGGTTTTTCATTTGTGGAATTGGAACACACTTTCCTCAGATCAGATCTGATTATCTCCATTCCCAGGCACTGTGTGACCTCTTGAGTTGAGCGCTTCCTTGTGAATATAATACGTACATTCACTGCAACATAACTTAATCCTCTCATATAATGGTTCCTTGAGGTCTGTCAGTCAAATCCAATAGTGTTCTTAGCTTAGCAATAATATTGCTAAAACCAGGTACAGCATAGAATTCATTAGATTTTCTCATTGCTGTTTAATATTATATAGCTAACTCAAGAATGTTCATAATGGTTAGCATATGTGTTTTCTCATTACACCAACACACTTGTCAGTTGATTTTGAAAGCTTTTTGGCTACCAGTGTAAAGGCAAAAAGCAATGATATAATGAAGGAAAGACTAAACTCATCCAAGAGGCACTGTGGGATACAGCTTCTACCAGTCCCTAAACCTAATGCTTTAGGTATATTACTTAAAAATAGATTTTTGACATTAATTTTTTACTAAAATAAAAAGTTCAGATTGTTCTAGGATATGGGAATTTGTAGAATATAGATTTCTGAATTGTTGAGGTTGTATATGTATTTTTTTTTAACACACTGGTCATATCCCACCAAGGCAGGGTGACCCAAAAAGAAAAAAGAAAGATTTTCTTTTAAAATTTAGTAATTTATACAGAGAAGAGGTTACTAGCCCCTTGCTACTGTATGCATTTGGTCTACAAAATAATTCATTCCAAAAAAATGTAAAACTAATGTATTTTCAGGCGCACATACTCCCAACGGAGGCAGCACCAAGCTGCTCGCAAAATCCAGCAGTTCATGCGTCAGACCAAGCAAAAGTAAGTCTAAATGCATGATCCCCAAGAAGAGTTAAAGTGTGAATGTGTTGCTGTCTGCCTTCCCACTTTAGGATTTATACTTTTTGATACTTGTGCTCTCTCCCTGGATGTTTTGCTATGAAGGTCAGATGTATGTTATACGATCTTCCAGTGTTAAACTGATGTAAATATTGTATTTGTTAACTTGAATATGGAAGATGCTGTTCTTCAGGCTGCTTCTGATTTCAAGGGACTAAGTGCAGCACCTGACTAAAATGACAGCTATCTATTAGGAAGTTGATTTCAAGTAAAGTCTATAATTTGGTTATTTTTAAAGACATTCAATTTTGTTAATCATAAATCTTTATACTGTACAAATAATAAATCTGTAAGGAAAAAATATAATGACTAAATTAGGTTACACATGTGAATTATATTAACACAAAGTTGATGGTTATAAAGTAAAATTCATATGCTGAGCTGAGAGAGAGAGTGGCAGTAATGCTGAGGGAGTCAATCAGAATGAAAAAATGAGTTTATAGTGTATAGGGCACCTGCATGAAGGTCTTGTGGTGATTCCAGTTGTAGTTGTAATTAAAAAAAAATGCATACAGTAAAGGACAGACCAAAGAAAAGTGGGCAGACATGATGTATTAAGAATTCACACACAACGGTGGTACATATATTGCAAGGAGACTGTCAATGATTTGTGCTATGATGGACCTTTTGGCCTGATTGATCAATCTTGGTTGTAAGCAGAAGTTCATGGCATATGTTTACATTTAAGCCAGTAGTGTGTTACTGTCAAGTTCATGGCTCGCAGTAATCTCCAAGACTTAAATCATGTAAAAAAAAATTTAGGGCTTGAGCAGCCATAACTATGAGAAGGTGTAATGAAGTAGATAAATGAGCTCATAAATAAACACTGTTAACAAGATATTAATAACATTTGTAAGTTGTCTATGGATATAGTGAAACATTGCACATTTCAACTTGCAAATGCACTTAAGATCCCAAATATAAGTGTGCATATCAAAGACATTGTATAATATAATCAATGACATGTGTATTTAATTTTACTGTAAATAAACAATGGATACAAAATCTGGAAAGCTTCTTAAATGATGACACACACAAAACAAGCTGTGCATTGCTGCTGACACTGGCTTCATATACTGCCATGACAGATGTAAGAGCACTCTCATGCTAATTGGTACTTTAGATTATTCTTTTGGGTTATGAACGATAATGTATGAATACTGAAAAAGAATTTTTGTCAAGCCTTGTCATGTATTCGTAAACTTAACTTTCACAACACTAAAGGTACCTAGTGCAATCTTGAGGACATTATTTGCTTTAAGGATACGTTATTATTTTTGAAAAAAAAAAAAAAAAAAAAAAAAAAAAAAAATTATATCGATTGGAAATTGCTACAAATCCACGTAGCAATAGAACTACATGTAAGGTGTGTCGGCAGCAAGTTCATTGGCCAGCGCTCATTACAGGGAAACAACAAAGAGGAGAGAGAGAGAGAGCAATCAGCCTCAGGCTTCCAGCTGTTTCTCTCTCAGCAGGGAAACCTTTACAGAGTGAGCAGTCTTGCTTGGTTCCTTGGTAAGTGGAACAAGGAGACAATCCCTCCGTAATAATGTGATGCCAAATTTGGCTCCTGGGAAATCTTAAGTGTGAATGTATGCTTAGGTTGCACCTGTTGAATTATGACAAATCTCTTGCAATGCTGAAGAATATGTTTGCTTCATTTCCATGCATGTTACTTAAAAATATGAATTTGTAGTACTAGAGGCTATATGCTTTTAGTCCACTCCTTTAACATATGGGCAAGAAATTTATACATAATAGGTATATTTAGTGTAGGTAGTAGGTTGGTAGACAGCAACCATCCAGGGGGGTACTACCATTCTGTCAAGTGAGTGTAAAACGAAAGCCTGTAATTGTTTTACATGATGGTAGGATTGCTGGTGTCTTTTGTCTGTCTCATAAATGTGCAAGATTACAGGTATGTCTTGCTACTTCTTCTTACACTTAGGTCACACTACACATACATGTACAAGCATATATATATACACACCCCTCTGGGTTTTCTCCTATTTTCTTTCTAGTTCTTGTTTATTTCCTCTTATCTCCATGGAGAAGTGGAACAGAATTCTTCCTCCGTAAGCCATGCGTGTTGTAAGAGGCAACTAAAATGCTGGGAGCAAGGGGCTAGTAACCCCTTCTCCTGTATATATTACTAAATGTAAAAGGAGAAGCTTTCGTTTTTCCTTTTGGGCCATCCTGCCTTGGTGGGATATGGCCGGTGTGTTGAAAGAAGAAAGGTATACAGTGGACCCTCGACCAACGATGGCATTGATTAACGATAAATCCGACTTGCGATACATTTTAATGCAAAAATTTTGCTTCAACTAGCGCTAAAAAACTCGACCAACACTATTCATCCTGTCTGAGACACGTCCACTTCTGGCCAGTGTTTACAAGCCAGCCAGCCACCGCGGTCGCTTCCAAGCATACAATCGGAACATTTCATATTATCACAGCCTTTTTAGTGATTGCACCTGCAAAATAAGTCACCATGGGCCCCAAGAAAGCTTCTAGTGCCAACCCTACAGCAAGAAGGGTGAGAATTACTATGGATATGAAGAAAGAGATCATTGCTAAGTATGAAAGTGGAGTGCGTGTCTCCGAGCTGACCAGGTTGTACACAAAACCCCAATCAACCATCCCTACTATTGTGGGCAAGAAAACGGCAATGAAGGAAGCTGTTCTTGCCAAAGGTGCAACTATGTTTTCGAAACTGAGATCGCAAGTACTCGAAGATGTTGAGAGACTGTTATTGGTGTGGATAAACGAAAAACAGGTAGCAGGAGATAGCATCTCTCAAGCGATCATATGTGAAAAGGCTAGGAAGTTGCATGACGATTTAATTAAAAAAATGCCAGCAACTAGTGGTGATGTGAGTGAATTTAAGGCCAGCAAAGGTTGATTTGAGAGATTTAAAGGGAAGGGAAGTAACCCCGGAAAAGGACTTGCCACCTCAAGTCCTAATGGAAGGGATTCCCCTTCTAAACACTAAGACCATCAACACTCTCCCCTCCTCCCATCCCATCAATCATCACCAGATCTTCAATAAAGGTAAGTGTCATGTAATTGTGCATGTCTTCTTCAGTTTGTGTGTATTAAAATTAATATTTCATGTGGCAAAAACAATTTTTTTTTTCATACTTTGGGGTGTCCTACACGGATTAATTTGATTTCCATTATTTATTATGGCAAGACAGTGATGGAGTGAATGATGGTGAAAGTTTTTCTTTTTCGGGCCACCCTGCCTTGGTGGGAATTGGCCGGTGTGATAATAAAAATATATTTATTATGGGGAAAATTAACTTGACTAACGATAATTTTGACTAACGATGAGCTCTCAGGAACGGATTAATAGCGTTAGTCAAGGGTCCACTGTATTTAGCATTAAGTTGAATGTATCACTTATCTGATCTCAGGCATATGTTTTTACGTCCATGTTTTCTTAAGCACATTGCTACACTTAAAACTGATCTAGAATTTAAATTAGTTATTTTTGTCCCCACCTGAAATTATTCTTCCTGGTCAGGGTAACTGCAATGGTAAATTAACTTGAAGTTGGCAGCTCACTATTGTTTTGTATGTGTGTTTCTGTGGATCTACCAGCCTTGGTAAAGAATTCTTGACCAGATCTGTTTACAAACACTTCCAATGATGCATTCATAGGTGTGTGGGTGTGGGTGTGGGTGGGTGGGTGTACTCGCCTAATTGTGGTTGCAGGTGTGTGTGTGGGGGAGGGGTATATATAAAAGAAGGAAGCTGAAAGTGAACATAGAAAAGAGTGAGGTAATAAGGGTAACAAAGAGTCTAGGCAATGATAGATTGAATATCAGATTGGAGGGATGGAGTATGAGGGGAGTGGATGCATTTAGATCTCTCCATGAGTGGACATGTCACCAGATGGGTTCTTGTATCAAATCTGAATACCATATTCCCTTGGATATTTTTTTTAATACACTGTGATGGTTTTTGCATTGTAACTTGTAGCCAATGTCTTAGACCAGATAATGGAAGTAATAAAATGCAATTAATGAACTTTGAAGAATTATGATTGCATTATTATGAACATTTTTATAATATTTTTTTTTATTTTTTATTATCACACCGGCCGATTCCCACCAAGGCAGGGTGGCCCGAAAAAGAAAAACTTTCACCATCATTCACTCCATCACTGTCTTGCCAGAAGGGTGCTTTACACTACAGTTTTTAAACTGCAACATTAACACCCCTCCTTCAGAGTGCAGGCACTGTACTTCCCATCTCCAGGACTCAAGTCCGGCCTGCCGGTTTCCCTGAATCCCTTCATAAATGTTACTTTGCTCACACTCCAACAGCACGTCAAGTATTAAAAACCATTTGTCTCCATTCACTCCTATCAAACACGCTCACGCATGCCTGCTGGAAGTCCAAGCCCCTCGCACACAAAACCTCCTTTACCCCCTCCCTCCAACCCTTCCTAGGCCGACCCCTACCCCGCCTTCCTTCCACTACAGACTGATACACTCTTGAAGTCATTCTGTTTCGCTCCATTCTCTCTACATGTCCGAACCACCTCAACAACCCTTCCTCAGCCCTCTGGACAACAGTTTTGGTAATCCCGCACCTCCTCCTAACTTCCAAACTACGAATTCTCTGCATTATATTCACACCACACATTGCCCTCAGACATGACATCTCCACTGCCTCCAGCCTTCTCCTCGCTGCAACATTCATCACCCACGCTTCACACCCATATAAGAGCGTTGGTAAAACTATACTCTCATACATTCCCCTCTTTGCCTCCAAGGACAAAGTTCTTTGTCTCCACAGACTCCTAAGTGCACCACTCACTCTTTTTCCCTCATCAATTCTATGATTCACCTCATCTTTCATAGACCCATCCGCTGACACGTCCACTCCCAAATATCTGAATACGTTCACCTCCTCCATACTCTCTCCCTCCAATCTGATATTCAATCTTTCATCACCTAATCTTTTTGTTATCCTCATAACCTTACTCTTTCCTGTATTCACCTTTAATTTTCTTCTTTTGCACACCCTACCAAATTCATCCACCAATCTCTGCAACTTCTCTTCAGAATCTCCCAAGAGCACAGTGTCATCAGCAAAGAGCAGCTGTGACAACTCCCACTTTGTGTGTGATTCTTTATCTTTTAACTCCACGCCTCTTGCCAAGACCCTCGCATTTACTTCTCTTACAACCCCATCTATAAATATATTAAACAACCACGGTGACATCACACATCCTTGTCTAAGGCCTACTTTTACTGGGAAAAAATTTCCCTCTTTCCTACATACTCTAACTTGAGCCTCACTATCCTCGTAAAAACTCTTCACTGCTTTCAGTAACCTACCTCCTACACCATACACTTGCAACATCTGCCACATTGCCCCCCTATCCACCCTGTCATACGCCTTTTCCAAATCCATAAATGCCACAAAGACCTCTTTAGCCTTATCTAAATACTGTTCACTTATATGTTTCACTGTAAACACCTGGTCCACACATCCCCTACCTTTCCTAAAGCCTCCTTGTTCATCTGCTATCCTATTCTCCGTCTTACTCTTAATTCTTTCAATTATAACTCTACCATACACTTTACCAGGTACACTCAACAGACTTATCCCCCTATAATTTTTGCACTCTCTTTTATCCCCTTTGCCTTTATACAAAGGAACTATGCATGCTCTCTGCCAATCCCTAGGTACCTTACCCTCTTCCATACATTTATTAAATAATTGCACCAACCACTCCAAAACTATATCCCCACCTGCTTTTAACATTTCTATCTTTATCCCATCAATCCCGGCTGCCTTACCCCCTTTCATTTTACCTACTGCCTCACGAACTTCCCCCACACTCACAACTGGCTCTTCCTCACTCCTACAAGATGTTATTCCTCCTTGCCCTATACACGAAATCACAGCTTCCCTATCTTCATCAACATTTAACAATTCCTCAAAATATTCCTTCCATCTTCCCAATACCTCTAACTCTCCATTTAATAACTCTCCTCTCCTATTTTTAACTGACAAATCCATTTGTTCTCTAGGCTTTCTTAACTTGTTAATCTCACTCCAAAACTTTTTCTTATTTTCAACAAAATTTGTTGATAACATCTCACCCACTCTCTCATTTGCTCTCTTTTTACATTGCTTCACCACTCTCTTAACTTCTCTCTTTTTCTCCATATACTCTTCCCTCCTTGCATCACTTCTACTTTGTAAAAACTTCTCATATGCTAACTTTTTCTCCCTTACTACTCTCTTTACATCATCATTCCACCAATCGCTCCTCTTCCCTCCTGCACCCACTTTCCCGTAACCACAAACTTCTGCTGAACACTCTAACACTACATTTTTAAACCTACCCCATACCTCTTCGACCCCATTGCCTATGCTCTCATTAGCCCATCTATCCTCCAATAGCTGTTTATATCTTACCCTAACTGCCTCCTCTTTTAGTTTATAAACCTTCACCTCTCTCTTCCCTGATGCTTCTATTCTCCTTGTATCCCATCTACCTTTTACTCTCAGTGTAGCTACAACTAGAAAGTGATCTGATATATCTGTGGCCCCTCTATAAACATGTACATCCTGAAGTCTACTCAACAGTCTTTTATCTACCAATACATAATCCAACAAACTACTGTCATTTCGCCCTACATCATATCGTGTATACTTATTTATCCTCTTTTTCTTAAAATATGTATTACCTATAACTAAACCCCTTTCTATACAAAGTTCAATCAAAGGGCTCCCATTATCATTTACACCTGGCACCCCAAACTTACCTACCACACCCTCTCTAAAAGTTTCTCCTACTTTAGCATTCAAGTCCCCTACCACAATTACTCTCTCACTTGGTTCAAAGGCTCCTATACATTCACTTAACATCTCCCAAAATCTCTCTCTCTCCTCTGCATTCCTCTCTTCTCCAGGTGCATACACGCTTATTATGACCCACTTCTCGCATCCAACCTTTACTTTAATCCACATAATTCTTGAATTTACACATTCATATTCTCTTTTCTCCTTCCATAACTGATCATTTAACATTACTGCTACCCCTTCCTTTGCTCTAACTCTCTCAGATACTCCAGATTTAATCCCATTTATTTCCCCCCACTGAAACTCTCCTACCCCCTTCAGCTTTGTTTTGCTTAGGGCCAGGACATCCAACTTCTTTTCATTCATAACATCAGCAATCATCTGTTTCTTGTCATCCGCACTACATCCACGCACATTTAAGCAACCCAGTTTTATAAAGTTTTTCTTCTTCTCTTTTTTAGTAATTGTATACAGGAGAAGGGGTTACTAGCCCATTGCTCCCGGCATTTTAGTCGCCTCATACGACACGCATGGCTTACGGAGGAAAGATTCTTTTCCACTTCCCCATGGACAATAGAAGAAATAAAAAAGAACAAGAGCTATTTAGAAAAAGGAGAAGAACCTAGATGTATGTATATATATATATGCATGTGCGTGTCTGTGAAGTGTGACCAAAGTGTAAGTAGGAGTAGCAAGATATCCCTGTTATCTTAGCGTGTTTATGAGACAGAAAAAGAAACCAGCAATCCTACCATCATGCAAAACAGTTACAGGTTTTTGTTTCACAGTCATCTGGCAGGACGGTAGTACTTCCCTGGGTGGTTGCTGTCTACCAACCTACTACCTATAATATGATTTAAATATGATTTAAAATTACAAAAACATGTTCTAGAGTTTTTTTAAATTTTACAAATCAGTGCTAGATCTTGATATTCATAAACATGTTTAGATAAGTACTTCTGGGGAGGTGTACACTCATACACACACATACATACATTTATGTATCTGATAAACTTGTCTACTGTATTGCATATTGGACAGATGTTAGGGTTAATAAATTTGATCTTAGTTTTGATGTAAAAGCATAATTTAGCCTCTTAATTATTTTCATAAAAGGTTTGCTGGTTATATGACCCCATAAATCAATCTTCCAAGCTTGCATGCATGAACACTTGCATAAATATGTAGCAGTATATAGTACAACACAGTATCTTCCTTATAGTATCTTCCAAACATAGTAATTATTTTAATTATTAAAATTCAGAACTTTAATTTTTATTTTTTGATTCAGAAATGTATGAAAATGAGAGACATTTTTTAAATTTTAAATACATTTTGAAGTCCAGAATTTTCCAAATAAAAATAAAAATTTTGAATTTTAATTTGTAAAATATTGTATCACTAATTAAGATTTTATTCACTTATGAGAAATGCTTTTTTTAATTTTTACAGATCTAAACTACAGTGGTACCTTGACTTACAAGTGGTCCAACTTAGGAGTTTTCTAAGTTATGAGCCGTCTCTCGGTTGATTTTTTGCTTTGAGTTGTGAGCCAAAATCCGAGTTATGAGCGAGCTTCATATATGCCGCCACTAGTTGGTGCAGTGAATGCCACAACATCCGACATCCGCCCAGCATCGCAGCATTTTGTGCTTTTTGTACAGTTATTTTGCCAAATTTCTTTTTTCTAACCATGGGTCCTAAGAAAGTAAGTGCAAAGGACATTGCTGAGAAGAAGAGGATGATGACGTCCATTGTATTAAAGCATGAAATCATAGAAAAACACGAGAAAATCGCTTTTATTTCAGTGTTTTCCTTATGAAACTAGTGATCTAGTGCAGTTACCTCACAAACACACTGTTTTCTCTTATAATAAGACCTCAGAAGGGTAAGAATGGGAAGATATGGTCAGTGATAATTATTTTTACTTCGGGAGTGGCCGCCACCATTCGTCACATAATGACACATTTTATTCATTCTAGAGTATATATCATGTTCCTGTGTTATTTATATTGTTTATTATGTCATATTAGATCAATTGTGATAGATAAATAAGCCATAAAGTTATTAGCGGTATATTGAAGTATTTTCTCCTTCCTCCCGAGAGCCAGGAATTCTGCTGGAACGGATTAATGGCATTTCAATTAATTTCAACGAGGAAAATTGAATTGATATACAGTAGGGCCCCACTTATACGGCAGGTTAGGTTCCAGGCTACCGCCGTAAAGCAGAACACCCTTTTTTCCCTTATAAATGCATACAAATACTAGATAACAAGGTTACACTAACATATATTAAGTTTGCAGTAGAACTAGGCATCAAAAAAACAAAAAAAAAGTAAATTACATACATAGTGCACTCATTACTTACCTTAAAATATTTGTAGTCATAATCTAGGGTGAGACAAGTAGTATTTATTGTGAGAAATCAACTGTGGTATGTATGGTAGTCAGCTGGGTTACCATATCAGGCCACCCCATCTACACATAATATTCTATTACATTTAAGCATCCCAGAGCGATAAAATGCATATACAGTTCACTCATTACTTACCTTAAAATACTTGTAGTCTTAATCTAGTGTGAGATGAGTAGTATTTATTATAAGAAATCAAGTGCAGTATGTATGGTAGCCAGCCTGGTCAACCCACCCACACATACTATTCTATGAATATTTAAGCATCCCAGAGCGATAAAATGCATATACAGTTCACTCATTACTTACCTTAAGATATTTGTAGTCTTAATGTAGGGTCAGAGGTGAGTAAACGAGATAAAACGAATAAATGAGAGAGAGTGAGAGTGAGTGAGTGAGTGAGTGAGAGTGAGAGAGAGTGAGTGTGAGTGAGTGAGAGTAAGTGAGAGTGAGTGAGTGAGAGAGAGTGAGTGAGAGTGAGTGAGAGTGAGTGAGAGTGAGTGAGAGTGAGTGAGAGTGAGTGAGAGTGAGTGAGAGTGAGTGTGAGAGTGAGTGTGAGAGTGAGTGTGAGAGTGAGTGTGAGAGTGAGTGTGAGAGTGAGTGTGAGAGTGAGTGTGAGAGTGAGTGTGAGAGTGAGTGTGAGAGTGAGTGTGAGAGTGAGTGTGAGAGTGAGTGTGAGAGTGAGTGTGAGAGTGAGTGTGAGTGTGAGTGTGTGAGTGAGTGTGTGAGAGTGAGTGTGTGAGAGTGAGTGTGTGTGAGTGAGTGTGTGTGAGTGAGTGTGTGTGAGTGAGTGTGTGTGAGTGAGTGTGTGTGAGTGAGTGTGTGTGAGTGAGTGTGTGTGAGTGTGAGTGAGTGTGTGTGAGTGAGTGTGTGTGAGTGAGTGTGTGTGAGTGAGTGTGTGTGAGTGAGTGTGTGTGAGTGAGTGTGTGTGAGTGAGTGTGTGTGAGTGAGTGTGTGTGAGTGAGTGTGTGTGAGTGAGTGTGTGTGAGTGAGTGTGTGTGAGTGAGTGTGTGTGAGTGAGTGTGTGTGAGTGAGTGTGTGTGAGTGAGTGTGTGTGAGTGAGTGTGTGTGAGTGAGTGTGTGTGAGTGAGTGTGTGTGAGTGAGTGTGTGTGAGTGAGTGTGTGTGAGTGAGTGTGTGTGAGTGAGTGTGAGTGAGTGTGTGTGAGTGAGTGTGTGTGAGTGTGTGTGAGTGAGTGTGTGTGAGTGAGTGTGTGTGAGTGAGTGTGTGTGAGTGAGTGTGTGTGAGTGAGTGTGTGTGAGTGAGTGTGTGTGTGAGTGTGTGTGAGTGAGTGTGAGTGAGTGTGTGTGAGTGAGTGTGTGTGAGTGAGTGTGTGTGAGTGAGTGTGTGTGAGTGAGTGTGTGTGAGTGAGTGTGTGTGAGTGTGTGTGTGTGAGTGTGTGTGTGTGAGTGTGTGTGAGTGAGTGAGTGTGAGTGAGTGAGTGTGAGTGAGAGAGAGTGAGAGTGAGAGTGTGAGTACACGAGAGAGGACAGGCGCAGAGTTATGTAAACAAACCAGGCGAACGTAAGTTTTGTAAATAAAGTGTACACATCCAGTTTGTGTACAAGTTACATTGTGTACAAGTTGTCTCTACATTGATACGGTAGAATAAATAAAGAACACTCCCATTCTCATGTAACACCATTTTTAGAAGAAATGATGCTCTGAGTGAAGGCAATGGAAATAAGTCACTCTGTCTGACTTTTTTGGGTTATCCTAGGTTCTCTACACACGTGCTGTTATGTATGATAATCTATGTAACTGTATTTGTGTATACCCGAATAAACTTACATATGTACATACGAAAGGAATAATTTTCTACAGTTACCCCCAGTAACACATTTTCTCTGATGTTGGACTAGAGAAAATGTTATTCTTGCCGTTACTCATAAAAGTCTGGCTCCCACATCTCATATTTATGTTTATTTATTCTACTGTGGGGTATATTTATCATCTTTATATGTTATGTATCGTGTTTATTATATAATTTTGAAAAAATATCATAGATGGATTAATGAAAATATGTATATTAACGTAATATACATTTAATGAGACTCGGTAATTATTATCATTACTAATATGACGTTTCGAGACATAAGACACTCTTACTGATTTTAATGTGTACCTGCACGCCAGCACAGTATGTAAGTTTATTTAGGTACAGTAGAACCTCAAAAATCGAACGTATCACATATCGAACGTTTCGAAAATAGGACCATTTTTTCGGACAAACTGTGTCCCTATTATCGAATGTGCCCCTATTTTCGGACCACCGGGTACGGGACCTGTCTGCCTCCCGCTCTGTCCGCGTCCCCGCGCAGGCGCCGTGAGCAGTCTAGCTTTGTTTATGCTTGAGTGAACACTAACCTGCGCTCTCATTCATGCATTTTACGATTATTTCGTTGTGTTTAGTGCTTGTGGGACTGTGAAATAAGCTGCCATGGGCCCAAAGAAACTTGCTAGTGGTACCCCTGTGGTAAAGAAAGTGAGAAACACCATAGATGTGAAGAAGGAAATAATACAGAATTATGAGAGTGGCGTGAGACTTGTTGAGCTTGCCAGGATGTATGGGAAAAACAAGTCGACCATCGGTTCTATCCTGTCAAAGAAAGAGCAAATCAAGGAAGCTGATGTTGCGAAAGGTGTTAATATAGGGAGTAGATGAGGTGCCTTCTTCAAAGATTAAGGAGATTTGTGCCAAGTGGAATGATGTCCAAATGCTTGTGCAGAAGTACCACCCTGAGCAAGCTGAAACAAGCCATCTTTGCAACAAGTTCAGTGACAGAACCATGTCCCATTTTAGGGAAATGTTAAAGAGGCGCCAGAAACAGAGGACTGTGGACAGTTATTTTGTGAGACAGGGGTCCAGTGACTCTCAAGCTGGTCCTAGTGGCATTAAAAGACAGAGAAGGGAAGTAACCCCAGAGAGGGCTTTACCTGAAGTCCTCATGGAGGGGGATTCTCCTTCCAAACACTAACCCGAACTCCCTCTCTCCTTCTCCCTATCTTCCAGATGCCATCACCAATCTTCAATAAAGGTAAGTAAAAATGTCTTCCATTGCAGACACTGCAAGGCTCCAGGCGGACATCAACCAAATCTTTCAGTGGGCTGCAGAAAACAATGTGAAGTTCAACGATGAGAAATTTCAATTACTCAGATATGGTAAACACGAGGAAATTAAATCTTCATCAGAGTACAAAACAAATTCTGGCCACAAAATGGAGCGAAACACCAACGTCAAAGACCTGGGAGTGATCATGTCGGAGGATCTCACCTTCAAGGACCATAACATTGTATCAATCGCATCTGCTAGAAAAATGACAGGCTGGATAATGAGAACCTTCAAAACTAGGGAGGCCAAGCCCATGATGACACACTTCAGGTCACTTGTTCTATCTAGGCTGGAATATTGCTGCACACTAACAGCACCTTTCAAGGCAGGTGAAATTGCTGACCTAGAAAATGTACAGAGAACCTTCACGGCGCGCATAACGGAGATAAAACACCTCAATTACTGGGAGCGCTTGAGGTTCCTAAACCTGGATTCCCTGGAACGCAGGCGGGAGAGATACATGATTATATACACCTGGAAAATCCTAGAGGGACTAGTACCGAACTTGCACACGAAAATCACTCACTACGAAAGCAAAAGACTTGGCAGACGATGCAACATCCCCTCAATGAAAAGCAGGGGTGTCACTAGCACGTTAAGAGACCATACAATAAGTGTCAGGGGCCCGAGACTGTTCAACTGCCTCCCAGCATACATAAGGGGGATTACCAACAGACCCCTGGCAGTCTTCAAGCTGGCACTGGACAAGCACCTAAAGTCGGTTCCTGACCAGCCGGGCTGTGGCTCGTATGTTGGTTTGCGTGCAGCCAGCAGCAACAGCCTGGTTGATCAGGCTCTGATCCACCAGGAGGCCTGGTCACAGACCGGGCCACGGGGGCGTTGACCCCCGGAACTCTCTCCAGGTAATACATAATTAAAAACTATAGTATTTATTGTATGTAAAACTGTAATTAATCTCTATAAAATGTATTTTTTGTGTGAATATTTTTGGGTTTCTGGAACGGATTAATTGTATTTCCATTATTTCTTATGGGAAATATTGCTTCAAATTTCAGACTTTTCGAATTTAGAACTAGCTCCTGGAACGGATTAAGTTCAATTTTTGAGGTTCCACTGTACAGGTATGCATAAGTATAATTATCAGAGTATATATAAAATAACTTTTAAAAACACTTGAAATTTTAGAGTTTCCAGACATAATGGAGAGACTTAGTGCTTATGGATCTCACAAAGAATGTAAACAAACCAGTTGGGGAGCGGTGACTGTATTAGAAAGTCAGGTGGGAGAGCCGTATAGAGAGTTTTGGTCATAATTTGAAATGACCATATTAGTGGAACGCCGTAAAGCGGGGCCTTACTGTACGAACAAATTGAGTTACGAGATCAGTCACGGAATGAATTAAACTCATAAGTCAAGGTACCACTGTATATAGTAAAAGTGAAATATTCCAAATCAGGAAAAATTTCAAATTTAGTTTGAAAATCATTCAGAATAAGTGTGTGCTCATCTACTTGTGGCTGCAGGGGTTGAGTCACAGCTCCTGGCGTGTGTGTGCGTGTTTATGCATGCATACTTTTATGTGTGTATAATATTTATTTATAAAATTCCCATTATTCAGATCTTTCTCTAATTCAGACACCCTCATGCATGCATTATTTTCAGAATTGTTAATGGTGTATGTGTGTGTATGTATGGTCTTTAAAGAAGAGATATGCTGGGTATAGTACCCCCAAAAACAACTTTCTAAGCATGTGCATGCAAACATACCATACAATACCTAGTGTAATACTGTACCACATTTTTATTTTGAGTGGGGCAAGACAAATATATATACTTTAACACACTGTACAACTTTAACTGAGTTAGGGTGAACTCCCCCCCCCCCCCCCCCCCCCCCAAAAAAAAAAATGGAAACATATTCTTTCAACACTTATTCAATAGCTGTCGTGCCAGAAAAGTGCAGACATCATAAATGACCCTCTGAACTGCAAAGCTGTATCCCCCATTCCTCCTTCAGGGTTAGGACATTGGGAAATGCAGTACTGTACTCTTATGAAGGTGAGCACTGCATTTCCCATCTTCAAGATTCAAGTCTGGTTAACATGTTTTCCTGAATCCCTTCATAAATAATTTTTAAACTCTTGTGGTCAGCATCCTGGGGTAGTAATGTATGTACATAGATACACGTATATACATAAAAGCAAAGATTTGTAACAAAACTACAATCAGAGCTGAGGGGTATGACCTATGAGGAGGGGCTACAGGAGTTAAACCTGACAACAATGGAGGACAAGAGGGCTAGATGTGATATGATGACATGCAAAATGCTCAACAGGAATTGACAGGAGTTTTGAGAGGCGGGTCTCGGGAACTTGAGGTCACAGCTAGAAGTTAATACAAATGAGTCACAGGGATGTTATGAAGTGCCTCTTCAGTCTGAGAGTGGTCAGAAAGTGGAATGACCTAAACAGTGAGGTGGTAGAGGCAGAATTCATACATTGCTTTAAGAATAGGTATGATAGGGCTCACATAGCCAAAAATGTGAAATGAGCAGAGTTGACGCTCTGCAACCACAATTAGGGGAGTACAATTGATTACATACATATATAGTGGGCAATAGGCATCATAAATATGCATGTGCATAAACAGATCACACGAAGTGAGACTGCTTACTATAACCTACAGTTTAAATTTAATATATAATGCTGTACTGAAATAGGTATGTGTTCCTCACCTACACTAGTATTTTGTAGGATTACATTTCCTCTTGATGCACTCCTGAAGTTTCCCAGGCACTTATAAGGCCTTATAAGTGGTTAGAGGACACATCCACACCATGAAGCTTACACTTAAGTTTCCAGATGTTTTTTGTCAGATTTAAGTTCAATGAGTTTACAGGCCAGTCATTAAAATGTGAAAAATCACAATAATTTATCCAGTTCTTTATGTCTAAGGCACTATGGCAAGTGGCACTGTCTACTGTACAAAAGTTACCCTGGCACTTTTTTAATCTGTCAGGCAAATAGTCTGGAAAAGTTGTACTTATGGGCATGCATATTTATGATGCCTACTGTACATACATATTCTCGTTTTAAAGAGCTAGGCATTCAACTTATTGATTCAAGAATTTTCAGTTCACTATGATAACATTCATATTAAGTCTGTATATTGTATTTATAAAGTTGAATGCTAGAATGAGGGTTCTTTTTCAGCAATTTGCATAGTGCAAGACTTCTGTTTTGCTTTCTCAAATCAGATTTACTGCTGGGTTTATAATGAGTGTATTGAAGTAAAGATAGACCTGAGTGCTATCCTAAATATTTACTGTATTTTGTTTTTCATAATTTTTGAAATTACAGTTGAGCAGTAGCAGTAAGTCTGAGCTAGACAATGCATGCCTTGTAGTCAAGTAATTTTGCTGTTGTCCCGTGGTTGTTGTACTGGTGTAGTGCAACAATCGCTGTCCAATCTATATTTACTTGTTCTCGTCTCTTTTTCGTAGCAGCATATGGGAGTTACTAACGGATAAAACGGTGAGTTAGTCTGTACCAGACTTAAAGTGACAGGAAGTATTGTTTCAAGTTTTCTGTGTTTGCTGTTTTGATGTTGTGTTGTATTCTTTAGACACCACTCCTAGACAATTTTTATGTAACTATTTCCACTATACATTAAGTTTTTCTTGTTTTTATTAATAGTTTGTGTCCCTAATTTACTTTGTTTAAAGATGTTAGTATTAGTTGTAATGTAGTATAAAAGAGTGATTGGAAGGACCAGTTTCTTGATGGAGCATATGTAATGTAATTACTGTAATATCAGTTAAAATATATTTCCCTGCTAATTGTATTCTAAATAAAGATATACAATGCAATCATATAAATAATACACATAAAAGGTGTAAATATTGTAGGAGTGGTGGTACAGTTTGTGGGGCATGTAGTGTCAGTAAAAGTCTACTGTCCCTTTTATTTATCATTTAGATTTTTTATATAAACCTTTTTATTAGTTTAAGAGTTTTTTTAATTTAAATGTTATGTTTTTATATACAGCGTGTATGTACACACTGCATATAATGTTAGTTTTGTTTGTTTAAATAATTGTGGTATACAATTGCATAATATCCATCTTTAATGTAATATCTGAACACATTTTTGTGGCAGACATTACACCTAGAGGTAATAGCACCTATTTCATATGATGATGCAAGATTCATTTGCCTGTTTTTAATGGAAAGTATAAGTAGGTGCTAATGATTTTCTTGGTGTAGCCTTGTGTACCTTCTTGCAATTAGAGTAGAAACAATTAATATTGGCTATTGATGTTTCATGTATTGCTTAAAATGTGTTGATTCCATTCCAAAAAAAAAGTGAAGATGGTGGTATTGTGTAGTAAGATTTCTTGTACATTACTTGGTTCTTGGCACTCCAGATTACAGAGAGAGCGAGCGCAGGCAGCAGAAAGAGAGAAAGTGGGCCAGGGGTGTCAGGCGGTGGGCCAGGGGTGCCAGGGACCAGCAATGGGGGCAGCAACAGTGGGGGCAGTTGCAGTTCAGCAACCCCTCCCTCCCCTTCTCCATCAACTCCCTCCAGCACGGGCGGGCCCCTCATCGGAGCACTCCCACCGCGACACAGACCCTTTACTCTCGAGCACAGCCCATGCACCTGACCAGTAAGTAGAAGGAAATATACTGTGCTGTAAATTTTCTTAATACATATTTTTACAACATAAATCTACTTTTATTTATAAGTCTTTGTTGAAAATATTTTAGCTAGGTGGTTATCCTAAAAAATGTCTGGAGTCCATTGTGAAAAATTAATCATTGAAGAATATGCGATTTTTGAAATATAAGAGACTAATTTTGCATTCATCTTATTGTTTGTGGGGATAGAGCTGCAGGTCTTGGTCCCTGCTTCATATTACCTTGCTTGTGTGATGCCTTCCTTATCCCCATAGGTTTTGCCATATTTATCTTTTAATTCATATGTGGAATTTGCCTTCACTGCTTCCTCCCTTAGTGCATTCTACTTGCTCTTCTTGCATGGAAGAAGTTCCTCCTGATACCCCTTGGTGAGTACAGTAAGGTAGTGTCTGTGAATTTAGATGAAAGGCTTTAACCTCCAACACTCCTTGTGCTGAATGTCCTTCACAAGTTTAACAATTCACATTAATAATTTGGCTCATTTTGGTGCTGTTTCTATTTCTTTTGATCTACTTTGACCAAATTAAAAAAGTCTATCTATCTTTGTTTCCTGAATATCCTGCAAGTTGTGACCATGTTTCCTGTACAACTTCACCTTGTCTTCATTTCTCAGGTTCTTTATCACAGGAATTAGCCTGTGAGGGAAAGTCTCAGGACTTCAAGCTTTCTTAGGCATGTGTCTGGAGAGGTAGTCAATGCAACAACTAATTTGATGACAGTCTTGGAACCTTTAAATTTTCTTGTATGTTTGGTTATGATTTATTAATTATTTGAAAACAAACACTTAGCTACTCAGCAGGTCATAGAGCCCAATGTTGGATTGTTAGGTAGGAATGAGTGGAGGTTAGGGTGTAAAATGAACATCATAATTTAAAAGGTTAGTTTTAAAAAAAAATTTGTCTACCAACCTGGAGTGTTTCAGGGGTCAACACCTTTGCAGCTGAGTCCCAGACCAGGCCTCTCAGTGAATGGCCTGATCAACCAAGCTGTAGGTGGTAGTTGGACAAAGGCCAACATACTGATCAGGGACTGACTTAAAAATCTTGTCCAATTGTTTCTTGAAGACAGCCAGAGGTCTGTTAGTAATTCCCTGCTTTTTATGATGGATATTTTGTACTGTCTACTGAACCTCTTACTTTCCTAGGGAGTGATTGTGTGCAGATTTGGGACCAATCCCTCTAGGATTTCCAGGTGTAAATTATAAGGTAGTATCTTTCTCATCTTCATTTCCCCCAGGTGCTGTGTGACCCCTATGGAAATTTTATAATTTTACTCCAGTTTTGGAAATATACTCATTAAATTTTATTTTCTGTATAGTATATATAATCATGGGAGGAGCACTAAACCCATAGGATTATACAGTGCCTGTGGGGGGATGGAAGGCATTCAGGGTCAATTCAGGGAACTGGAGCGCAGATCAAATTCCCTAGATCAAGAGCCCCTCACTAGCATCAAGGAACCTCCTTTGAGGGGTTTATTTTCTGTAATTAATTTCTGCATTTTATGTTATAAAAAATCTTTGGGAATTTAATTCCAACTTTTGAAGAATTGATTATGAATTGGGAACTTCACTCCAGCTTTCAGAATGTTTCTTAATTTTATGTAATTTAGAAATTTCACTCTTTTTGAAAAAGTTTAAAATTTTCTGTAATTGATAAACATCAACGGAAATTTCAGTTGGCTTTCAAAATGTTTCCCAATTTTATGAAATTGAGACAAATATATCAATCAGTCAATTTATTTCCACATGATACAAAATTGTATGACATCTCTCACACATGGAAAGTCCCGGAGTTATGTAGAGCATTTCGGGCAAGTTTAAACCTAACTTACATCTAGAAGGATTGTATTATTGTACGTATATATATGCAAGACAGTAGTGATTTTCACAAAATAGATTACATGAATATTAAACCAATGTATATGAAGCAGATAAAATAAGTTACATAGGCATAAGACACTTCGATTATAATATACATATTAAGATTGTTAATTTAAATTGGAATAAAAGTTACAGTAAGAGTGAAATTAGTTACATGTATTTTTACATATAGGTATGCAAGACTCGGTGATCATTCATACAGCTGCTTTTTTTTTTAATAATGACTTAAAAGGGATTTGCTTTAGTGAAGCCCCCAGGTACAAATACAGTAGGTAAGGTAGGGATAGATTAGAGAGTAGTATAATACAGGTGTTTCGAAAAGATGGAACCAACTGGTATGGCCTCACGATTAACCCTTTCAGGGTCCAAACCGTAGATCTATGCCATGAGCTCAGCTCACTCTGATAAGCTGTGAGTGGTAAATTTGGGCCTAGATATGAGAAAATACATCTATGTGGTATGTGTGCACCACATAAAACAAATCCTGCAGCACAGTGTATAATGAGAGAAAAAACCTGAGACCGTGATTTTCGATTAAAACAGCGAGTTTGCAGTGTTTTTTTATAGTTGTATTTGCAGTTTCTTGGTCTCACTTGATAGAATGGAAGACATATTACAGAAATAGAGATGATGTTGATTGGTTTTAGCACTGGAACGCTGTATAGCCCTTGTAGCTTAGCGCTTCTTTTTTATTATAATAATAATAATTTAGCACTGGAAATGGCTTGAAACTGAGCTCAAAGTAGCGGAAATGTTAAATTTTTGCCAATGTTCAAGAGTAAACAAACGACCTCACACGTCTAATACACGCCAGCTGGTGGGTCTAATATACATTCACAAATGTGGTGATGATATTTATACAATTATTACAATATTGCATAACAGTAAATCTTCTATTTTTTGGTTTGAATAAAAAATCAAAATGGAATTGATTTGTAAAGCCTCAAAACATAACTGATGAACAGAGGAAATGTTAGTTTAGTGCCAGGAATACCTACATTGTTTATTTTGGACCTTATTTTGAAATTGGAATATTCTGAACTTTGTGTTAAATTTACCAATTTCTGATCACTTTATTTTATAGTTGAAGCAGTTGACTTGGATAATGTAATTGGCCTAAAATGGGAGTCAAAGTCAGCAAAATCGCCAATTCATAAATATTGCCGACATCAAAATTCGCGAGCATAATTTTGTCCTTTTTGTTTTATTACCTTCAGAAAAAGATTCTCTACCATTTCATAAGAAAAAAATATTTTTCTCTTTTTTTTTAAATTCTTGGACCCTGGTGCGCCGCACTTTGAAATTTGGCCTCTGGACCCTGAAAGGGTTAAACATTGCCTTAACACAAGCCAGTCGTATGAGGGATCGCAAGTCCACTCGTCATGCCAGCCAAGAATTTGCGATCCCTCATATGACTGGTTTGTGTTAAGCCTACGTTTAATCATGAGGCCATGTGTATAGTGCTGTTTGAGGTACATAGTAATGCATTTTGGAGAGGATGCCAACTGATTTGGATACCTTTTTTATGCTGAATGTGGGTGTTGAATTTCAAGGTGCTGTCAAGGTACAGATCTGAGAATTTTCTTTCATTTTGTCTTAGAACCGTTAATCATAGCATTTAACTGGACATTTGCAGCTCTACTTCCGAACATGTAGGTCTTATCAGTGTTGATTATTATTATTATTATAATCAAAAAGAAGCGCTAAGCCACAAGGGCTATACAGCGCTGCAGGGTAGGGAAGGAAGCGAGGGTATTGGATGGCAGAAGGGAGGAGGGATGATCAGTAGGTTACAGAAAACAGCGGGGCAGGGGATAGTACGGGGGTAGAGGGTAGCAAGAGATTGAAGTAGAAAGGGCTGAAGGTATCAGAATTTGTGAAGTAAGTCAGTTGTTGTCAAAAAGTCAATGAGAGAGTCTGGATGAAAGGTGGGTCCATCAGCGAGAAGAGAAGGTAAAGAGAGAGCAGCAGAGCGAAGACGACGACAGAGGTAAATTCTGCGTGCTCGTTGATAAAGTGGGCAGTCCAACAGAATGTGGCTGGCTGATAATGGAACTTGACAATTCTCACAGAGAGGAGCAGGGCGCCTCTCCGTGAGATATCCATGAGTAAGACGAGTATGGCCAATGCGAAGACGGGAGAGAGTAGTCTCCCAACCTCGACACTGGTGATAAGACGGCCAGTAACCTATACTCGGTTTAATAGATTGAAGTTTGTTGCCGAGCATAGTAGACCAACGTTGTTGCCAATGGGTGTGAAGTTGGGAAGATATTGCAGCAAAATAGTCTGTAAATGGAATACCTCTACATGAAACTGGTAGGTCATGTACTGCTGACCGCGCAGCAGTGTCTGCCTGTTCATTGCCCTGTACGTCAACATGACCAGGGACCCAACAAAAAACAATATCTTTATGCTTGGTAAAGATGCGGCGTAGCCAAAGTTGGATACGGAGGACTAAGGGGTGAGGTGTATCAAATTTCTGTATAGCCTGTAAAGCACTAAGGGAGTCTGAGACTACCACAAATGATGACACAGGCATAGATGCAATACGGATAAGTGCTGTAAGGATGGCATACAATTCAGCAGTAAAAATACTAGCCGAAGATAGTAAATGCCCTTGTACGACGCTGTCCGGAAACACTGCTGCGAATCCTATGCCGTCAGAAGACTTAGAGCCATCTGTGTACACAGCAATGGCATGAGAATGAGAGTGAAAGTGGTTAAGAAAATGAGAGCGGGAAGCGACCGTAGACAGTTGGGCTTTCGAGCAAGGGAGAGAGAAAGAACAGACTCAAACTTCCCAGGGGGGTAGGGAAAAGTGAGATGCTACATGTACATAGAAAGGTGGTAATTGAAGAGAAGACAAGAGCGAATGAAGGCGAAGAGAGAAGGGACGGAGTAAACAGGGGCGGCGAACAAATAAAGAATGTCTACTAATATCAGTGACCATTCTATAAATGGAAGGATTGCGGAGATCATGAGAGCATACATAGTAGCGAAGGCAATGGGCATCACGGCGATCGGATAAGGATGGAACATTCGCTTCTGCATAGAGGCTCTCGACAGGGGAGGAGCGAAAAGCACCAAGGCATAAACGTAATCCTTGATGATGAATGGGGTTAAGGCTAGAGAGAGTAGCAGGAGATGCTGCTGAATAGATCTGGTCACCATAATCAAGTTTCGATAAGATAAGGGTGGAATGTAGGCGAAGGAGGGTTCGACGATCAGCTCCCCATGAAAGATGAGCAAGGGTTTTAAGGAGGTTCAGCCGGCTGTGGCAAGTTGCCTTCAGAGAGGTAATGTGAGGTTTCCAGGATAACCTACGATCAAAGAGGAGGCCCAGAAACTTGACTGTATCACGTTCAGGGATACGGGAGCCATAGAGGTACAAAGGATGATCGGAGATGACAGAGTGTCTAGTGAAAGTAATTTGGTGGGTTTTAGTGCTGGAAAATTTAAACCCACGTGTGGTGGCCCAATTGGAAACACGGTCGACTGCATGCTGGAGAGAAACTATAATAAGGTGACAGTCAGCGCCTGCACAGGCAATAGCGAAGTCATCAACATAGAGTGATGACCAAATATTTGATGGAAGACTAGAGGCCAAATCATTAATAGCAAGGAGAAAAAGTGTTGTGCTCAGAACACATCCCTGGGGGACACCTTCAGCTTGGATAAAGTCCGGGGAGAGCACATTATTAACCCGAACATGGAAATGCCTGTCAGTTAAAAAGTTCTTAAGGAAGGATGGTAGATTGCCTTGAAGGCCTAAGGAGTGGGCTTGGGCTAAAATATTATACCTCCAAGTTGTGTCATATGCCTTCTCAAGGTCAAAAAATATGGCAATAACTGAGTGGTTATTCGCAAAGGCATTACGAACTTATGTATCCAAGCATAGTAAGGGGTCTATGGTAGAACGTCCCTTACGAAAGCCATATTGACGAGTGGAGAGACTAGTGTGGTATTTAGAAACACACAACAAACGTCTATTTACTAGGCGTTCCATCACTTTGCAAACTGCACTGGTAAGAGCAATGGGACGATAGTGGGAGGTTTCATGTCCCGTAGTGCCTGGTTTGCGGAAAGGGAGAACAATGGCGGATTTCCACAGCTGTGGAAGAACTCCTTGTGACCAAATAAGATTGTAAAGGCGTAATAGGACTGCAAGGGCTGACTGATGTAAATGTTGTAATATACGAATATGAATGTCGTCGGGCCCAGCTGCCGATGATCGGCAAGCTGAGAGTGTTGCTTCCAGTTCTTGAAGTGTAAAAGGCACATTATACTGTTCTTCTCTGAGAGAAGAAAAGTCCAAGGGTGCTAGCTCTCTGGCAGACTTTGAGGAAAGAAATGAGGGGCATAGATGGAGTCCCTGAGAAATACGGACCAGATGATTGCCAATTTCATTGGCAACATCTAGTGGGTTTGCTATATCAACACCGGCAACCCGCAGAACAGGAGCCGGGTCAGGAGAATATTTACCACTCAGTTTTCGTACTTTTTTCCAGACTGCACTCATAGAGGAAGCAGAGGTGATGGTGGAGACATAATCTCGCCAGCAAGTGCGTTTAGCGTCACGGATGACACAGCGAGCGATCGCACGCTTCTGCTTAAATTCAAGAAGTCTCTCTGTGGTTCTATTGTACCGGTACCTGCCCCATGCAGCGCGTTTCAAACGTACTGCATGAGCACAAGCAGGAGACCACCAAGGCACGCATTTCTGAGAATGCCTGCCCGAAGTTTGGGGTATAGAATGAGATGCTGCGGTTAAAACGGAGGACGAGAAGAGGTGTAAAAGCTCATCGATGGAGGACGAAGAAGGAACCTCTCTTAAAAACAGTTAGGTGTGAGTAAAGGTTCCAATTTGCCTGATCAAATTGCCAGCGTGGGATGCGAAGAGGTGGTGAATATGAAGGGGAAGTAAGAATGATTGGGAAATGATCGCTGTCATGTAAGTCCGGAAGAACAGACCAAGTGAAGTCTAATGCAGCGGAGGAAGAGCAGACTGAGAGATCGATGCAAGAGAGAGTGAGAGTCCGAGGATCAAAATGGGTGCGAGTACCTGTATTTAAAACATGGAGGGGGTGGGTGGCAAGAAAAGCCTCTAACTGAATGCCACGGGAATCACAGTGAGACCCCCCCAGAGGAAATGGTGGGCATTAAAATCACCAAGTAACAGAATCGGTGGTGGTAATGACGAAACAAGAAAGGCAATATCCGGAATAGATAATGCCCGAGAAGGAGAGAGATATAAAGAACAGAGCGTATACCACCTATGCAAGTGGATACGGGCTGCTGTGTAATGCAGCGAAGTACGAACAAATAGCTGATGGTACGGAATATCAGTGCGTAGAAGAAGGGCACTTTCATTAAAGGTCCCATCAGGAAAAGGATCTGAAGAATACAATAAATTATAGCCTGAGATGGGAGAGATAACAGCAGAGTGTAATTTTGGTTCCTGTAAGCAAACACCAACAGGGGAAAACTGGGAGAGTAACATCTGAAGCTCACCCCGATTACCCCTGAGGCCGCGTATATTCCACTGTAAATAGGCCATGACTGGCAATGATGAAGATACCTGAAATCCGCAGGTAAGGGTTCCTACGGACTAGAGGGGTTAGAAAAGTCCACATGCGGAGGCAGTGGAAAACGTTCAAGCAGCGAAGGAACGGTGCGTTGTGAAGAAAGGAGTTGCGCAGATGGAGTAGAGGAGAAGGAGCGGAGGGTGGATCAGTGTCCATTGATGGTTTGGTCTCTGCAATATATTCAGAGATTGCTTCAAGTGTTTCAGAATTCAGAGACGTCGTATGGGAGACAATATTGGAAATGGCAGGGGGAGGATGAGTAAAGATTGGAACTGTAATGGACTGTACCAAGGTAGGGGGGGACGGAAGGGTGGAGGGAACTGGAGAAGCGTGGAAGGGGACAGAAGAGGCAGAAACCTGGGAGGTGGCCGAAGAGGAAGAAACTTGGGAGGGAACAGGGGAGGAAGGTACAGTACGAGGAGGAGGGTGAACCTCTACACTTGTAACAGAGCCAGTGAGAGGGGGAGAACCAGGTACAGAGACAGGGAAGGGAAAATGAGGAGGTGGAAGATGGGTAGGAGGTGTTAACGGACCTTTTTTTGACTTTTGAGAAGTAGAGGGACGATTGGGAGGTGGTGTCATACGAGATCTCGTCGCTACTGAGGCTTGTGAGAGAGAACACGAAGAAGCAAGATCAGACTGAGACGTTGAAGTAGGGACGTCTGAGCCGAGGACAGCAAAAGAATTAGCTACAGGAGTGACTATGGGAGAGGTAACCACAGAAGTGGGTGCAGAAGATGGGATACCAGAAGTGGGGGGACGTTTTGAAACACGGGAATAAGAAACACGAGGTAGTCTCCCTTGGAGGCGGAGATGAGAAACTGCCATGACATAAGGGAGACCTTCTGCCTCTTTGAGGTAATGGATTTCCCGCTCGTTTAAGTAGACTTGACAACGGCGAGAGTACGAAGGGTGAGCCTCATGACAATTAAGGCAAGAGGGAGGTCGAATGCAAGACATATTAGAATGGTCATTGGCACCACAGACTGGGCATTCGGCGATAGATCTGCAATATTTCGCTGGATGGCCAAATCGCCAGCAATTTCTACACTGTTGCGGTGTAGGGATCACCTTTCGAACTTGTAACCGATGTCCTGCTACATAAACTGAGGATGGGAGTTCATGGCTGTCAAAAGTTAAACGAGCCACATTGCTAGGGTATCGTCTCCGCCTGCGGGCAGGAAGAACGTAAGTGTCTACCTTGAGGATTGGGAGATCTTGGAGTTCCAGTTGTTCAAGAATGTCAGTGCCACATGTCTGGAAATTTTGTTGAACTATGGTATGGGGCAGAATGATGGTACCACTACAAAAATTGAGGGAATGATGCTTTTCAATAGTTACAGGAACAGTATCGATATGGGAAAGACAAGAAAGCTCATGAGCCTGGGTAGCATTCTGTACGGTGATGATGCGCGTACCACTCTTAAGAGCATGAAAAGAAATATCTTTACCAACATGGCGTAGGAGTGCCTTGCCAATACTGTGGTCAGAAAGATAGGCAGTAGAGGAAGTCGGTCGTAAAGTGAAGAATTTAGTCCATTGTGCAGTCTGAAACCGAGCGTGGAAAGGTAGTGAAGGACGTGTCAATCTTTTCTGAGAAGAACGAGAAGGTGGAGAAGTATCATCAGCAGGTAATTATCGTTGTCGTTTAGGCGTGGGACCAGAGTTGGTCCGACGTGGAACGGGCCGGCGATTTGAAAATTGCCACACCATAGAGGGAGAGGCCGGAAGCATAGTCAGAGGAGAGCGAAGGTCAGATAAATCGAAGGAGTCAGTCGAGGCCTCAGTACCTGAAGCGGGTGAGGAAACAGCACCGGCAAGAGGTACAGAGGCATGAGGAGTGTCCGAAGAGTGGTCCAAAGATGAGGCGGGGTCAGAACGGGGTGCGGTATCAAGAAGGGGCCCGGGGGTAGCAGGTTCATGGACTAGGGCTGCCATGGTTAGGTTACTTCTTTCTTTTTGTTTTTAAGAAAAAAAAAAAAAGAATAAAAAAAGGGGGGACCGGGGAGGGATAGTTCCTAGGAGGAATGAAAGGGCCAGAAATCTCCCTCCGCGCCCAAGAGGACCTCATCACCGCAAGTAGTGCAGATGCAGCATGGAACCCGTGCCATACCCTACCCATCATGCCAGTAAACCGGCAATCCGGGATAGCAACCTCACATCTGCCGAGCTACCTCGGTGGACAAAAGAGAGGGCGGCCGGAAATCCGCCACAAAGCATACCTCCTTCGGCCACCACCCCCGGAATCCGAAAGGTGGCTTCCAGAGATACACCCGTCGCCCGAGAGACACCCAAAGCCACCCTCCGGGATACCGGAGAGGGATCAGGACATCCCCAGGCAATCCAGAGTCCACAGCAAACTACGCCACCGCCAAGAACCTCAAAGGAATGGGATGGACCCCGGTACCCTTTCCCCTACCTAGGAACTAGCGTGCCTGTGGAAAAAAAAAAAAAGGCCAAAAGGGAGGGGTGGGGAGGAGGAGGAGGAAAGGAAAAAGGGGAGGATGGGATAGGGAACGGGGGATTGGGGGGTAATTAGGTTCGGTCTGAGGAAGTAGACCGACAGGTCTAATTCCTGAGACCAAGAGCCTCTTCACCACGCCAAGGAGCCCCCCTTGAAGAGGAGTTTATTGATAGTCATCCAGGTGGACATCTTTATGAATTCATTGACAGTGTTATTTATACTTGAGAAATCGTAAGAACACGATGCAAACAAGTCATGGTACGGGTGGAGCTGGAACTCGTGGCAAGCGAATCATGAAACGTCAGGCCAGTGGCTTATGTGCTGGCCTGAAGTTTTAAGACGCGCTTGCCACAAGTTCAAGTCTCTCTCATACAGAGTTTGTATTTGGGTGGGCAATGACTAAAGTCTGCAAACAGAAGAGGTCTAAGTTGAGATGCATTTGTAAGATCAGTGATGTATATTGCTGTATGACCCTTTAAGAGTT
The DNA here is from genome assembly GCF_038502225.1 of Cherax quadricarinatus. Lineage (NCBI taxonomy): Eukaryota > Metazoa > Arthropoda > Malacostraca > Decapoda > Parastacidae > Cherax > Cherax quadricarinatus. The sequence continues at coordinate 8,860,058 of NC_091330.1, forward strand.
TAGATATTGGTTATGATTATAGTTATAATGAAAATGATGTATATGAGGAAAAAGCAGAGGGCTGAAAACACTGCCTTGGGACAACCCTGTGTTGATAGGTCACTTTGACAAGGTTATGCCCTTAGAGACAAATTGGTGACTTAGGGTAGGACTAAAGGTATTCAAGTGTATTACGTCTGATACTATAATCTAGCTTGGCTTAGCGCCTCTTTTTGATTATAATAATAATAATATAATCTAACTTAATATGCAGGTTGTGGTTCACTGTATTGAATGCTTTGTTAAACTGCAAAGAGGCCAAATGGATATTCTCAGTACCTGCACACAGCAAGTCTAGCATTATAATTTTTTTTCTGTGCTTTTATTTGGCCTGAAACCAAACTGGCAGAGGGTAGATATATTGAGCAAGGCTACGATTATTATTATTATTATTATAATCAAAAAGGAAGGGCTATACAGCACTGCAGGGCAGGAAGGAAGCGAGGGTATCAGGTGGTAAAAGGGAGATGGACGAGTAATAGATTACGGAGAACAGAGGGGCAGTGGATGGTGAAAGGGTAAAGGGCAGCAAGAGACTGAGCTAGAAAGGGCTGAGGGGAGTGCGAAAGGTATCATCAGAGTTTGTGGAGTAAATCAGTCGTTGTCAAGAAGTCAATGAGAGAGTCAGGATTAAAGGAGGGTCCATCAGCAAGAAGGGAAGGTAAAGAGAGAGTAGTAGAGTGGAGACGACGACGGAGGTAAATTCTGCGTGCTCGTTGATAGAGAGGGCAGTCTAACAGAATGTGGCTAATCGATATGGGAACTTGACACTGCTCACAGAGAGGAACAGGGTGCCTCTCCATGAGATACCCATGGGTAAGACGAGTGTGGCCAATGCGAAGGCGGGAGAGAGTGGTCTCCCAGCCTCGGCACTGATGACAAGAAGACGGCCAGTAACCTATGCTCAGTTTAATAGAATGAAGTTTGTTACCAAGCAGAGTTGACCAACGTTGTTGCCAACGGGTATGAAGGTGGGTAGCTATTGTAGCAAAATAGTCCAGAAATGGAACACCTCTATAGGAAATTGGTAGGTCATGTACTGCTGACCGCGCAGCAGTGTCTGCCTGTTCATTGCCCTGTATGTCAACATGACCAGGGACCCAACAAAAAACAATATCTTTATGTTTGGTAGAGATACAGCATAGCCAAAGTTGGATACGGAGAACTAGGGGGTGAGATGTATCAAATTTTCGTATAGCCTGTAGAGCACTAAGGGAGTCTGAGACTACCACAAATGATGACACAGGCATAGATGAGATACAAATAAGTGCTGCAAGAATGGCATACAATTCAGCAGTAAAAATGCTAGCCGAAGAAAGTAAATGCCCCCGCACGACGCTGTCCGGAAATACTGCTGCGAATCCGACGCCATCTGAAGACTTAGAGCCATCTGTATACACAGCGATGGCATGAGAATGAGAGTGGAAGTGATCAAGAAAAAGAGAGCAGGAAGCCACCATAGGCAGTTGGGCTTTCGAGCAAGGGAGTGAGAAAGAACAGACCCGAACAGCTGGAACTTCCCAGGGGGTAGGGAAAAGTGAGATGCTACATGAACATATAAAGGTGGTAACTGAAGGGAAGACAAGAGCGAATGTAGGCAAAGAGAAAAGGGATGGAGCAAACAGGGGCAGCGAACAAATAAGAATGTCTACTAATATCGGTGACCATTCTATAAATGGAAGGATTGTGGAGATCGTGAGAGCGTACATAGTAGCGAAGGCAATGGGTATCACGGCGATCAGACAAGGATGGAACATTTGCTTCTGTATAGAGGCTCTCAACAGGGGAAGAGCGAAAAGCACCAAGGCATAAACGTAATCCGTGGTGATGTATGGGGTTAAGGCTAGAGAGAGTAGCAGGAGAGGCAGCTGAATAAATCTGGTCACCATAATCGAGTTTCGATAAAACGAGGGCTGAATGTAGGCGAAGCAGAGTTCGACGATCAGCTCCCCAGGAAAGATGAGCAAGGGTTTTAAGAAGGTTTAGCCGGCTGTGACAAGTTGCCTTCAGAGAGGTAATGTGAGGTTTCCAGGATAACCGACGGTCAAAGAGAAGGCCTAGAAACCTGACTATCACGTTCGGGGATACGGGAGCCATAGAGATACAAAGGATGATCGGAGATGACAGAGCGTCTAGTGAAAGTAATCTGGTGAGGTTTGGTACTGGAAAATTTAAACCCATGCGTGGTGGCCCAAGTGGAAACATGGTTGACCGCATGCTGGAGAGAAACGGCAATAAGATGACAGTCAGCGCCTGCACAAGCAATAGCGAAGTCATCAACATAGAGTGATGACCAAATATGGGGTGGAAGAACAGAGGCCAAATCATTTATAGCAAGGAGAAAAAGCGTTGTGCTCAGAACACATCCTTGAGGGACTCCTTCAGCTTGGATGAAGTCTGGGGAAAGCACATTATTGACTTGAACATGGAAATGTCTGTCAGCTAAAAAGGTCTTAAGGAAGGATGGGAGATTGCCTCTGAGGCCTAAGGAGTGGGCCTGGGCCAAAATATTATACCTCCAAGTTGTGTCATATGCCTTCTCAAGGTCAAAAAATATGGCAATAACTGAGTGATTATTCGCAAAGGCATTACAAACATACGTATCCAAGCATAGTAAGGGGTCTATGGTAGAACGGCCTTTACGAAAACCATATTGACTAGCGGAGAGACTGTTGTGTCTCTAAATACCACATTAAACATAGATTTACCAGACGTTCCATCACTTTGCAAACTGCACTAGTAAGAGCGATGGGACGATAGCGGGAGGCATCATGTCCTGTAGTACCCGGCTTGCGGAAAGGGAGAACAATGGCCGATTTCCACAACTGGGGAAGAACTCCTTGTGCCCAAATAAGATTGAAGAGGTGTAAGAGGACTACAAGGGCTGACTGATGTAAATGTTGTAACATACGAATATGAATGTCGTCAGGCCCAGCTGCTGATGATCGGCAAGCTGAGAGTGTTGCTTCCAGTTCTTGAAGTGTAAAAGGTACATTATACTGTTCTTCTCTGAGAGAAGAAAAGTCCAAGGGTACTAACTCTCTGGCAGACTTTGAGGAAAGAAACGAGGGGCATAGATGGAGCCCCCGGGAAATGCGGACCAGATGAGTGCCAATTTCGGTGGCAACGTCAAGAGGGTTTGCAACATCAACACCAGCGACCCGTAGAACAGGAGCCGGGTCAGGAGAGTATTTACCACTCAATTTCCTCACTTTTTTCCAGACTGCACTCATAGAGGAAGCAGAGGTGATGGTGGAAACATAGTCTCGCCAGCAAGTGCGTTTAGCGTCACGGATGACACGGCGAGCGATCGCACGCTTCTGCTTAAAATCAAGAAGTCTCTCATCGGTTCTACTGTACCGGTACCTGCCCCATGCAGCGCGTTTCAAACGTACTGCACGAGCACAAGCAGGAGACCAAGGCACGCACTTCTGAGAACGCCTGCCTGAGGTTTGGGGTATAGAATGAGAAGCTGCGGCATAAACTGACGTCGAGAAGAGGTGTAGGAGCTCATCAATGGAGGATGAAGAAGGAACCTCACTAAAAGCAGTGAGTTTTGAGTTAAGGTCCCAATTTGCCTGATCAAATTGCCAGCGAGGGCTACGGAAAGGTGGTGAATAGGAAGGTGAAGTAAGAATGATCGCTGTCATGTAAGTCCGGTAGAACAGACCACGTGAAGTCTAGTGCAGTGGAGGAAGAGCAGACTGATAGATCGATGCAAGAGATAGTACGAGTACGAGGATCAAAATGGGTGGGAGTACCCGTATTTAAAACATGGAGGGGGTGAGAGGCGAGAAAAGCCTCCAACTGGATGCCACGTGAGTCACAATGAGACCCCCCCAGAGGAAATGGTGGGCATTGAAATCACTAAGTAACAGAAGTGGCGGTGGTAAGGATGAAACTAGAAAAGCAAAATTTGGGATAGAAAATGCTCGAGAAGGAGAGAGAGATAAAGATACTGTATACCTCTTATTCAAGTGGATACGGGCTGCAGTGTAATGCAGCGAGGTATGGACAAATAGTTGACAGTACGGAATATCATTGCGTAGAAGAGCACTTTCATTAACGGTCCCATCTGATAAAGGATCCGAAGAATACAATAAATTATAGCCTGAGAGAGGTTGGAAAACAGCTGAGTGTAATTTTGGTTCTTATAAGCAAGCACCAACAGGGGAAAACCTGGAAAGCAACAGCTGAAGCTCACCCCGATTACCCGAGGCAGCGGATATTCCACTGTAAATAGGCCATGATTGGCAATGAAGAAATACCAGGAATCCATAGGGAAGGGCACCTACGGACTAGAGGGGTTAGGAAAGTCAACATGTGGTGGCATTGGAAGGCGTTCAAGTAGCGAAGGAACGGAGCATTGCGAAGAGTGGAGTTGTGGAGATGGAGGAGAGGGAAGAGAAGGAACAGGAGGTGGATCATGTCCATTGAAGGTTTAGTCTGCAATATATTCTGAAATGGCTTCAAGTGTTTCTGAATTCAAAGATGTATGGGAGACAATATTGGAGGTAGAAGGAGGAGAGTGAGTAAAGATTGGGACAGTAATGGACTGTACCAAAGTAGGGGGGGACGAAAGAGTGTAGGGGACTGGAGAAGAAGTGTGGGAGGGGGACGGGGGTGGAAGGCATAGTACGAGGAGGAGGGTGAACCTCCACACTTGTAATAGAGCCAGATAGAGGGGAAGAACTAGGTACAGAGACTGGAAAGGTGAAGTGCGGAGGTGGAAGAAGGGAAGGAAGGGGCAACGAAGATTTGAGCACTGGGTTTTTTTTGGACTTCTGAGAAGTAGAGGGGCGATTGGTAGAAGGTGTTGTACGGGGTCTTATCGATACCGGGGCTTGTGAGGAAGGACGTGAAGATGCGAGATCAGACTGAGTTGTAGTCGGGACGTCAAGAGCCAAGGACAGCAAAAGGATTAGATGCCAGAGTGGCTATGGGAGGGGTAACAACAGAGGAGGCTGCAGAAGATGGGACTCCAGAAGTGGGGGGACATTTTGAAACACGAGAATAAGAAACACGGGGTAGTCTCCCTTGGAGGCGGAGATGAGTAACTGCCATAGCATAAGGGAGACCTTCTGCTTCTTTGAGGCATCGGATTTCACGCTCATTCAAGTATACCTGGCAACGGCGAGAGTACGAAGGATGAGCCTCATTACAATTAAGGCAAGATGGAGGTTGACTGCAAGATGTATTAGAATGGTCGTCGGCACCACAGACTGGGCACTCGGCCATAGATCTGCAATATTTTGCTGGGTGACCAAAACGCCAGCAAGTTCTACACTGTTGCAGTGTAGGGATCACCTTTCGAACTTGTAACCGATGACCCGCAACATAAACAGAGGGCGGGAGTTCACGGCTGTCGAAAGTTAATCGAGCCACATTGCAAGGGTAACGTCTCCGCCTGCGGGCAGGAAGGATGTAAGTGTTTACTTTGAGGATTGGGAGATCCTGGAGTTCCAGCTGTTCAAGAATGTCATTGCCACATGACTGGAAATTCTGCTGGACTATGGTATGGGGCAGAATGACAGTACCACTACAAGAATTGAGAGAAAGATGTTTTTCAATAGTGATAGGAGTAGTATCGATATGCGAAAGGAGAGAAAGATCATGAGCTTGGGTAGCATTCTGGACAGTGACGATGCGCGTACCGCTCTTGAGAGCATGAAATGAAATATCTCTACCTACATGGCGCAGGAGCGCTTTGCCAATACTATGGTCAGAAAGATAGGCAGAAGAAGAAGTCGGTCTTAAAGTAAAGAATTTAGTCCATTGTGTGGTCCGAAACTGAGCGTGGAGAGGAAGTGCATGACGTGTCGGTCTTTTCCTAGTAGAATGGGAAGGTAACGAAGGGACATCAGGAGATTGTCGTTGGCGTTTAAGAGTAGGACAGGAGTTGGTCCGTCGTGAAACGGGCTGGCGATTCGAAAATTGCCGTACCGTAGAGGCCGGAAGCATAGCCGAAGGAGAGCGGAGGTCAGACAAATCGAAGGAGTCAGTCGAAGCCCTGGTACCTGAAGCAGGTGAGGAAACAGCACCAGCAAGAGGTACAGGAGTGTCTGAAGAGTGGTCAAAAACCAAGGCAGGGTCAGAATGGGGTGCGGTATCAAGAAGGGGCCCGGGGGTAGTGGGTTCATGGATTGGGTTCTCCATGGTTAGGTTACTCCTTTGCTTTTTGTTTTTAAGGAAAAGGGGGGAGCGGGGAGGAATAGTTCCCAGGAGGAATGAAAGGGCCGGAAATCTCCCTCCGCACCCAAGAGGACCTCAGCACCGCTAGTAGCGCAGATGCAGCATGGAACCCGTGCCATACCCTGCCCTTCACGCCAGTAAACCAGCAATCCGGGATAGCAACCTCACATCTGCCGAGCTACCTCGGTGGACAAAAGAGAGGGCGGCCGGATATCCGCCACAAAGCATGCCACCACCCCCGGAATCCGAAAGGTGGCTTCCAGAGATACACCCGTCGCCTGAAAGACATCCAAAGCCACTCTCCGGGATACCGGAGAGGGATCGGGACATCCCCAGGCGATCCAGATTCCACGGCAAACTACACCACCGCCAAGAACCCCAACAAATGGGATGGACCCCAGTACCCTTTCCCCTACCTAGAAACTAGCACGCCTGTGGGAAAAACCCAAAGGCCAAAAAAAGGGAGGGGTAGGGAGGAGAGATTGGGGGGTAATTAGGTTCGGTCTGAGGAAGAAGATCGACAGGTCTAATTCCTCAGACCAAGAGCCTCTTCACCACGCCAAGGAGCCCCCATTGAAGAGGAGCAAGGCTACGAAAGTGTAGTATCTACTTTTTTTTTTATGATAATTTTGGCAAGTTAGCTATAGGTCTTATTCAGATTGGTTGGATGTCCATGAATTGGGGGTATGATAATCTAGCATTTTTAAATTTCTTATTTTCTATAATTGAGAAAAATAAATCTATGGGAATTTCACTCCACCTTTCAAATTTCCCATTTTCTGTAATTTATTTACAATTTGTGCACACATACAGAGGTACAAAAAAAATACAGATAAGAGCAGCATGCCAAAGCCACTTATACTATGCATAGCATTACGGGCTGGCTTAAGATTAACTAAGTAATGATGAAATCAGTGATAAAACATTAATGTAAACAGATTACTATAAAGCACAAGTGAGTATTACAAAGACAGGTCATATGGTTGCATGCATTGTTGTACATTCAGTCGTATGGAGTATTCTGTTAGGTAGTGTATTTAAAAAATAATAAAGTTAGATTGGGTTTTAGGTTTAACATTTATGTGATATAATTGTGAGAAACATTTAAGATATACAATTTATAAGGTTCAGTTATTCAGTATTTATTTGGTTTTGGGCGAGTAAGTGATCTTTGAGAAGAGACTTGAATTTATAAACAGGTAGTGTTTCTTTTATATTTACAGGTAATGAATTCCAGATTTTAGGGCCTTTTATGTGCATTGAGTTTTTGCATAGTGCAAGATGGACACGAGGAACATCAAAGAGTGATCTGTGCCATGTGTTCTGTTGAGGTTGGCAAGGAGATGTTTCAGGGGAGGGTTAATATCAGAGTTAAGTGTTCTATGTATGTAATAGGTGCAGTAATAAGTATGGATGTTTTGTATGGCGAGTAGGTTTAGTGTATTGAATATTGGTGGAGTGTGCTGCCTGTAGTGAGAATTTATCATTCTAACTGCAGCCTTTTGTTGGGTAATTAGTGGTCTGAGATGGTTAATTGTTGTTGAGCCCCATGCACAAATTCCATAGGCGAGATAGGGGTAAATAAGAGTGAGATATAGGGCCAGGAGGGCTGACTGTGGAGCATAGTACCGTATCTTCGATAGTATGCCTACAGTCTTGGAAATTTTCTTAGAAATTTGTTGTATATGTGTATGAAATTTGAGTCTATTATCAAGGTGGATTCCTAAGAATTTTCCTTCTGTTAGCTTTGTGATAGGTGATCCGTTTATCATTATGTTAGGAGGGACATCTGTAGCTCTGTTACCAAACTGAATGAAGTAGGTTTTGTCAATGTTTAGTGTAAGTTTGTTAGTCCTCATCCAGGTAGATATTTTCTGTAATTCGGTATTGGCTAGCGTGACTGGGCTCGGATGGGAGAAGACGTATGTAGTGTCATCTGCAAATAGTGTGGGTTTGAGTAATTGCGAAGCATTTGGTAGGTCATTTATGTATAGGAGAAAGAGAAGAGGGCCAAGGACACTTCCCTGTGGGACACCAACTGTAATTGGTTGTGCAGAAGAGTTTGCCCCATTTGCGTACACATATTGGCTTCTGTTGCTGAGGTATGACTTGAGGTAGTTGAGGGAGTGCCCTCTTATACCATAGTGTGACAATTTTACGTGGAGCAAGTCATGGTCAACTGTATCAAAAGCTTTACGTAAGTCAATGAAGATCCCCAGTGGGACTTCTTTTTTCTCTATTGCAGTGTATATATGTTCTAGCATGTGTATAATAGCATCATTAGTATTTTTATTAGGCCTGAATCCAAATTGGCAGGGGTTGAGTATGTTTTGGGAGATAAGGTAGGAGTAGATTCGTTTATGAATTAATTTTTCGAAGATTTTTGAGAGAGGGTGTAAGTTGGATATTGGCCTATAGTTATTCAACTCTGTTTGGTCTCCTCCTTTGTGGATCGGGGTGACCCTTGCTATTTTGAGAACTGTAGGGAAGGTGGAGGATTCAGTGGATTTGTTAAAGAGTGGTGATAGCACTTGTGACACTTTTTTGTATATAAAGGGTGGTAAGGTATTTAAATCTCCTGCCTTGTTTTTTAGTGCGTTGATAATAAGGGAGACTTCGTATGGGTTAGTTGGAGCTAGGAACAGTGTGTTCGGGTTTTGCCGGTGAGGTAGTCATTTGGTGGGGTATCTGAGCTTGGGATTTTATTGGCAAGGTTTTGTCCTATAGTGGAGAAGAAATCATCGAGTCTGTTGGTGGGAGTTGGGGTTCATCTGATTTTGCTAATTTTATTTCGCTATTTCGTGATATCTTTTTTGTTCCCAGAATTTCTGATAGGGTTTTCCAGGTCTTCTTTATATCACCTCGTAAGTTGAATAATCTGTTCTCATAATACAATTTTTTTGCCCTTATCAGGCTGGTTAGGATTGACGAGTAACATTTTGTTTGGTCTCTGGTTATGCGACCCATTCTGTACTGTTTTTCATATTGGTGTTTTGTATTTATGGATTTGAGAATGCTGGGTGTTAGCCAGGGACTGTTCAGTCTCTTAGCTGTCATCTGTTTAGTTTTTTTAGGGCAGTGCTTGTTATAGAGGTACTGTATTGGGTCTTTTTTAGAAAATTATTAATACATTCGTCAATATCTGTATAGATTTCTAGCTCAGTGTGCCAGTCAATGTTTGCTACTGCTGTTGTGAAGTTATTAATGGCTGCCTCATTGTGAAGTCTGAAGGTGACTTTAGTAGTGTCTTGGGGTAGTTTACCAAGAGTTATGAGGAAAGTAGGGTAGTGGTCTGTGGTATTATCTGTAATTATGCCTGATTTTAAAGGGGATATGGTGGTGGTCAAGTAGGGAAACACTAGTCTCTGTAACTCTTGTTACTGTTGGTAGCAACATTCAGTAACGTGTGGGTCCTGGTCTTGCAGGAGATTTATATTGAAGTCACCTGAGAGTAGTAAGTGATCTTTGTTCATGCATGCATCAGTTATCATACTTCCTAGGTTTTGACTAAATTGGCTAATGTTTGACTGTGGAACTCTGTAGATGTTTATCAATGTGAGAGGTTTTTGTAGGTATTTGGCTATTATATATTCCCCATGTTCATCCCTTGTGCAAGTATTAGTGATACATTCTAGTTGGTCTGGCCTACAGTTGTGTATGGCTGTGTAACCAGGAATGGCATAGACATCTGTACTATCAGGCTTTAGCCAGGTTTCAGTTAGTAATGCTATGAGGTCATCGTAATGCTTGCTTAAAGATCTGATGTTGTTGTTGGCACTGAGAAGTGCCTTTGATTGTTCTGCAGTGTAGTAATTACAGTAACTGTTTGATTCATTTAAGTCATTAAATAAGAGGTTGGTATCAGGATCAATGTTTGTAATCATAAGATTTGTAGTGAATCTATAGTTAGAATTAAGTATAAAACAAAGTAAATAGTCTTAAGCTAAAAAAAAATAGCACCTGAATTATTTAACAAATGTAAAATAATGAGCTAAGGTAGTTTTTTTTTTTTTTAAGCTAAAATAAAGGAGACAATATAAAAGGGACTAAAACAAATAAAGTGATGATCAAATAATGGAGCTTGGGAATATGATAGTAGGTAGTACTATAAAGGTAATTCTTTAAAGTTAGAATTATAGTATAAAATTATAATATAAAAGGGACTAATATAAGTTGTGGTGAACAATAAAGTGGTAATCAAATAAATGAGCTTTGGAATATAATGGCAAAATTGTGAACTTATTCTACTTAAGCACCTAAGAATAGCACCTTGATTATTTTAACAATTGTGAATATATAAACTAGGGTAGTTATATAAAGCTAAAATAAAGGAGAAAATATATAAGGGACTAAAATTAAGTAATGGTAAACAAAGTTAAATGGACAGATGGTCACTATGAAATAATATTGGTTTAGGAGTAAGATCTGATTTGTAATATTAAATAAATTGAGCAGTTTATTGCACAATAAAAAGTAAAAAAATAATGAGGTAGTTGGTACTAGCTAGCAAAAGATAGTTTTGGTACTTGCAAAAAAGTAATTGGAATATACACTAATTGCATACACAATGAAAAGTGACTAAAAAACAAGTAGTGATAAACAAAATTAAATGGACAGGTAAGAATAATGAATATTATTAATTTGGAGTAAGATTTGACTTGTAATTTAAAATTATGAGCAATTAATAGCAGTAAGAAAGAAGTATAGAGTATTGGAGGTAGTTGGTATTAGCTAGTGATGAAAAATAATAATGCACAATATAATAGTAACGTACACTATATGCACCACACGTATATATGTATTAAGGGCACTTATCTAATCTGTTACAGAAATGTCAGCTTTTCTAAGGTAGAGAAATCATGCTCGTTTGAGATGGGATATTGTTGTCCTGTTGATGTTTTTCTTACTAGTATTTTCCCATCTCGCGTGAAACACTGATGTATTTTGTTTTCCTGTTTAAGTTTTCTCAGCCTGAACAGAAGGTTTTGACGTTTTTTTGTTAGACACTCATTTATGTACACTCCATTTTTCATTGTAATTGCTGATTTAATTAGATCCTTTCTTTTATCGTATGAATGAAGTCGGATCATTATACTGTGTTTACTTCCTGGTTTTCCTAGCAAACGTGTTTCTTTGATTTCATTGTTTTGCACGATGACTTGTACGTGGTTCTGTATTATCCTGATAGCAGTTTCTTTGCACTGTGCTTGTGTTATGTCACTAGGAATGTGTGGACTGTTTATTATAACTGCATCAGACAACTTATCTTGTTCAGTTTTGTCGTCTTGGAAATCAAGGTATTCATTTAGTCGAGTGTGCATGTTCTGATTCCAGTCCTTGATTGCTTCTTCAACCTTCATATTTATTGTTATTTGCTCAGTGTGACTGGCTATAGCTGCTTTTAGAGTATTTTCTGTGTCAACACTTCCCGATGTAATCTTCTCTTCAAGGTTTTGGATCTTGTTCTCGAGGTTGGTTATCTTGGATTCTCGTCGCTCGAGTGTTGCTTTGATATCTTTGATTTCATTTTCTAGAGCAACGATGTAGTCCTTGATATTGTCAGGAATAATCATACCTGAGTTATGGGTGAATCCTTTGAAGGTAGTGGAGTTGGAGGGGGAGTCAGCCATGTTTGTTGTTGTTCCCTGGGTGGCGGTGGTGAGGGGGGTTGATGATACACCGGCATCCTGCTGGGTAGACAAGTTGAGTTCTAGGGTCCTTGCTGTTATTCTATTATTACTGGTGTTGTTTCTTCTGCGATATCACTGAAGTAGATACTGTGTAGCAATGGAGGAGAAGGCTTGTTTTCTCGGAGCTTGGGTTAAGTGGTTGTCTGGCAGCGGAGGCAGTGTTTGGGTTAGCAGGGCTGTCTTCCTTAGATCTTCTAATTTTGTCAAGATTTGGGTTACATTCTTAGTATTCTTGGGTCATGTTGTGGTCTACGTGGGTTCATGTAGTTGAACTTTCACTTAGGCCATCACAAGTTTTGACGAGCGATGTTTTTTTGAGAAAGAAGAGCTGGTAGGATACCGTTGCTGCCGCTGCCGCCGCCTCGTGTGCTCTGAGAAAAATAAATCTATGGGAATTTATCTCCATTATTATAATCAAAAAGCACTAAACCACAAGGGCTATACAGCGCTGCAGGGCAGGAAGCGAGGATATCGGGTGGCATAAGGGAGAGGGACAAGTAGTAGGTGGCAGTGCATAGTGAAAGGGTAGAGGGCAGCATAAGATTGAGGTAGAAAGGGCTGAGGGGAGTGCAAAAGGTATCCGAGTTTGATTAAATCAGTCGTCAAGAAGTCAATGAAAGAGTCAGGATTAAAGGAGGGTCCATCAGCAAGGGAAGGGAAGGTAAAGAAAGAGTAGGAGAGCGGAGACGACGTTGGAGGTAAATTCTGCGTGCTCGTTGATAGAGAGGGCAGTCTAACAGAATGTGGCTAACCAATACTGAAACTTGACACTTCTCACAGAGAGGAACAGGGCGCCTCTCCATGAGATACCCATGAGTAAGACGAGTGTGGCCAATGCGAAGAGGGGAGAGAGTAGTCTCCCAACCTTGGCACTGATGGCAAAAAGACGGCTCGGTTTAATAGAAGGAAGTTTGTTACAGAGTAGAGTTGACCAACGTTGTTGCCAACGGGTGTGAAGGTGGGTAGCTATTACAGCAAAATAGTCCGGAAATGGAACACCTCTATATGAAATTGGTAGGTCATGTACTGCTGACTGCTCAGCAGTGTCTGCCTGTTCATTGCCCTGTACGTCAACATGACCAGGGACCCAACTAAAAGCAATATCTTTATGCTTGGTAGAGATATGGCGTAGCCAAAGTTGGATACGGAGAACTAGGGGGTGAGGTGTATCAAATTTCCATATAGCCTGTAGAGCACTAAGGGAGTCTGAGACAACCACAAATGATGACATGGGCATAGATGCAATACGGATAAGTGCTGCAAGAATGGCATACAATTCAGCAGTAAAAATGCTAGCCGAAGATAGTAAATGCCCTCGCATGATGCTGTCTGGAAACACTGCTGCGAATAAGACGCTGTCAGAAGACTTAAGAGTCATCTGTGTACACTGCAATGGCATGAGAGAGTGGAAGTGGTCAAAAAAAAGAGCAGGAAGCTACCGTAGGCAGTTGGGCTTTCGAGCAAGGGAGTGAGAAAGAACAGACTCGAACTGGAACTTCCCAGGGGGGGTATGGAAAAGTGAGATGCTACACGAACATAGAAAGGTGGTAACTGAAGGGTAGACAAGAGCGAATGAAGGCGAAGAGAGAAGGGACGGAGCAAATGGGGACGGCGAACAAATAAAGAATGTCTACTTATATCGGTGACCATTCTATAAATGGAAGGATTGCGGAGATCATGAGAGCATACATAGTAACGAAGGCAATGGGCATCATGGCGATCGGACAAGGATGGAACATTTGCTTCTGTATAGAGGCGCTCAACAGGGGAAGAGCGAAAAGCACCAAGGCATAAACGTAATCCTTGGTGATGGATGGAGTTAAGGCTGGCGAGAGTAGCAAGGAGAGGCCGCTGAATAGATCTGGTCACCATAATCGAGTTTCGATAAAATGAGGGCTGAATGTAGGTGAAGCAGAGTTCGACGATCGGCTCCCCAGGAAAGATGAGCAAGGATTTTAAGAAGGTTCAGCCGGCTGTGACAGATTGCCTTCAGAGAGGTAATGTGAGGTTTCCAGGATAATCTACAGTCAAAGAGAAGGCCTAGAAACCTGACCGTATCACGTTCAGGGATACGGGAGCCATAGAGGTACAAAGGATGATTGGAGATGACAGAGCGTTTAGTGAAAGTAATTTGACGAGTTTTTTTACTGGAAAATTTAAACCCATGTGTGGTGGCCCAATTGGAAACACAGTCGACCACATGCTGGAGAGAAACTGTAATGAGGTGACAGTCAGCGCCTGCACAAGCAATAGCGAAGTCATCAACATAAAAGGATGACCAAATATTGGATGGGAGATTAGAGGCCAAATCATTTATAGCAAGGAGAAAAAGTGTTGTGCTCAAAACACATTCCTGGGGGACACCTTCAGCTTGGACAAAGTCCGGGGAGAACACATTATTAACCCAAACACGGAAATGTCTGTCAGTTAAGAACTTTTTAAGGAAGGATGGTAGATTGCCTCAGAGGCCTAAGGAGTCGGCTTGGGCCAAAATATTATACCTCCAAGTTGTGTCATAAGCCTTCTGAAGGTCAAAAAGTATGGCAATAACTGAGTGGTTATTCGCAAAGGCATTACTAACACATGTATCCAAGCATAGTAAGGGGGAATTTCTCTCCAGCTTTCAAATTTCCCATTTTCTACATTTAAAAAATTACCATAAATATGGGAAATTTACTGGAGCTTTCACAATGTTCGCTATTTTTCTAGTTAAGAGACTACCTATCTTCTATAATTAATAAAATGTACTAGTTACCATTCCAGTTATCAAATTTTGTAATAATTATCATACATTTTTGACTATAGCCAAATTTGTGTAACAGTCACATTGCTGACAGTTACACTGATCATTGGATTACATAAGGTAGGCCATCAAATGAAAATAGCTGTGTGCATGTGCGAGTGTTCAGCGAGGCACAATGCACTGGTTTTATGATGGCAGTCTGTGCTCCAGTTCCCTGAATTGAGCCTAAATCCCCCCCCCCACAGGTGCTGCATAATCCTACGGGTTTAGCACTCCCCCTTGATTATAATTTATGATGGCAGTCGTAATGACATGCCCAACCGCCCAACCCAAAAGCATGTCTAGAGAAGCCTTCGAAAGTGTCCCCATGTATATTAACTAATACAATATTACAGTAGCATACATGGAGATGTTTAAATTTCCTTGAATGTGCTATTGTTGTGGACATGACACTGCTGCAATTATGGAAGAGATGCTTCGTGTCATGTCCACAACAATAGCACATTCAAGGAAATTTAAACATCTCCATGTATGCTACTGTAATATTGTATTAGTTAATATACATGGGGACACTTTCGAAGGCTTCTCTAGACATGCTTTTGGGTTGGGCGGTTGGGCATGTCATTACGACTGCCATCATAAATTATAATCAAGGGGGAGTGCTAAACCCGTAGGATTATGCAGCACCTGTGGGGGGGGGGATTTAGGCTCAATTCAG
The DNA here is from genome assembly GCF_038502225.1 of Cherax quadricarinatus. Lineage (NCBI taxonomy): Eukaryota > Metazoa > Arthropoda > Malacostraca > Decapoda > Parastacidae > Cherax > Cherax quadricarinatus. Next base: position 8,875,440 of record NC_091330.1, read on the forward strand.
GGAACTGGAGCACAGACTGCCATCATAAAACCAGTGCATTGTGCCTCGCTGAACACTCGCACATGCACACAGCTATTTTCATTTGATGGCCTACCTTATGTAATCCAGTAATCTGTGCAATAATCTCATGTTAGGCAACAAGTTATGTCCAAAAATACTAATATAGTGGTCCCTCAATAATCGTCAATAATCCGTTCCTGGAAGTGGGACTATTATCGAAATGGACGATTTTCGAATCAATTTTCCCCATAAGAAATAATGTAAATCCAATTAATTCGTTCCAGACACCCAGAAGTATCAACAAAATTGTTTTACCTAAAAGATAGATTTACATGCACAAAAGAATGAACATTCAACATGACAGTTACCTTTATTGAAGGCTGTTGTTGATGAATGGAAGACAGGGAGGAGGAGAGGAAAGAGAGGTTATTTGGAAGGGGAATCCCCCTCCATAAGGACTCTAGGGCACTAATAAAATGTATAAATGAACATTGGTAATAGGGGTAGTTGATGAGTGGAACGGTCTGCCTAGTAGGGTGATCGAAGCTAAAACATTGGGTAGTTTCAAATTTAGGTTGGATAAATACACGAGTGAGAGGGGTTGGATTTGCACCTGAGCTTATTGCTTGGGTAGCATTTGTTCTATTAGTGGGTTGGATTTGTGAAGGACCGGCCTAATATGGGCCAACAGGCTTATTGCAGTGTTCCTCCTTTCCAATGTTCTAAAAGCTATGGCTTGGGTAGTTTCAAATTTAGGTTGGATAAATACACGAGTGAAAGGGGTTGGATTTGAGTCGGACTTGCACCTGAGCTTATTGCTTGGGTAGCATTTGTTCTGTTAGTGGGTTGGATTTGTGAAGGACCGGCCTAGTATGGGCCAGCAAGCCTGTTGCAGTGTTCCTACTTTCTTAAGTTCTTATTTAACATCACACTTGATAAATTAGGCACATGTGCAACTCTTGGGTATCAATAAAGATACCCAAGAGTTGCACATGTGCCTAATTTATCAACATGTCGGTTCTCTGAACCATTCATCTACAAACATCACACTTACCAGTAGGGTGATAGAGGCTAGGACCTTGGGTAGCTTTAAGAAGAGATAGGACAAATATACGAGTTGGAGGAGCTGAGTTTGATTTGTCATTGGGTACGGGAGTAAATTCTTGGGTAGCTTTGGGTGGAGGTCATTTTGATAAGGACCTGCCTTGTGTGGGCCAGTAGACCTGCAGTGTTCTTCCATTGTTATGTTCTTATTGGCTATTTGTTTGTGTGAGGGAGGGATGGCAAGTTTATTGTTGGAGAATGACACTAATATCAACTCTATGGCTTATTTATCTATCACAATTCAACTAATATGACATAAACAATATTAATAACATAGAAACATGGAATATACTCTAGAATGAATAAAGTAAGTCATTACGTATGTCACGAGAGGTGTTGTATTGTGTTGTTGTTGGGTATATAAGGGCCACTGAGTGTAAGCCGTCCATAATGGTGGTGAAACAGCAGCTGAGTCGGCAGTGGTTTTTGTAGCCCTATATAACTCCAACAACATTGGAGGAGTTGGTAGAATCACTAAAGAAGGAACCCACTACCACCATCACTAAGACCTTCTACCACTATTACAACTGTTACCACCATCACTGCTACCTTCTACCACCATCACTACTACCTTCTACCACCAAAGAAAGCTTCTAGTGGAAAGCTTCTAGTGCCACCCCTTTGGTAAAGAATGTGAGAAACACATAATTTATGAAAAAGTTTGTAGAAAAATACAAAGATGGTGGTGGTAGAGTGGAAGCAGTTGTGATAGTGGTTGACGAACATAAGAAAGGATCACTGCAGCAGGCCTGTTGGCCCATGCTCGGCAGGTCCTTTACAATTCATCTTACTAACGAAACATTTTCCCAACCCAGTCCTCAATGCTACCCAAGAAATAAGCTCTGATAACTCTATCCACTCATTTGCTTATTTCAGAGTTATCAGAGCTTATGTCTTGGGTAGCATTGAGGACTGGGTTGGGAAAATGTTTCGTTTGTGGGATGAATTGTAAAAGACCTGCCGAGCATGGGCCAACAGGCCTGCTGCAGTGATCCTCCTTTCTTATGTTCATCAACCACTATCACAACTGCTTCCACTCTACCACCACCATCTTTGTATTTTTCTACAAACTTTTTCATAAATTATGTGTTTCTTTACCAAAGGGCTGGCACTAGAAGCTTTATTTGGAGCCATGGTAGCTTATTTAGCACTTGCAAGCACTAAAATCAATGGAATATCATGAAATATTTCGTAAGAGCATGTGAGGGGACCGTCACTCACTGGTAAACAATGGCACACTGGCTGGGAAGGAAAGGCCGAGGCGGCTCAGAGCGTGAGCACTCGTCCGGGACGAAGGACTATTAGGACTATTAGCGAGTTACCGGACCATTTGCGAGCCAATATTTTGACGAAAAAACAGGACTATTTCCGAAATGGACGACTTTCAGGCCGGACGATTATTGAGGGACCACTGTACAGTGGAACCTCAAAAATGAAACGTATCACATATCGAACGTTTTGAAAATAGGACCATTTTTTCGGACAAACTGTGTCCCTATTATCAAACGCGGCCCTATTTTCGGACTGCCGGGTACGGGACCTGTCTGCCGCCCGCTCTTTCCGCGTCCCCGCGCAGGCGCCGTGAGCAGTCTAGCTTTGTTTATGCTTGAGTGAACACTAACCTGCGCTCTCATTCGTGCATTTTGTGATTATTTCGTTGTGTTTAGTGCTTGTGGGACTGTGAAATAAACTGCCATGGGCCCAAAGAAACTTGCTAGTGGTACCCCTGTGGTAAAGAAAGTGAGAAACACCATTGATGTGAAGAAGGAAATAATACAGAAGTATGAGAGTGGTGCGAGACTTGTTGAGCTTGCCAGGATGTATGGGAAAAACAAGTCGACCATTGGTTCTATCCTGTCAAAGAAAGAACAAATCAAGGAAGCTGATGTTGCGAAAGGTGTTAATATAGGGAGTGGATGAGGTGCTTTCTTCAAAGATTAAGGAGATTTGTGCCAAGTGGAATGATGTCCAAATGTTTGTGCAGAAGTACCACCCTGAGCAAGCTGAAACAAGCCATCTTTGCAACAAGTTCAGTGACAGAACCATGTCTCATTTTAGGGAAATGTTAAAGAGGTGCCAGAAACAGAGGACTGTGGACAGTTATTTTTTGAGACAGGGGTCCAGTGACTCAAGCTGGTCCTAGTGGCATTAAAAGACAGAGAAGGGAAGTAACCCCAGAGAGGGCTTTACCTGAAGTCCTCATGGAGGGGGATTCTCCTTCCAAACACTAACCCCAACTCCCTCTCTCTCCTCCTCCCTATCTTCCAGATGCCATCACCAATCTTCAATAAAGGCAAGTAAAAATGTTATTTATATGTATTACTATACACAATTAAAAACTATAGTATTTGTTGTATGTAAAACTGTAATTAATCTCTCTAAAATGTATTTTCTGTGTGAATATTTATCGGTTTCTGGAATGGATTATTTGTATTTCCATTATTTCTTATGGGAAATATTGCTTCGAATTTCAGACTTTTCGAATTTAGAACTAGCTCCTGGAATGGATTAAGTTCGATTTTTGAGGTTCTACTGTACAGTGGACCCTCGGATTACACAGTTAATCCATTCCAGAGATTGACTTTTCCAAATCCAACTTATTCTGAATTAATTTTCCCCATAAGAAATATTGGAAATCCAATTAATATGTTTCAGACATGAAATATACATTTACCTACACAGAAAACAATGATACATGAAGAATAAAACAATAACTTCACACTTACCTTTATTGAGGACATGTTGATGTATGGAAGATGGGAGGGGAGAGGATGGAGTAGTTTACAATTGTGTGGAAGGGGAATCCCCTTCAATAAAGACTTCAGGTACCAAGACCTTATCCTGGGTTACTTCCCTCCTTTGTTTTTTAATGCCACTAGGACCATCTTGAGAGTCACTGGACCCCTGTCACTCAAAAAAGTGTTCCAGAGAAGTCTGTTTCTGGGGTATGTTAGGAATTGTGTTGGGAGACAAGATAGTCCTTCAATATGATACTAATATCAGCTCTACAGCTTTTTTATCTAGCACAATTCATCTAATATGACATAATAAACAATATTAACATGGAAACACGATATATACTCTAGAATGAATAAAATATGGCATTAAGAATGTCACGAGTGGTGTGTTGTTTGTTGGGTGTATAAGGGGCACTGAAAGATGAGCCTTACATAGTGGTGAAGGCGGCAGCAGTTTCGTGCTGTCCTTTTTCGGTCGATTAATCGCTCAACTTACTTGCTACACTGTTAATGCTACAATTTAGTATCGTACATATTGCAGAATCACTGAGAAAGGCACATTCTTCCCTCATTCTCAGCCCTTTACCAAAGGGCTGGCTGGCACTAGAAGCTTTCTTTGGGCCCATGGTGGCTTATTTAGCAGTTACAAGCACTAAAAAATGTAATACAAAATATATCTTATGAATGCATGGCATCGTCCTCACTGGCTGGTAAACAATGGCACACTGGCTGTACATGGAGTGTCGGGGCCACTCAGGCCCTGACACAAATGACTTATACCGAGTTCAGTGACATTCACCGAGCCAATATTTTGACGAAAAAAATTTACTTATTCCGAATATTACTTATTCCGATGACTTAATTCGGGGGTACACTGTATAGGGAATAAGAAGGTATGTCCAATAAACTCAGCATGCAAGACCAAGCAGCACAGGGAGACCCCACACTTCCATTCACTGCATAGGTCTAGAACACACCGAGTGTTGCCAGGCCAGCAGCAAGTTTTGAACTGAAACACCTAACAGGGCTGGGTATTTCTTCATTAAAGTATGCCGGGCACTTTCATCCAGTGTTAAACGCATTGGGATAAGAGAATAAGAGGCAGGCAGGCAGGTTTGATATGAGGAAGGGGAAATCTGGTCCAATTCCTTGGATCATTAGTCCCTCACTGGCATCAAGGAACCTTAATTGGGAGGACATCTGACATTCTTAATTGGCTTTTATTACTGAATAGTTATCTTTAGGAATTTAATCATTTTGTAAGAACATTTTTTTTTTTTTTTTAAATATTTAATTTTACTCCAGCACACACGAGATATACATCACCTGGGAGAATGAGAGGCAATCAAGTTCAGTGAAAGGGAAGAGCAGGGGAGAAGAGAATGGAGGGAAACTATCCACAAAGAACTGCTAAACTTGCATTAGTCATATAGTGCAAAGGTGGCCCAAGTTATAAAGGTGATTAGTAAAATAGGGAGTTAGTGAGGAGTTATTATGACTGGAGCAACAGGTTAGTTAAAAGCATAGTTAAAATCAAAGGTGGGATTTTTTGCTAGGAATGTATCTGAGCATTGGAGATGCTAAAAGTATATCCTGTGTGTTCTCTAATACATTATGCGGCAAGCTGTTATTCACCTGGTAGTCCCCAAAGTGGTCAGAGGGCAGTTTTCCATGTCTGACAACAGTGGCAAGACAGTCAGAAAGCCAGTTGTGGTTTGATGGAACATTTTTGTCATTTTTATAGACAACACTCTTGCCATTGGTTCTGGAGTCTCTGAGATAACAGAAAAAGGTGTCAGAATAAGGGACTTTCCTGTGTGAAAATAGCACTGTGAATATGCATTTGTTACCCTGGTTGTCAATATGTCCTGGGACCTAGGAAAAAAAAAATCCAAGTGTTAGACATTCAGCATAACCACTTGTATATGGAACAGTGGGATGAGAAATTTTTCTACACAGAATCTGAAATGGTAAATGAAGTGTACATTGTAGCAATGTGTATTATAACAAGTATGGCACATAAAAATGCTGGCCGATTCTAGTAAAGTCTTTGGATTATGCTACTGGGGGTCAGGGGTGGGGACTACACATTTGACCATGTTGGAGGATTTGAAACCATTAATGTACATTGCCATAGCATACTAAAAATTTGTATCAAATATCTTGGCTTTAGGGCATGGAAGAGGGGTGCACCAAACATTTCCAGGAAGGGCAGAGGAAAAATACAATATGGGGTGAACATAAAGGGGACGGAAATTAATGTAGTTTTGCTAGAGCTCACAAGCAGAAGATGAAGGGCCATAAATAGGGTTGGTACTCAAAAATGTAGTGTTAGAGTGTTCAGCAGAAGTTTGTGGTTACAGGAAAGTGGGTGCAGGAGGGAAGAGGAGCGATTGGTGGAATGATGATGTAAAGAGAGTAGTAAGGGAGAAAAAGTTAGCATATGAGAAGTTTTTACAAAGTAGAAGTGATGCAAGGAGGGAAGAGTATATGGAGAAAAAGAGAGAAGTTAAGAGAGTGGTGAAGCAATGTAAAAAGAGAGCAAATGAGAGAGTGGGTGAGATGTTATCAACAAATTTTGTTGAAAATAAGAAAAAGTTTTGGAGTGAGATTAACAAGTTAAGAAAGCCTAGAGAACAAATGGATTTGTCAGTTAAAAATAGGAGAGGAGAGTTATTAAATGGAGAGGTAGAGGTATTGGGAAGATGGAAGGAATATTTTGAGGAATTGTTAAATGTTGATGAAGATAGGGAAGCTGTGATTTCGTGTATAGGGCAAGGAGGAATAACATCTTGTAGGAGTGAGGAAGAGCCAGTTGTGAGTGTGGGGGAAGTTCGTGAGGCAGTAGGTAAAATGAAAGGGGGTAAGGCAGCCGGGATTGATGGGATAAAGATAGAAATGTTAAAAGCAGGTGGGGATATAGTTTTGGAGTGGTTGGTGCAATTATTTAATAAATGTATGGAAGAGGGTAAGGTACCTAGGGATTGGCAGAGAGCATGCATAGTTCCTTTGTATAAAGGCAAAGGGGATAAAAGAGAGTGCAAAAATTATAGGGGGATAAGTCTGTTGAGTGTACCTGGTAAAGTGTATGGTAGAGTTATAATTGAAAGAATTAAGAGTAAGACGGAGAATAGGATAGCAGATGAACAAGGAGGCTTTAGGAAAGGTAGGGGGTGTGTGGACCAGGTGTTTACAGTGAAACATATAAGTGAACAGTATTTAGATAAGGCTAAAGAGGTCTTTGTGGCATTTATGGATTTGGAAAAGGCGTATGACAGGGTGGATAGGGGGGCAATGTGGCAGATGTTGCAAGTGTATGGTGTAGGAGGTAGGTTACTGAAAGCAGTGAAGAGTTTTTACGAGGATAGTGAGGCTCAAGTTAGAGTATGTAGGAAAGAGGGAAATTTTTTCCCAGTAAAAGTAGGCCTTAGACAAGGATGTGTGATGTCACCGTGGTTGTTTAATATATTTATAGATGGGGTTGTAAGAGAAGTAAATGCGAGGGTCTTGGCAAGAGGCGTGGAGTTAAAAGATAAAGAATCACACACAAAGTGGGAGTTGTCACAGCTGCTCTTTGCTGATGACACTGTGCTCTTGGGAGATTCTGAAGAGAAGTTGCAGAGATTGGTGGATGAATTTGGTAGGGTGTGCAAAAGAAGAAAATTAAAGGTGAATACAGGAAAGAGTAAGGTTATGAGGATAACAAAAAGATTAGGTGATGAAAGATTGAATATCAGATTGGAGGGAGAGAGTATGGAGGAGGTGAACGTATTCAGATATTTGGGAGTGGACGTGTCAGCGGATGGGTCTATGAAAGATGAGGTGAATCATAGAATTGATGAGGGAAAAAGAGTGAGTGGTGCACTTAGGAGTCTGTGGAGACAGAGAACTTTGTCCTTGGAGGCAAAGAGGGGAATGTATGAGAGTATAGTTTTACCAACGCTCTTATATGGGTGTGAAGCGTGGGTGATGAATGTTGCAGCGAGGAGAAGGCTGGAGGCAGTGGAGATGTCATGTCTGAGGGCAATGTGTGGTGTGAATATAATGCAGAGAATTCGTAGTTTGGAAGTTAGGAGGAGGTGCGGGATTACCAAAACTGTTGTCCAGAGGGCTGAGGAAGGGTTGTTGAGGTGGTTCGGACATGTAGAGAGAATGGAGCGAAATAGAATGACTTCAAGAGTGTATCAGTCTGTAGTGGAAGGAAGGCGGGGTAGGGGTCGGCCTAGGAAGGGTTGGAGGGAGGGGGTAAAGGAGGTTTTGTGTGCGAGGGGCTTGGACTTCCAGCAGGCATGCGTGAGCGTGTTTGATAGGAGTGAATGGAGACAAATGGTTTTTAATACTTGACGTGCTGTTGGAGTGTGAGCAAAGTAACATTTATGAAGGGATTCAGGGAAACCGGCAGGCCGGACTTGAGTCCTGGAGATGGGAAGTACAGTGCCTGCACTCTGAAGGAGGGGTGTTAATGTTGCAGTTTAAAAACTGTAGTGTAAAGCACCCTTCTGGCAAGACAGTGATGGAGTGAATGATGGTGAAAGTTTTTCTTTTTCGGGCCACCCTGCCTTGGTGGGAATCGGCTGGTGTGATAATAAAAAAAAAAAAAAAAAAAAAAAAAAAAATAAAATAAAAACTCAAATGAATACATCAATAACATCTATGATTATTTGATATGTATGAGGATTACAAAGGCAATGGGTATCATGCTGATTGTGATAAGGGAGGTTTACTTCTGTAAACAAGCTCTCAACTGGGAAAGAAAGACTAAAGAGATATATGTAACCCATGATAGTGAATGGCAGGAAGTTTCTTCAGAGTAGCTGAGTAGGCTGAGAATTAGGGCATTATGAAGTTTAAGAATATGTCTATCACCTCCCAAATATAAATGTTAAAATTTTTAATGGAGCCAGGCAAATAAGCTTGTTTGCTTCAGCAAGATTTGAGACTGCCATATTCAAAAATCAAAGGTAAGGACTAAAAATTTAACAGTGGCATATACTGAAATAGGGGGGGTGCCCTTTAGGTACAAAATGGGTTGAGAAATAAGGCAGCTTGTGAAGGTTAGAGTTGGTTTTACTATTAAAAAACTTGAAATCACATGAAATTGTCCAGTTGCTTACTCATTCTGCAGTGTGTTGCTGCATTCCATACCTGCAAAGACAATGGTAAAATCATTCACATATAAGGTTGAATAGATATTTGTCGAGAGAACTGAGGAAGTCCATTAATAGCTAATAGAAATATGGTAGTGCTAAGGACTCAGACTTGTGGTATGGTATGCCTTCAACTTCTACAGAATCTAGGGAAAGGGTACTATTCACTCAAACACTGAATTCTTGTGGATAAAAAATCCAAGTAAAAATTGGTAATCTGCCTTAGAAGTCTAAGGAAAGTGCCTGGGATAAACACCTTTAATGTAAGTGTCAGACATTCTACATTGAAAAAGATGGCAATAACAGTATTTGTCCACAAAGATTTCATGTGTGCACCAAGGCACATCCTTATCAAAACCACCTCTTCTGAAAGCTCCGCAAAAATTTACTCCCGTACCTACGACATCAGTCAAACCTAGCCCCTCTCACTCTTATATTTGATGATAAAGCAGCCCTTTCTAAAACAAAATTGATCAGGGTATAGCCAATTTCAAATCTCCAAGTACCATGCAAGGCATTTGACTTAGAGTTTTAATAATTTACAAATAGTACTGGTAAGAACTCTGGATTCATAATCAGACTGATTGTAGTCTGAGGTGTCAGGTTACTAAAGGGACTACAGTACTGCAGTTTTCCCCTGGAGGGTAAAATATCTTTGGACTATAATTAGGATTGTGACCATGTGATAATTCATTTATATTTGCATTGGTTTTCTCATAGGATATAAAAACAGAGCATGTGTTGGCAGCTGATTCCCCCAAAATATAACTATCTAGTACTTGAGGTTATGCAAATATCTTATTATTTGAAGAAATGTTACTGCCCCCATTACCCCTGGGCCATCTTATGGGTGGTAATATACAGTAAAGTTACAAACTATTGTTTTAGATTGCCTTTATATCTTTATTTGCTTTTCATTTTACAAGCAAAGGATATTTCAAAATATATCATGGAAATAAAAAAATAATTTTCAAAAACAAGTCACTTAACATTTTGAAGCACCTTCCTTCAGTTTTTTTTAATGTTAATTCATTATGTATATGCTGAAATGATTAATGTCCTTGAAAGAAAATTAAACTAAATAATCTTTTAGAATTGACCATCGGGACTGTCATTGAAGCCATCGGATGGGATAACTGCCAAGTATCCACGGACAAAGGCAAGCTGAATTTTAAACGCCGATGCTCAAGCATTTCCTGTGGACAGGACCTGACACGACTGATGAGTGTTCAAAGTGGTGCATCAATACAGTGGACAGAGCTGCCCAGAGCTCTCTGATATGCAAACCTCTACCTGGCAACTCATAACTTGATGGACTGTGGATATTAGTGATGCAGGAATAAGGGACAGTAAACTCTGCCACTGTGTGTGCTCCAGCTCTAGTGACCTTAACAAGTCAAAACATTTTATTTGCATATTGTGATTTGCCTTTCTGATAGCAAAGCTACAGTAATTTTAGTGCATGTGTAAAGATTTTTTATGTGAATGGTTATAGAAAATATATATTACGCTGCAAATAAAGTCTAAATTCTGTCTCAGCATTCATAATCTGCTGACTCCAAGCTACCATCACTGCCTATTATGATTTTGCTTCAAGAGAGGTTTAGCTTTACAAATGTTGTTGCTTACATCCCCCAAAGATTAAAATAAGATGTATTAGACATAATATGAATGCCTAAGTTGTTAATTGTCATATGTCAAAGGATTTGTATTATTGATTTATAAATGACTACCTCATTTGAAAAGTATTCATATTACACAGGCTTACGAGAAGTAGCCGTATTAATACAGGTGCAGAATTTATTGTTCATGTACTTTGTTTAACAAATTTTCAAATAATACCTGTTGGTAGAAAAGTTCCTTTGTTAAACTATTTATAGGCCAGAGCTGGATTGAGGGAGAATTTCATGTGTGATATTTAAGTTAAGAGTAATAGTTATGAACAGTAATCAATGGGAATTTTGCAACTAAAAGTTCATTTTACATTTGAATATGTAAATGATAGTGAGAACCTCTAGAGCTGCATAAACAACTTCAACGGCTGATTATTGCTCTCTGTGGATAGCAGCATATCTGATGGGGAACTGCTTTTGGAAAGAATGTAGTCTGTTTTTTTTTATCTTCACTGTTTTAAAGCATTGTACAAATTATTCCATGCATCACTGTAGCCAGAATAGTGCATAAAACTGGAAGGCTTATATGGCAATAATACTGCATAATGTTATTGGAGATAAGTTCTTCCATAATATTCCTTTGGCCTTAATATTTGTTTGAGAACATGTATTTAACAAAGTATTTATAAATAATTACATTGTCAGAAGCAAACTATTTTTAAAATTGATATACTTAATATTCAGTGTCATCAGAATAGATGGAAGGTTTTTCCCTTATATTTTGACATATGAATTTCTTATATACTTAGAGAAAGATAGCTTGAGCTAATGTGCTTTCAGTGAGCAATTGATACAGTTGAAACAGGTAAAAGTAAACATTCACACATACACACACCAACACATGCATATACAGTACAGGCAACACATCTAGGTGAGTATACACAAATACATACACATTACCTGAAATTATTTCAGCCGATGTGGAATGTCAGCATGTCTGACTTGCCTATTGTTGGCTGGGGCGGAGTGGAGAGAGATGACACTGTTGATGCTACGGTACAAAACAGTCCAGGATGTTTGAGGGATGTAGCCCCCACCAGAGCACTGAGATACATGTATAGCTCTTGTGTGGTACTTGCAGTGATTTGTGGTTCACAACTGAGGCGGGTCCTCCCAGTACCAGTGTCCTGGTTTGTTGTAGATGGTTGTTTACCAAGACACCTCATCTAGTCCCCTTCGTAGCTGTAAAATAGTGACCTACCCACCGTTTTTTACTAGATGAATATTAGTTAGGCATCGTGCTTTTTAATGAAAAGAAAAGGGAAGTATTTTTCATTCTGCAGTGCTTGATTTATCTTCCCTTACTAAATATCTATTTTTCTTGCTCGAGAACAAAGTTATACAATAAGGGCCAAGTACATTGCTGGATGTCTGACCAGTCTTAGGTCCATTTTCTCTTTATTCATAATAGCTATTATATAGAGACATACCAGCTTTTAGGATATACGTCTCTAGGCTCAAAGTACATGCTTATTTTTTTTTTACTCGATTTACTCTGAGTCAAGAGACTACCTAATCTTTATTACTCTATACTCTATTGGAGTATTTAATCCCAAGTGTGTTTTGCATGAACTTCGATCCAACCCTGTGATCAGCTATTTATTTTCCCATTCTTGTTCCTCTCTGGAGAGTCAGAAGCTTGGCAGACTGGCTTAATGAAGTAAAAAAATCAATGATCTGCAACCTCTTATTTTCTTTATTGTGAATTGTGAAGTTCACTGCCAGTAACTTATTTTAAAACTGAGTCAAAGTATTATACCAGTGTACAGCAAACTGCAAATACTTCCATATTTTCAAAACTGTTTATATCGTCGTACCAGCATTTGATTTATTAATTTTGAGATTTTGAAATGAATATGGGTAGTTCTTACAGAGGACTTGTAAATTTTTGTGGAGATTCTAACCATTCACAAAGATTCAGTACTATTAACCTATGAAAATATCTAAAGCAATTAATGAGGAGTTCAACATTGAACCTCAGTGTTTGTATTTTGTAATTTCCTCAGCCTGTCACATCTATGTACTTTTAAGAAGAGCAGCATTACAAATTAGCTTTTTTCTAGTGTTATTATTGAAAGGAGATAAGCATTTTCTTGAAATTAAAGAGAAGCCTTAAGTTATATTTTAAGCATATTTTTTTAAAAACATCAGTATTTTGTCAGTTCACCAGTTTATTAAACTGTTTTCTTGTATAACAATTGTGATAATGTAAAATGGTACTTATTATTTTTATTGTAATGCCAAAAGAAAATATTTGAGCAAGACCATACTTGAAAATCAAAAATATTGTATACAAAATACATTTCATTTAGTGTCCCTTAAAATCTTTCTCTAGCTTTCATTAGCAAACCATTTTGCATAAAATAGCATAATTATTAGTCGCAGGGCTAAACCAGTGAAGGTCATTCAGAGCTGAAAAGCATGCATATGTCCTGTTATATATATATATATATATATATATTATATATATATATATATATATTATATATATATATATATATATATATATTATATATATATATATATTATATATATATATATAAAGTTATTAGTGGGAAAAAAAAAAAAGATACAAGTGATTTGATGCCCTCTGAATTTGTTTCTCTTTTATATCACAATTTAAAGTTGGCTGAGGAATACATTACATGCTACATATACAACCAACCTAAAATGGTAGATTAAACCAAACTTCAAGCAACCATGTTTGACCATAATTACTGCAATAGTCCAAGATAAACCAAATTATCATCTTGCTTACTTTATGGGTTAATTATGAATTGTTTCAGCCATGGTATTTTGAATTCTTAATAGAATACATTTCTTCATGGCTAGTAAAGATTCTGAATCACTTGACTAGATGGCATTTGTAATAACCAATCATATCAGCTCAACAAAATACTGTACTGTTATTTTTTTTTTTTTTAAATTTCAACAGTACCTATCTTGCCTAAAAGTCAAAACATGCTCTTTAATGGTGCTCAGTTCCAGAAGCTAGCTCCCTAAATATATTTCTTGGTTCTATTTTCATAGAGTACTCCAGGCAGAGAAAAGAAATTATGCTAGCTTCTTGCCTCTGCTTTTCTATTTGCATAGGAAGCTTGGTCATGGACTGAACCATTAGGGGCAATGACCTTCGAAACAGCCCCAGGTAATCAATTGTTTTTTCAAAGATTTTTGAAAACGCGTAATTCAATCTTGATGTTCTTTTGACCAAGCCTTTCTGGCAGGTAAATTCTTTTTGGGGGGAAAACGACTTAGATCAGCTTTATCTCAAGCTTAAAATCATTCAAGGCTGGTCCACTTGTTAAATCATACCAAGTGCCTTCAGATGATTTAGAACTTTCCACAGGTTTCATTAACTAATATAGCCATTTCCAAGCCAAAGGTTTTATTTCTATTTCAGTTCCTTTCTTTAAAATCAATTTGTTTACTTTAAATCGACGATCCTCAACCTTCTTACACAAGTGGGCCACAATTGATGATCAAATGTGTGATGAAAGCTGCAGAGTTTAGTTGGCACTGCACTGTGGAACCTACATAAAAGTGAATTCATAAGAGGGCCATGTCCATTTTCTAGAAGGCCCACATGCGGCCCATGGACTGCAGGTTGGGGGACCCCTTCTCTAAATGCAATATTTTTTTTTATAAAGTAAGTTCAGTTGGTGATGTTCAAATTTACGATGGTCCTAGATTTACCTAAATCTGAAACTGTTGGCAGCTCCAAAATTGAAAGCCCCTTTTGTATCAGCAATTTTACTTAAAAATTAAAAAAATATTTTTATCCTGTACAATGGTAGAGCATTTTTTCTAATGACAAGGACAACAATGCAAAATTTGATGTAATAATTGTAGAATTACACAGTGCAAAGTTGGAGGTCAGGGAGTACTACACAACAGCAATTTTGCCTATATTAAGGCCTATTGTAGGCCCAGTTCCCAGCTATTTTGCTATACAATGATTGCAAGAAACAGCCCATTCAGGTATCAGAGCTGCCCCTATTATAATTAGGTGCCCAGAAATCAACAATTTGGCCAATTTTACACTTTTTCAACAGATTCACATTTTAAATGGTAAAAAACAAACTGTAGGCATTCCAGCCATTAAAACAACTTTCCCTCTGTTAATCATGTTCCCAGGGCTCTCCTACACAACACTTGCTCTACATTTTGAATAAAAAAAGAGAATGCAGTCATTCCACTAGCATGTGTTCTAGTCTAGCTAATGGGACCAAGAAACAACCAGTAAAACAATGAAAACCAACATAAAAAAAAAAAATGTCCTAAAGTTGCCACTTTAACCCCAGCACTGGGTCAGAGGTTAGCTGTTCTCATGTACTACTTGGTTAAAGATTTTTTTTCTAATACTGTGCACACCTACCGCTCAGACCCATCTCTTATCTAGGCCAAAATTTGCCACTCGCAGCAAATTTACCAACACTGATCCCACTAAAGTAGGTCTGTGTTACCACCAGTTTAGCAGTTAACCCCTGGGAAGATTCTATTCACACAACAAAGTACAGTGTCATTAAAATGGTAAACTTTTTTTTCCTACTCAAAATTACTAAAGTTTCATAAATAACCCTGGGTTTTTATTGATGCCAATGAATTTTTGCCCAAGTTATTGTTTTTTTTTTTTTTTTTTTTTTTTTTTTTTTTTTTTTTTTTTTTTTTTTTTTTTTTTTTTGTGAATTACTACATTCACCAAAAAGTATGAACTTTGTGGTTTAGCTCGTCTTGTTATATTCTACCTTCAACACCGAGCTCTCAGTGTGTCTGAGATAACCATTCCCCACTTGCCACATCTGCTCTAGTATTCACTCCTGGCATTACAATGAACAAACACACTCGTCACTGAAAAGTCCCACCTTTAGCACACATTTGCTCTTTCACCTTTTAACGAAAACCCATTGCACCAACCATGATTTCAATTTAAATATACCTTATGCCCTACCCTTAACACACTCCTACCCATAGCACTGTATGACCCACATGGGTTTAGAAAACTATTATTCTTGTAAAACATTCATTTCAAACAACTTTATTGGTTTTTGATTTCTTTAAAAAAAAATAAATTGTGATTTTAAGTATGCTATCAGATAGAACTAGTTTACTAGTAGTTATCTCACTCTCTACAAGAGCACATAAAGGCTGGTTTTTATCAACCAGGTTATACTTAAGATCCCCTACCACAAACATTTTCCTGGCTTACCAGTGCACAACAATTTTTTCACAGAATTCTGATTTGGGTATATCATATGGTGATGGGGATAAGATTGACTAAATGCGTCAACCAGAATTACGTATAAAAACTGACCTGTGCTAACATCTACCATTAGCTAAGTGTACAGTAAGAAGTGTGAAATACCTCAGTTTTAGTCTCCTCATTCATTGCTAAAGATAATTTATTTAAATTTTTAAAAAATATAAATTGAAAACAACAATACTATAAGTAATGGTAGATCTAGATGGAAAGTAACTCATTTTTCTCTTAAAGTCTGAGGAAAATTAGTAATATTTTAGTAATCATTTACATGAAAATCAGTAAAACTAACAGATTATCTTCAGTATACATAGTCTGAGATAGGACATGGAAGAAATAGGTAAGATATCTTTAATAAACCAGTTGGTATTGCTAGGATGATGAGATGAAGCAATTAGCCAGTCCATGCTTTTTGGCAGTCTATTTTTCTGGCCACTTATTTTCTTCTTCATCTGTAGTGTAGTGGAAAGAAAAACAAATAAATAGATTTAAAAGGTGCTGTGCCCGTGCTGACCAAAGATCAGGTAATATTGATTTACAAAGACTTTCTTAAAATATATAAAGTTTCTTTTTATAACTAGTTGTTTATATCTTACATCATAATTAATCAAAATGGCCTGTTTCTTAGGTTGTGCTCAGCATTCAGCAGATTTTGATACCTTGCCAGAAAGGGTGCTCATAACCTCTGGTTGGAGGATGTGTGAAGAGCCAAGTATCAGGAAAGTTCTTGTACATAAAGCACTGTATATTACTCCTAAGATTTAAAAAAAAAAAAAAAAAAAAACTCTTAACTCCACACCATGTATATAGCTGTTGATCATGTTATAAATTTTATTCTCTATTAACTGACTGAAGACAGTAGTAAAGTCTTACAAAAGATTCTTCTCAAGACAGTTTTCTTGTTTGCTACTCCTGCAACTTTTTCCTAGTCTCTCTTAAAATGTGACCAACAATCCAAGACTCTCTGGAATCAGATATTAGGTTGATTTCTGTGATATTTTGAAAATCATTAATTATGAATTTATCAATTACCTTTCTTTTAAAGGTAATTAGGGTACAGTACAGTACTGGGTAAAGTGTTTACCCAAATAGAAATCATAGTAGTTCTGAATCTTCCTAGTAAGTGATAAGGGTTCAAAGTATTATCACACAAGAGATAGGACATTCAAAGTACAGTATTATTATCTTTACAAAAGAATGTGCTTCTCTACACAGTACCTCAAACATATAATAATGTTAATTTCATTGTGACACGCCAATGATTGCTCAGCAAGCTTCTTTCAAAAAAGCACGAGCTATCATTATGTTTGACTGTTTTTCATAATTGGATGTGTGGGATTATATTGCTGACAAAGTACACAATACATTTTCTATTTTGTAAAAACTCCATTAACAAAGGCTAAGGTAATACTGTAAAGAAAGGGATATCAGACTAATCTGAATATCTGGCTGTAAATTTATATATAATATACCGTATATTATAATTTAGATTCCATGAGAACCAGCATCTAGGTCAGAGTCCGTTGATACTACTGTTCTTGTGATTTTATTTTTATACAGGCATCAAGTCCGGTAGTAAACTTGTCAAGTCACTTACTTCATGTCACTTGTTTCTGTTATATTGTATAATTCTTTCTTATTTTTTTATTGACTTTGAGGTAATTTTAGGAATGTTAATGAATTTTGCTATTGGAATAAAATATACTGGATTGCGTCACAGACATGGCGTTTAATAACCTTATTTTAAAGAGTATTTCTCATAATAAATCTTAATTTTATTAATGCTTCTAATGCTGTGATTAAATTTTTCACATTTGTAATTATCTTAAAAAATTTCAAAGGTACTCTTCAACATTTTAAAAACAAAATATTTTTTTCTTGTAATTTGGATATTACATGGGAAAGCATTACACTTACTTGTAAAGGTCTCACACAGCCTGGGGGAATGCGATTCAATCCAAAGGAAGAGGAGTCCAATTTCTTGGATCAAGAGTCCCTTTACCAGCATCAAGGCACTTCCCTAGCAGGGTAATGTAATCTGAATAATCTTTAATTAGGTCATTCTAGAAATTAGGAATGTTGCAAGCTCAAAATTCTGCTTATGAAGTTTTTTTTTTAGGAAGAAAGATGCCTTGCTACTAGGGTCATCATAGAGGGTCCAAATTGGAATAAAGCTTCCTGTAACTTGCCTATCACTCAGTTCTCCTGGCCCTACTAATGGCCAGATGCCAAGTTCTCATTTATATCTGCGCTTCACTTTTTACTTTATTGTTGCACCGCACAGGTGTCATCTGTTGTCTGCACAACCCACCCAGTTTAATTGTTGACCAGAAATAGTATAGCTGAGAAATAGTATAGCTGTAGGACCATGGGAGGGACCACACTAGAATCATACCATTAGCACCCAGAATGGAAGGGGCAGCTATTGAGTGGAGCAGAATCCATGCAAGTAAGAAATGTTCAAATGCCAATGAGCATTGATAACACCACCTGAGAAGGAAGACCAGTCATAAAATAAACTGATAAATTAAGCCCCATCTGCAGATCACTGGCAGACACAGGCACCCTCTTACTTGTTCAGGATATAACAGGTGAATATAAGAAAAGTCAAACACCTACACCCAACCATTGTACGGAATGCCAAGGAAAGAAGAAACACGTCATCAGTAATGAGAAAGTTAACTGTCAAAGGCCCCATCCAGAAATTCATAAACATGGAAAGAAATGGCAAACCAGTTGCAGGAAAGTCTGCAAAATATAGGAACACCAACACTTAATGGAATGGGTATGTAATAAAAGGCTGATACACGAGTGGAAATTCTTAGCACTATCCATAAGCTGAAAATGCATACCAGAGAGAGAGGAAAGAAAAAATGATGCAGCCCACTAAGGCCAAACAAGAAGCTAACACCAGGATGCAAATCATGCAAAACAATTTTTTTTTTATTTAGCAAAACTGGATACATCAGCAGTGTGCTACTACATGTTTCTATATGACAAAAAAAGCAGGGCTTTCAGGTGCAGGGTGGGACATGATTTCCCACTGGAGCATGAGGAAGAGTCACAAGAAATGGGATCCTGCCTCGAATGGAGAACATTTATCATGAGCATATCAAGCCATCCTTAGTAGATAAAACCAATTCCCCACAGGCAGAAAAATAACCCCTAGTCTAGGGTGCCATAAGGGGACATACCCTGTAGGGAAGTGGCATGCAACATCAAATGAGGTGCCAGCTTGTGAATCACGAGGTCAAGTAAAAGGACAAATGCAACTAATGCGACATTTTATTGTGGCATGCTCAGCAGTGTGGTGGTCAATCTGAGGATTGGCCCTCATATTCCTTGCAGTTTCAAAGGTTTCCTTAGCGATGTTAGAAAGTTCTTTGGCATATTCAGTTAAGTAAGCTTGGGTAGCTGGAGAGAAAGGGTGTTTGGAGTTAGAGTTGTGTAGGAGTAGGCTTAGGGATCACCCTTCTTTGTGCTCACAGTTTTTGCAACAGACAACTTCCTACAAGATTGCCTGGCTGAAAAGGTGATCCCTAAGTCTACTCCTATGCAACTCTCCAACTCCAAACACCCTTTCTCTCCAGCTACCCAAGCTTACTTAACCGAATGTGCCGAAGAACTTTCTAACATCGCTAAGGAAACCTTCAAAACTGCAAGGAATATGAGGGCCAATCTTCAGATTGACCACCACACTGCTGAGCATGCCACAATAAAATGTTGCATTAATTGCATCTGTGTCCTTTTACTTAACATACTATTGGTAATTCTACCAACATTAATACAATCATGAGGTCGACAAGAGGCAGGCACTAGGTGCAAAAATCTATGAATTTGCCATGATGGGCACCATAGCAAACCAGAGAAGGTAGCCCAACTAGGTCCAGAGCACAAGAAGGGTTGAGGGCCAAACCCAATGTGGCCCAAAATGAGTCCAACCAACTCTAATGTTCCCAAGGAATACCAGGCAAATGAGCAGGAAAAATTAAAAGATACAGGCATGGGACCTCCAGAAAAATGGAAGATGTATAGGGGACTGAAGCACATACTGATCCCCATCATCAGATGTGGGAGACTATGAGTGGCACATTGTGGCATGTGATTTTAACCAAGCACCAGCTTGTCAACCATTTATTTGTTAAACAGTTAAGTATCTGGCAGTTGTCTTGGCCACAGAAGACAAATGAGTGACTAGGGCTCAGTGTAGAAGAAATCAGGTTTCACTGACCCAGACTCTTGTGGCAACAAGCACAGGCAATGCTTCTATGAGGCAAAGGGAAGCCTACAGTCCCATGGCAGACACAGGGCTTATTAATACAGAAAGCTGGATAAAGCCTCTTGCATGGATCAAATGAGAGAAAGGGGGACCATAATAAGAGACTAGCCACAACAAACATAAGAAATCTGCAAATGCAAGACGGGCTGGCTAATCACGAACAAACCAGACAGTCAGCACTGGTAACACAAGTCAGTGAGCCAGGCAAAACAAATATCACATTTTAAGTATTCCAAGAGCCATGAGGAAATCTACAAATTGTAAAGTGGAGAGGCAGAGTGCAATCTATACATGAGAGAGAGGGGACAGCTGGACTGGGAGTTGCATAGGACACAGATAGTGCCTGCACAACACAAAGAATATGGTCATGAGCAGAATGTGAGAGCAAACTAAGACTTAGCCAAACATCTAGACCATTACTGGGACTATGCTAGCCAAGTGCAGTATTCAGTAGGTAATAGATTTATTACAATGATGGGCCCCCCCATTTCATATCAAAACATTAATTATGTTAAAACCAGCTTAATAAAAGAGGCATCACTGTGCAGAATAAGCTCTCCAAGAATAAGGATGGGATACATGTATACATGTATATATTTTCAATACTTTCAAGAAATGTGATGTATTGCTAGACCTTACAAAAGCTCAGCTAAAATACACTGAACATGAAAATGACATCTGAAGAGATCTTACCTAACAAATATATCGTTTAAGGTAAGTCCAACAGAAATGTGAAGCACTGGCATCATAAAAAGCATCTCCCAGCACCTTGAACACGTTGAACCAACACTATCTGAAAATCTACTAACATTACCACTTGTATTAAATAGTTATTATATTCACAACAAAGCACTAAACCCAAATGAGTCATACAGCAGCAGCAACTATAAAGACAAAACATATTTTAATACTTGACTTAATAATGGAAAAAACAGATAACACACTGCTAGATAAACAAGATAAGGATTCTTTACGCTCTGTAACACACCAAAGATGCTTCTTTCTTAACTCACCCGAGGAACGTTTAGAGCTCCAGATGTTGATTTAGTTTTTCTTCTACAGTATCTGCTGACCCCCCCTTCCCCAATAGTGATCAATTTTCACCACTGGTAATGTTCTTATGGAATGTGTCAACCCTCATAATGATGCCTCTTATACCAAGAATGCTATTCTTCTTCACATCTATGGTGTTTCTCACTTTCTTTACCACAGTGGTACCACTAGCAAGTTTCTTTGGGCCCATGGTAGCTTATTTCACAGTCCCACAAGCACTAAACACAATGAATTAATTGTAAAATGTTTGAATGAGACCGCAGGTTACTGTTCACTCAAGCATCAACAAAGCCAGACTGGCTCACGGCGCCTGCATAGGGACAAGGACAGGGCGGGCTGGCAGACAGGTCCGGTACCCTGTGGTTCGAAAATAGAGTTTGATAAGCAATACGTTCAAAATTTGAGGTTCCACTGTATACTGTTGTGACTTCTGTTGCATCTGCCTACTTGCCTACATCTTTCCACTCCTATTACTTGTTACCATCCACATCATCTGCACTTTTGTCTCCTTGTGTTGTGTTCCCTCATACATGGACCTACCAACTAAAAAATTTGATTAACACTTTTACTCCCATACATAGATCAATGTTATCGATACCAGTGTCACTCACGAAGAAATGTTTTAAGCACAGTTCCTTCAAATATGCAGCGAGTGGTAAATTTTTACATGGACAACAGAGAATGGATCTGTGCAATAAGTGTGCACAATATACGAAAATCCTGCCTCGTGCAGTGCATAATGAAGAAATGTAAACCTCTAACCGTATGTTTAACTTAAAATAGCAACTTTGAGGTGGTCTGAAGGTGGTTTTTATGGTTTTATTGACTGTTACTTGGTATCAATTGATAGAATGGGTTTTAACTAGGTCTGCTTCAATTACTGAGACACCCTCAACCATGCTCAATCATTCCTGTCTAAATTTTATTATCTGAGAAATAGGGTAAAACTGTGTGATGAATTCAAAATGGAGTGCAAGTGCTATTGAGAAGAGGCCTGGGAATGTGATTAATGAAGAAAGGATAGGTTGCTTTAGTGGCTGGAATGCCTAAAGTGTCTAGTTTGGACTTTAAATTTTTGAAATTGTGTAATACGAGTCAAATTATCAATTTCTGTGCACTTTAGAATGGGAGGTTTCTTGCCCTCAATCGATAGAACAAAGAGCATACTAGCAAAATAGCTAAGAATTGACTTAAAATAAGACAAAGTGGGCAAAAATCGCCAGTGTGTAAATTGTGCCAAGACCACCAATTTTTTGTTTGCGTAAATCCATCAAATTATATATTTTTGGTGTTCTTTCCTTCAGAAGATTATACAATTTCAGAATTTTTTTCTTTTTTTAAATTCTCAACATTGTTAGCACTTAATTTCAGGGCTTCCAACAAAGAAGAAGTTAATTGTCCCATTTTCTCTGCAAGTTCACCCTGTACTGTATTTGTCATTTTCTGGTTTTCATTATACTGCATTTTATGTCCTACAACAGAATTTTTAAAGTAAGAAAGAAAACTGACATGATCTTCAGATGTTAATCTCAGTTTTCTTTGTATCTATTTACAAAAAGGTAAACATCATGACAATGAAGGATTTTCAGTCTAGGACTCTTGACTAGCAATTATTTCCACAGGTATTAAATACTATTCCTTATCTTCTAGTCCTGCCCTTGGATAATCTTAACATTCCTTTCTTGTTTGAACTGCTGTTTCCATTGGGAAATTTCAATTGCCATAAATTTGTTTGGGGTGGAGCTTCCCAACTTGCAGAGATCTCCTTGAATCCTACTTCATCTTACCTTAATGCCTGTTCCATCCAACACATGTAGACCACAGACTCCTGCCACTTTTGTAGTGACATTTGGTTTTTCTTTCCTTCTTGCTTTTGATTTTTAAGTGGACACTACAAGATGATCTTTACAGCAGCAATCATTTACTATAATCAAATTTTTTTCTTCTTATCTAGCCTCTTAGCTGCTCTCTGGCAATTTGAACCTGCTTTACTGGTCACTCTTAATACATAATACAGCTCTCTTTCTTCCATGCTGATTTTTCTACTGGATTGGCTCTTCCACTATACATAATCCCCTTTTCTCCACTGCTTCTGTAGTCTTTCCTCAACTGCATGGAGATCACAAATGCTTTGCTGATTTTTGAGAGCTATTGCAACAAACATTTTGCCAGCTTATCTTGCAAAAAACACTCAACAAATAAGCCAAGTTGGCAGCTTCAGCTTATACAGCATGACATACAAGTTATGAACACGAATAGTATGGTATGTTATATAGCGCTGTACTGGTAATATACAGGGCCTAGTTGATGCAACTCTAAGCAATATGAAAGTTAAGACACATGTGCAACATCTGGATATCTATTGTAGACGTTTCGCCATCCAGTGGCTTTATCAATACAGATTCTAGGACATAATAGGAAGACAGTAGAACTATATACAAAAGATGAGGTAATCAGTCCCTCAGCCTTGGAGTAAGTGTTCACAGCATCGTGGTGGAGGAGAATCGGTATTTTATACCTTTCTTGCACAACTTGTCAGACACTGCAACATCATGGAATCTTGGTTCAGAGGACATCTACAAGACCACCTTCACGGCTGCTGCAACTAACCCATCTCTTTGGGAAGGACCTACTTCCACTGGGGAATCCCGCCTACCAGTGACTATGCCCTTTTCTGCTGCCCGTCCTTATCCACTGACGCCTATATAACCGCCAGTCTTCTTGCCTTTGCTCCAGATTCTCCTCCACCACGATGCTGTGAACACTTACTCCAAGGCTGAGGGACTGATTACCTCATCTTTTGTATATAGTTCTACTGTCTTCCTATTATGTCCTAGAATCTGTATTGATAAAGCCACTGGATGGCAAAACGTCTACAATAAAGATATCCAGATGTTGCACATGTGTCTTAACTTTCATATTGTCGGTATTTTATACCTTTCTTGCACAACTCTAAGCAAATGTGAATAACAAAAGAAACATTATTTTAAACTAACAAAAATGATGTGGAAGTATATGATAGTAAAGCCTTTATTAAAGGCTTTTCTATCATACTTTTTTAGTATCACTGTTGTATATATTCCAGATTAAGAAGCTGGAATACAATATATAATGACACCAGGTTCACGGCCTCCTAAGTGGTTTTTAAATTACAGCGTACATACACTGGTAAGACATGCTAAGTGATTACATAATCATAAACAGGCCTATGTAAACTGAAAATAGTCTCCCTTAGGGCTTTGAGAAAAATATTTTTTTTTGCTTGTTAGAATAATGAAAATATAAATTTACTGTACAATTAAAATAAATTAAGAGTACAATCTTCAAATTACAATTAAAATAAAATTTATACTAGAATTTCTAAAATTCTAAACATTTTAATTACACTCCCAATAGCCAAACAATATCATGTCTTCACAAGATCAAATTCAAGCATTAACCCTTTGAGGGTTTCGGCCGTACTAGTACGTCTTACGCGCAGGGGTTTTTGACGTACTAGTACGCATAAATTCTAGCGCCGTCAAATCTCTCGGGAAAAGGCTGGTAGGCCTCCTTATGAAAGAATGGGTCTATGTGGTCAGTGTGCATGGTATAAAAAAAATCCTGCAGCACACAGTGCATAATGAGAAAAAAAAACTTCGACCGTTTTTTTGACATAAAACAGCAACTTTGCACTGTATTTTCGTATGGTATTTATTGTTGTATTCTAGTTTTCTTGGTCTCATTTTATAGAATAGAAGGCATATCACAGAAATTGAGATGATTTTGACTGGTTTTACAATGAAAAGTACCTTGAAATTGAGCTCAAAGTAGCGGAAATGTTCGATTTTTACCAAAGTTCAAAAGTAAACAAATCATGCCAAGCGTCCAATACACGTCAACTGGTGAGTCTAACATTCTTTTGCAAGTGCGCCAATATGATTTATACCATTTTTTACACTAATGCAGTAATCTGCATAACAGTAAATCTTCTATTTTTCGTGAGAATAAAAATTCAAAGTGGAAAGCAAAAGAATGTAAGAGGGGCCTTGAGACGTGACTAATGAACAGAGGAAATGTCATTTTATTGCCAGGAATGTATTTCTTGTTTGTTCTAGACCCTAGACGGAAATTGGCACTTTTTGAAATTTGTGTGAAATTGGCAAAATTGCTAAATTCTGACCACTGTATTGGATAGTTGAAAATGGTAAATGGGTGGTTTCTTGCACTCATTCAATACAAAAAATGTAGTTCTAGCGAAATATTCATGTTTTGTGTCGACTAGTACAGTGGAATTGGCCGAAAATGGGGCTCAAAGTGGGCAAAATTGCCGATGCGTAAACATCGCCGAGACCGCTAACTTCGCGAGAGCATAATTCCGTAAGTTTTCCATCAAATCTCATAATTTTGGTGTCATTATGATCGGGAAAAGATTCTCTATCTTTTCATAAGAAAAAATAATTTTTTTTTTTTTTAAATTTGGCCGACCCTGAGAACGAGTTTCTGAGAGGGCCTGTCGACCCTCAAAGGGTTAATTAACTACACAAAGATAAAAAAAAAATTTTTACAACAGTGATTCACTTAACCCTTTCAGGGTCCAGAGGCCAAATTTCAAAGTGTGCACCAGTGTCGAAGAATTTTCAAAAAATAATTGTTATTTTTTCTTATGGAATGGTAGAGAATCTTTTTCTGAAGGTAATAAAACAAAAAGTATGAAATTTGATGGAAAATTGACGAAATTATGCTCTCGCGAATTTTGATGTGTCAGCGATATTTACGCATTGGCGATTTTGCCAACATTGACTCCCATTTTAGGCCAATTACATTATTCCAGTTGACCAAATTCTTAGCTATTTCACTAGTACGTATTACTTTTATTTTATCGACTGAGCACAAGAAATCGCCAAGTCAACTATTTCAACTACAAAATAATGTGATCGAAAATTGGTAATTTGGCCAATTTAACCCTTTCAGGGTCGAGAGGCCTTCTCCTAAACTTGTTCTCAGGGTCGAAAATTTTTCGGGGAAAAAAAAAAAAAAAAAAAAAATTCTTATGAAATGACAGAATCTTTTCCCGATCATAATGACACCAAAAGTACGAAATTTGATGGAAAACTTACGGAATTATGCTCTCGTGAAGTTAGCGGTCTCGCTGATGGTTACTCATCGGCGATTCCGCCCACTTTGAGGCCTATCTTTGGCCAATTCCTGTGTACTAGTCGACAAAAATCATATTTCTTTCGCTAGAACTCCATTTTTTCTATCAAATGAGTACAAGAAACCACCCATTTACCAATTTCAACTATCCAATAAAGTGGTTAGAAATTGGCAATTTTGCCAATTTCACACAAATTTCAGATGATGCCGATTTCCAAATAGGGTCCAGAATAAACAAGAAAGACATTTCTGGCACTAAAATAACAAGTTCTCTGTTCATTAGTCATGTCCCCAGGCCCGTCTTATATTTCTTTTGCTTTCCACTTTGAATTTTTATTCTTACAAAAAAATAGAAGATTTGCTGTTATGCAGACTACTGCATTAGTGTAGAAATAGTATAAATAATATCAGCACACTTGTGAAAGAATATTACATTCACCAGTTGATATGTATTGGACGCATGGCATGATTTGTTTACTTTTGAACTTTGGTAAAAATCAAACATTTCTGCTCTTTGAGCTCAATTTCAAGGTACTTTTCATTGTGAAACCAATCAAAATCATCTCAATTTCTGTAATATGTCGTCCATTCTATAAAATGAGATCAGGAAAACTAGAATACAACCATAAATACCATACGAAAATACAGTGCAAAGTCGCTGTTTTAATCCAAAAACAGTCAAAAAAATTTTTTTCTCATTATGTGGAGAAATTTTCTCCAGTAGGGGGGTATCAGCCCCCTTCAGCCCCTTTCAGCCCTCTCAGAAGGGGCAAATATCTTGTTTACTGCTACAGCGAGTAATTGACCCCAGATGCAGTACCAGTATGTGACGTGGTTCGACGCTCCGTGCGGTCCTGTGTTGCAAAGTGTAGCTTAATAAAAGACAGTTCATCTCTTACTTTAGCAGGACAATTAAGGAAAATCCTGCTTCCACTTTATTACCATAGTAAAGATAGTGGACATTGTTGTCTATGCTTAAGACAGCAAGAATCAAACATTCTGCTTTGCCTCATGGAGGAAGTGGCAAGGAAGCAAAAGTACTATGTCAGCTTTTCCTTTGTGCAAGGGGCAGTAACGGCGTGGGGTGCTGTGGCGTCTTCAGATTACTTTTGACTCTGAGAGTGACACTGACGCCAGGATAACCAACAAAGAACGATCTGTGCGTTAGTGTGAACAAAGTGTCTCATAAAACCCAATAAACACTTAAGTGTGATCAGCTTCTTTAGTGATAAGATTGTGAACAATAAAGACAAATCTTGTGAAACATAGTGTACCAGTGTGCGTTTTCCTAGACTATGGAAGACGTGGACATCCAAGGACACTTCAGCTTCTATCAAGTCACCGATATCTGTCGAAGGTGTGAAGAACACCATAGCTCACGCTACAAGAGCAAGGTAGGTTACGAATTTCTGGTAGTACGGGGGACTGCGCAGTTCTTGAGTCGCAAGGAGTTTGTAATCAACCTATAGTCGGCAGTAAGGGGCGGACTTTTGAGTCCACACAAGTAAGTTGGTCAGCAATCAGTGAATGAAATATGCTGACATAACACCCCCTAGGGGTAATTTATAATCTTACAAATTATAACTCATTTACAGCCCGTTGAGAGATGACTTCGACAGCTTCTCAAGACCTCGTCTGCAGGGGCGGCTGTGCAGGCGATGAGCTGTCTTTCTAGGTTAAGTACAAACTCTTTAAACTTAGCTGGTAATGCCATTTCTCAACATATTGGTCCTTCGAACCAGATAAAGGCCACACTGTGGTCCAAATATGTTGTACTACAGTGTACAAATAACCTACGAGCTAAGGTCCTTCGAAAAAAGCTGTAAAACTAGTGTTTTACAATTTAAATAAGTATAAATGAGTCCCTCCAGACTCAATCACAGAGAATGGGCAGCCAAAAGAAAACGGGTGCTCACCCAGCGTTCACCCAAAGAAAACAGGAGCTGAGTGACTCATCCAACAAGAAAACGGGGGATGGCACCCGGCATCTACTGCTCCACCTCTCAGAAACGCTGACTACAGCAACAACCCAAGTGATGTTCGGTTTGTCTGAGTGTATATACACATAGTGTTTATAATGTTTATAAACAGAAATTAAGAGAAGATTGTGTTAAAGTTTGTTCAATGAGGCAGCCATTAATAACTTCACAACAGCAGTAACAAACATTGACTGGCACACTGAGCTAGAAATCTATACAGATATTGACGAATGTTTTAATAATTTTCTAAAAAAGACCCAATACCTTTATAACAAGCACTGCCCTAAAAAAACTAAACAGATGACAGCTAAGAGACTGAACAGTCCCTGGCTAACACCTAGCATTCTCAAATCCATAAATACAAAACACCGATATGAAAAACAGTACAGAATGGGTCACATAACCAGAGACCAAACAAAACGTTACTCGTCAATCCTAACCAGCCTGATAAGAAGGGCAAAAAAATTGTATTATGAGAACAGATTATCCAACTTACGAGGTGATATAAAAAAGACCTGGAAGACCCTATCAGAAATTCTGGGAACAAAAAAGATATCACGACATAGCGAAATAAAATTAGCAAAATCAGATGAACCCAAACTCCCACCAACAGAAACAGCAAACAGACTCAATGATTTCTTCTCCACTATAGGTCAAAACCTTGCCAATAAAATCCCAAGCTCAGATACCCCACCAAATGACTACCTCACTGGCAACTACCCGAACACACTGTTCCTAGCTCCGACTAACCCATACGAAGTCTCCCTTATTATCAACGCACTGAAAAACAAGGCAGGAGATTTAAATACCTTACCACCCTTTATATACAAAAAAGCGTCACAAGTACTATCACCAATCATTGCAACACTCTTTAACAAATCCATTGAATCCTCCACCTTCCCTACAGTTCTCAAAATAGCAAGGGTCACCCCGATCCATAAAGGAGGAGACCAAACAGAGTTGAATAACTATAGGCCAATATCCAATTTACACCCTCTCTCAAAAATCTTCGAAAAATTAATTCATAAACGAATCTACTCCTACCTCATCTCCCAAAACATTCTCAACCCCTGCCAATTTGGATTCAGGCCTAATAAAAATACTAATGATGCTATTATACACATGCTAGAACATATATACACTGCAATAGAGAAAAAAGTCCCACTGGGGATCTTCATTGACTTACGTGAAGCTTTTGATACAGTTGACCATGACTTGCTCCACGTAAAATTGTCACACTATGGTATTAGAGGGCACTCCCTCAACTACCTCAAGTCTTACCTAAGCAACAGAAGCCAATATGTGTACGCAAATGGGGCAAGCTCTTCCGCACAACCAATTACAGTTGGTGTCCCACAGGGAAGTGTCCTTGGCCCTCTTCTCTTTCTCCTATACATAAATGACCTACCAAATGCTTCGCAATTACTCAAACCCACACTTTTTGCAGATGACACTACATACGTCTTCTCTCACCCGAGCCCAGTCATGCTAGCCAATACTGTAAACACCGAATTACAGAAAATATCTACCTGGATGAGGACTAACAAACTTACACTAAACATTGACAAAACCTACTTCATTCAGTTTGGTAACAGAGCTACAGATGTACCTCTTAACATAACAATAAACGGATCACCTATCACAAAGCTAACAGAGGGAAAATTCCTAGGAATCCACCTCGATAATAGACTCAAATTTCATACACATATACAACAAATTTCTAAGAAAATCTCCAAGACTGTAGGCATTCTATCGAAGATACGGTACTATGTTCCACAGTCAGCCCTCCTGGCCCTATATCTCACTCTTATTTACCCCTATCTCACCTATGGAATTTGTGCATGGGGCTCAACAACAATTAACCATCTCAGACCACTAATTACCCAACAAAAGGCTGCAGTTAGAATAACAAATTCTCACTACAGGCAACACACTCCACCAATATTCAAAACACTCAACCTACTCACCATACAAAACATCCATACTTATTATTGCACCTATTACATACATAGAACACTTAACTCTGATATTAACCCTCCCCTCAAACATCTCCTTGCCAACCTCAACAGAACACATGACCATAACACAAGGCACAGATCACTCTTTGATGTTCCTCGTGTCCATCTCACGCTATGCAAAAACTCGATGCACATAAAAGGCCCTAAAATCTGGAATTCATTACCTGTAAATATAAAAGAAACACTACCTGTTTATAAATTCAAGTCTCTTCTCAAAGATCACTTACTCACTCAAAACCAAATAAATACTGATTAACTGAACCTTATAAATTGTATATCCTATATGTTACTCTTATAGGTAGTAGGTTGGTAGACAGCAACCGCCCAGGGAGGTACTACCGTCCTGCCAAGTGAGTGTAAAACGAAAGCCTGTAATTGTTTTACATGATGGTAGGATTGCTGGTGTCCTTTTTTCTGTCTCATGAACATGCAAGATTTCAGGTACGTCTTGCTACTTCTACTTACACTTAGGTCACACTACACATACATGTACAAGCACATATATGCACACCCCTCTGGGTTTTCTTCTATTTTCTTTCTAGTTCTTATTCTTGTTTATTTCCTCTTATCTCCATGGGGAAGTGGAACAGAATTCTTCCTCCGTAAGCCATGCGTGTTGTAAGAGGCGACTAAAATGCCGGGAGCAAGGGGCTAGTAACCTCTTCTCCTGTATATATTACTAAATGTAAAAGGAGAAACTTTCGTTTTTCCTTTTGGGCCACCCCGCCTCGGTGGGATACGGCTGGTGTGTTGAAAGAAAGAAAGAAGATATGTTACTCACAATTATATCAAACAAATGTTAAACCTAGGACCCAATCTAACTTTATTATTTTTTTAAATACACTGCCTAACAGAATACTCCATTCGACTGAATGTACAGCAATGCAAGCAACCATATGACCTGTCTTTGTAATACTCATTTGTGCTTTATAGTTATCTGTTTACAATAATGTTTTATCACTGATTTCATCATTGCTTAGTTAATCTTAAGTTAATTTTAAGCCAGCCCGTAATGCTATGCATATAAGTGGCTTTGGCATGCTGCTCTTACCTGTATTTTTTGTACCTCTGTTTGTATGCTTAAATTACTAAATAAATAAAAAAAAATAGATATACCTGTTATATTAAAGGAACTTATATATATAGTGTAAGCTTTCAAATACATATTAACAGTGACATTTATATATGTGTAAGTAATATTCACGTGTGATTTATAGTTATACAGTGACATTTATAGTGTATAGTGAATGAAGTGTATGACATCGTTATTTACGATTAATCATCGTGGTCAGGCTGACACAGCAAACTCAAGCCATAAACACCAGCCACATGTACTGTGTACCCTTCATGGTCATTGACCCTGAGGTTAAGCTTAGTAGGTCAGTAGTGTCTGACCGATTATTGCTGACTTAAGCATAACAAAAACTCAGCTGTTTATAGCAGTAAGTGTGGTGCTAGAATTTTCAGTATACCATTAAAATGGCTTGTTTGAAAACTCAGTTTCAGTCTTTACAGACTAAGATTACACAATTAGAAAATCTAATTTCAGTCTGTATAGGATTAACTCAAGATACAAACATAGATTTTGATGATCTTCAGGTCAAATTTGAATTACTTGCACAACGTCTGAAAATAATTAATTCAGACTATACACATTATGAAAATAAATTTCTTGAATCAGATCCATCTGAGGATGAAATTAAAAATGTTTTGGATACTTTTAGTAATCAACAATTAAGGTGGACAGGAGTACAGGCTATCTGCCGCAAAACTCTGTCAAAGAGACCTACTGTAACTAGTGGTCAAACACCTGTTACACCTTTAACAACAACAAGTGTCCCATTACCAAGCTTACCTACCTTGTCATTACCTATTTTCCAAGGTCATAATTATGAAGAATTCATTAGTGGTTTTCAATCCATAGTAAATTCACGAACTGACATTGAGGAGATTGCTAAGTTCAATTACCTTAAATGTCTTGTGAAGGGAGAACCCTATGAACTGATTAAGTCATTTCCGGTGGTTAAAGGCAATTATCAAATAGCCTTACGTGTCTTAGCAGACAATTACTTTGATGCTGACAAGGCCAGAGTTAGACATGCAGTCTTAATATCAAGCTTGAAGCCACCCAAACATTGTTTTTCAGACTTACAGGCATTTAGAATCACATTAGACAATAGTCTCAGATCTCTAGGTGCTAAATATGACCTAAAGCAATGTGACTGGTTTATCAGTGGTATTGTACAGGGTAAGTTGTCACCACAAACTATTGAACGATTAAATATTATGTTCAATAAATGCTATTTCACTTGTGAAGAAATTAGCAATGGTTTACAAACAATAGTTTCATGCATGCAAGCAACGAGACAAGATGAAGAATCCACAAATCCAGTGGATAATAAACCTTCAACTCAGTATAAAAAGAATATACCTACTCCCACTAAACCACATAATGGGAAATCCCATATAGGCACTTATCAAGCTGTGGATACAACAGATGGTAAACAGACTGTCACACAAATGTACTCCGAAATGTGTACTTTGTGATGGAACACATTGGGCACAGTATTGTATTCAATACACATCAATGGAGGCACGTAAACAACGTGTTCATCAGCTGAAAAGGTGCATCAAGTGTTTAGGTGAACACAAGGGAGGTAAATGCTCACTGAAGAAGTGTTTTAAATGCAAGGGTATGCATCATACAGCATTATGCCCAAATACTTTTGCTGAACAGCAGAAGACTTCCACAGAATCAGGAAGTCAACAAGCAACAGCATTAAATGTGAAAGATAAGTTTAAAGCAACTGCTATCCCGATAGCTCGAGTTGAGTTATCTAATAAATTACACAAAACCAATGTGCTAACACTATTTGATCAAGGCTCACAAAGGTCCTTCATAAGAAGAACAGTGTTGCAGAAACTGAATAAACAAAATACAGTTAGATATAGCTGTTTTTTTCCACAATTCTGGTAAACAGACATATGACCTAGCCAGAATCACTGTTGGTCTAGGAAACAGGAAAAAGACAGTAGAAGCTGTGGTAGTAGATGATTTGCCTAAGTCTGTGCAGATCCAGGGATTAAAAGAAACAGTTGCAGCACTGAAAGCAGCTAAGGTCAAGTTAGCCTGTCCTGGCATACAGACGGACACAATTAGTCCAATTGATTTAATCATTGGAAGTGATTATTATCACTGTTTTGTGCAAAATATAGTAAGTAAACATGATGTTCACTTGCTGAAAACATCAGGAGGCCACATGATATGTGGTCCCATTCCCTCTCAAAGTGGGAAAGAAGCTGATATTGATTCAGTGGAAAATGTACTAGTTACGAGAATAACCGCTGATCATGTACCACAACAAAAATTATCATTACTGGAAGAAATGAATGAACCAGTTGATAAGTTGTGGGATTTAGATGCGATAGGTATTGATGTAAATAAACCAAGCCCACAAGAGTCTCAGACTTATAACCAATATTTGGACACTGTCAAATATAAAGATGGACAGTATTGGGTTAGGTTACCATGGAAATTAAATCCACCACATCTGCCTAGCAATTATCGCATGGCTTTCGGACAGATGAAAGCACAAATACATGAGCTCAGGAAGAATCCAGAGCTACTGACTGTCTATGATATCATACAAGAACAGTTGGACAATAAATTCATTGAGGAAATAGTCGAAGATAAGTTGAAGACAGACGCTCATTATCTCCCGCACCATGGAGTCAGAAAAGATTCTGAAACCACTCCACTACGTGTTGTATATAATTGCAGCGCACGTGCAAATAAAGATGTAGCAAGTCTTAATAACTGTCTGATGACCAGACCCTCACTAACTGAGAAGCTTGGAGACGTGCTTATGAAATTTCGCACAAACCCATATGCCTACACGGCTGATATTTCCAAAGCTTTCTTAAGAGTAGGACTACAAGAAATAGACAGAGATTATACTCGATTCTTGTGGCCTGAAAATCCACATGATTCTCAAAGTCCTGTGAAAACTTATCGTTTCAAATCAGTATTGTTTGGTGCAACATCCTCTCCATTCTTACTAGAAGCTACTCTAAATACACATTTGAAGAAATCTGAAACCATACCCCCGGCCGGGATTGAACCCGCGGTCATAGAGTCTCAAAACTCCAGCCCGTCGCGTTAGCCACTAGGCCAGCTAGCAGGTCTAGTGGCTAGCTGGTCTAGTGGCTAACGCGACAGGCTGGAGTTTTGAGACTATGACCGCGGGTTCAATCCCGGCCGGGGGTATGGTTTGTTTGCAATCGTGTCATTACGATTTCTTGAGTCAAGAAATCTGAAAGTCCCTTCAAAGAAATCTTAAAGAAAAGTTTCTATGTGGACAATCTTCAAGGTACTGTGAATAAAGAGGAGGATTTGAAATCCTTATACAGAGAAGCTAACAAGGAGATGAAAGAAGCAAATATGCCTCTAAGGATGTGGAATACTAATTCAAAGCAATTAAGGGAACTTATCAAAGAAGATTTCCCTGAAGCTGAAATTCCTGATTGCAACAATATGCTGGGACTTAATTGGAACACACAGGAAGATACTTCGAGTCTCAAAAGGATAAACAATAAATCATGCAGTACACTCACTAAACGTAGTTTACTGTCAGAGGTATCACAATGTTTTGATCCTCTAGGACTCGTCTCACCAATTACCATAAAGGGTAAAATACTTATGCAACATGCATGGAAGCTCAAAATTGGATGGGATGAGAAATTGCCTCTAGAAATGAGTCAAGCATGGGATGAAATATCCAGGGAGTTTAAACAACTTCATCAAATTAAATTTCCCAGACAAATAGGTCAAGAGGGAAACAAGTACACATTACATGTGTTCTGTGATGCGTCAACCAGAGGTTATGGCGCTGTAGCTTACATGAGTAATGCTGAAGGAAGTACATTAATTACTTCAAAGGCCAGGGTAACACCCTTGAAGGTCAGAACAGTACCACAATTGGAACTGACAGCACTCTATGTAGGTACAAAATTAGCTGTCTATCTCAACAAAGTACCTGATCATCTCACTATTGAGAAAACCGTGATCTGGAGTGATAATGAAGCAGTTCTCCAGTGGTTAAGAAATAATAAGAGTAAGCTGGTCTATGTACAGAACAGAGTAGCAGAAATAAAAGAGATGCAGAGAGATTATCTCTTTCTCCACGTCTCTACCCAAGAGAATCCAGCTGACATGTTGTCACGTGGTGTCCCACTCAAGAAATTTGTGGATAAATTATTGCTCCACGGACCGAACTGGCTCTCTAATGAAAATAACTGGCCTCAGCAAAAAGCTCACATTATGCCAGAAGAAACAGTCTGCTTGAACACAGCAGAAATAAGTTGTGTAAATACTGCAGACACAACAGAAAGAGTCATTGATGGATCTAAATACTCATCTTTGGGTAAACTCTTAAGAGTTACAGCTCTTGTCTTTAAATTCATTAAAGGAATAAAACCTGATTATGAATATCTTGAACCCATTAAATACTGGGTGAAACTAATACAGAAAGATGTTTTCTCTACAGAATATAAATTTCTGGAAACACAAGATAAATCCCCAAAGAAACCTGTCATGATTAATTCTTTAGGACTTTATCTCGACTCAGAAAAGATTATAAGATGTCGAGGAAGAATTCATAATTCTTCACTACCTAAAGAAGCCATACATCCAATATTGATCCCCAAGAATCATTGGCTAACAAAACTGATCGTGCAAAACGCCCACAGTAATGTGTTACATGGTGGGGTAGCTGACACACATTGTCATATACGACAATCCTACTGGATACCTCAAGGTCGACAAAGTGTGAAAAAACAAATAAAGGACTGTATTACTTGTCGTCATTACGATATGCGAGTATGTCAGTATCCAGGTCCACCTCCATATCCCTCTGAAAGAGTTTGTCATATCACTCCATTTGAGGCGACAGGTGTAGATTACACTGGACCAATAATTTTAACCAAAACAGTTGACAAAGTTCCCATCAAGGTATACATCTGTTTGTTAACTTGTGCTACAACTAGAGCAGTACATCTAGAAGTAGCCACTGACATGTCTGCTGAAACCTTTATCAAATTATTCAGAAGGTTTGCAGCAAGCAGGGCATGTCCCAGACTGATGATTTCAGACAATGCAACGAACTTTGTTGCTGGTGCTGCTTATATAAGCAAGATCTTTGATCAACCAGAAATACAACAGATGCTGAATCAATGCAGATGTCGTTGGAGATACATTCCTCCTAAATCTCCATGGCACGGCGGATTTTATGAAAGAATGATCGGCATTGTAAAACGTTGTTTAAGGAATTACTCTTCATCGTCAAAGAATCGACTTAGAAGAATTCCGTACAGTTGTGACAAATAGAAAACAGAGTCAACAACAGACCTATAACTTATGTTACCGATGATCTGGACATCTCATTTATGATAAAGAAATCATAGAGGATCCTACTTATTTCGAACCTGAGCAACTCAGACGTAAATTCAAACACCTTAATAAAGTGATTGAATGTTGGGAGAAAATTTGGAGAGAAGACTATCTCACCTCATTGAGAGAACACTTCTATGGAGCTGGTGTTCCTGAAAATCATAAGTCCTTAAGACCTGGTGACATAGTGATTATTGACAATGATGGTCCGAGGTCCCAATGGCCACTTGGAAAAATTGTGACCATATATCCTGATGCAAATGGAATCATCAGGACAGTTGATGTTTTGAGCAAAGGTGTAGTGAATAAGCGGACAATAAATAAACTAGTACCGTTAGAATTACACAGTGTTGAAAACAAAATTAGTGATTCTCCAGAAACCACACAGACTAAAGCTGTTCAGAAAAGACAAGCAGTAGTGGTGGCGAGTGAGAAAATTAAATTAACGTTAAGTGATGAATAGTTCACCTGCAGCGAACCTCCGCCGCCCCCCAGTGTGGAGAAATTTTCTCCAGGAGGGGGGTATCAGCCCCCTTCAGCCTCTTTCAGCCCTCTCAGAAGGGGCAAATATCTTGTTTACTGCTACAGCGAGTAATTGACCCCAGATGCAGTACCAGTATGTGATGTGGCTCGACGCTCCGTGCGGTCCTGTGTTACAAAGTGTAGCTTAATAAAAGACAGTTCATCTCTTACTTTAGCAGGACAATTAAGGAAAATCCTGCTCCCACTTTATTACCATAGTAAAGATAGTGGACATTGTTGTCTATGCTTAAGACAGCAAGAATCAAACATTCTGCTTTGCCTCATGGAGGAAGTGGCAAGGAAGCAAAAATACTATGTCAGCTTTTCCTTTGTGCAAGGGGCAGTAACGGCGTGGGGTGCTGTGGCGTCATCAGATTACTTTTGACTCTACTGAGAGTGACACTGACGCCAGGATAACCAACAAAGAATGATCTGTGCGTTAGTGTGAACAAAGTGTCTCATAAAACCCAATAAACACTTAAGAGAAGTGTGATCAGCTTCTTTAGTGATAAGATTGTGAACAATAAAGACATCTTGTGGAACATAGTGCACCAGTGTGCGTTTTCCTAGACTATGGAAGACGTGGACATCCAAGGACACTTCAGCTTCTATCAAGTCACCGATATCTGTCAAAGGTGTGAAGAACACCATAGCTCACGCTACAAGAGCAAGGTAGGTTACGAATTTCTTGTAGTACGGGGGACTGCGCAGTTCTTGAGTCGCAAGAAGTTTGTAATCAACCTATAGTCGGCAGTAAGGGGCGGACTTTTGAGTCCACACAAGTAAGTTTGTCAGCAATCAGTGAATGAAATATGCTGACATAACACCCCCTAGGGGTAATTTATAATCTTACAAATTATAACTCATTTACAGCCCGTTGAGAGATGACTTCGACAGCTTCTCAAGACCTCGTCTGCAGGGGCGGCTGTGCAGGCGATGAGCTGTCTTTCTAGGTTAAGTACAAACTCTTTAAACTTAGCTGGTAATGCCATTTCTCAACACATTACACACTGTGTGCTGCAGGATTTTTTTTATACTGCACACACTGACCACATAGACCCATTCTCTCATATGTAGGCCTACCAGCTTTCTCTCGCTAGATTTGAAGGCACTAGAATTTAGGCGTACTAGTACGTCAATAACCTTGGTGCGTACGTCGAAAACCCTGAAAGGGTTAATGTAAAATTCAAAATATTCCAATTTCAAAATAGGGTCCAGAATAAACAATGCAGGCATTCTTAGCACTAAACTAACATTTCCTCTGTTCATTAGTTACGTTTTCATGCTTTACAAATGAATTCCATTTTGATTTTTTATTCACAATGAATTTTTATTCAAACCAAAAAATAGAAGATTTACTGCTATGCAATACTGTAATAATTGTATAAATAATATCACCACATTTGTGAACGTATATCAGACCCACCAGCTGGTGTGTATTAAATGTGTGAGGTCATTTGTTTACTCTTGAACATCGGCAAAAATTTAACATTTCCACTACTTTGAGCTCAGTTTCAAACCATTTCCAGTACTAAAACCAATCAAAATAATCTCTATTTCTGTATTATATCTTCCATTCTATCAAATGAGACCAAGAAATCACAAATACAGCTATAAAAAACATGAAAAAACTGCAAAGTCACTATTTTAATCGAAAATAACGGTCTCAGTTTTTTCTCTCATTATGCACTGTGTGCTGCAGGATTTGTTTTATGTGGAGAACACATACCACATAGATGTATTCTCTCATATCTAGGCCCAAATTTCCTGCTCACAGCTTATCAGTGAGCTGAGCTCATGGCATAGATCTACGGTTTGCACCCTCAATGTAAAGCTGTAGATCTACGGCACGGACCCTGAAAGGGTTAAAAGACTGGAAAGTGAGGCAGTGATGGGAATAAATATTACTAGGTAAAAAAACAACAATTAAAAGAACTCTGGGCTAGTTAGTATTCACTAGCATATGTGTGACACTGATGTTGAAGTGCCTTAGGAAATTGTAACCATTAATAAAATACAGTGCCAAATACCAATGGTGACCTTGCAACCTATTGGTAATCCTTAGCAATATAATGGTAACCTTGCCACCTATTGGCAACCCTATGTAAAGACACACACTTTGCAGTTACATACCTTCCTTAAACACTCCCATGTTAGCAAATGATGATTATAAAAGTGTTGCTAAAATATTGGCTATATATATGATGCACCTGATCAGTATCAGCTCTGGATGCTCCAATCCCTCTCCTACAAAGGTGTCAGAGGACAGATCCATTCACCTGAATAGCAGCACACTGCAAAATAATTAATCAGTTAAAACCCCAAAGAAAAAAGTACGTCATTTAAAAAACATGGAGGGACCAACTTAAACATCAGCCTAAGCTCAAAAAGTGGGTTGCCACATGGTTATCCTATACCTAAAATGTTAATCAGTTTCCCACCGAAGTCTAGCATTAGTTACAATCAGGGTCAAATATACGTACAGTGTTGCCCTGGGACTACAGAAATATACTAGTATGCAATCATAACTGTCTTATCTCTGAAAGGTTATCTCTTGAGGATACCAGCCAACCCCCATCCCTTTACTCCTTGTGAAACTTGCCAAAATATCCTCTTACCTTCACTAGAATGGCTACCGTTTCCTGTTCATACCCTCTCGAGTGTCCTCTGGTTTCATTTCTTATCCTAAAGCATGTCACTCATGGTTGGTATTGCCTCCAGTAATGCAGTGCCATCACCATCCCCCAATAGCACGGACTGTGTGGAAATACTTATGTCATATCCTTGGGCTAAGATCCTGGTTGACCAGCTGCCAATCCACAACAATTTCAACCAAGACACTCAACGTAACACCATTTTATTTTAACCCCCTTTTTTGCCAACCCCACCATGCTATCCTTATAGCCTTGTATGTCATCTCCCAAGTAGACAGTCCAACAAGGGAGCATGACCCTCTTACACAAAAAAAGCTTGTACACTGCACAATGCATTAAGTTATTACACTGGAAGGGAGGACATCCTTTTGTGTAATAATGTTGGTAGAATTACCGACAATATGTAAAGGAAAAGGACACAAGTGCAACTAATGTGACAAAGCTCCTGGAGAGCAAAACATTGCCACAATAAAATGTCACATTAGTTGCACTTGTGACACCCTTTTAGTCATAATGTAGGCCTGGAAGATCACACTCATTTTGAGTGGTTCAAGACTTATTTTGTGCCTTTGGTTAAAATAAACCTTGCCAGAAAGAACCTTTCTTTCAAGGTTCTCCTCACTGATAATTTCTAGTCATCTTTAACTCTTGCAGGATGCGAACTCGAAAATGAAAGTAGCATTTTTTCTTTCCACCAAATACATTTACAATACAACCACTGGATTAAGTGATCAAGACATTTAAGCACCCTCCGTCAAGAAAACACGAAGTGCAGGTTGATATGTGCACTTTTGTCAGAAAGCCTCAAGCACAGTGCTTGCCCACAACAGTGTAGGACCCTATTCCCCCGAACATCTTTCAATCCAAGCACTTGACCATCCAAACAATCCTTGGAGGGACTACCCCTGGAAAATGAAGCTGACAACCCATACAAGGAAAGCAGGAATGAAGCAGCATTCCTGCATTAAGGAAGAATCCATGCAAACCTTCACTGGGATTTTTTTTTTCTTCACAAAATTCTTTCCTCTAATAATGGCATCTCCCTCATCCATACAGGTCAGTCAAGTACTGAAACTCATTTTAAATCTCAGTGGTAAAAAAGACAAAGCAATACTATCTATTTTTTATTGGCTTAAGCATTACAGTACAGTATATATTAACTTTTAAACTGTAAAAGTAGTATTCAAAATGTTTCAATAGCCTAACAAGGCACAAGCTCAGTTACAAATTAATATCTTTAAAAATAAAGTAAGATCAAACTTGACAAGTTAGGCATACTAAAAATGCATCAGATGAAATTAAATGGTCAAAATAAGTGACAATATGATTTACTCACCTTAATATTAAAGGGTTCTATAAAAAACAAAACTTGCATTGCGGACCAAGTTTAAATATAATACCTTAACACCGTACTCTATATGAAATACTTTTCTTAATCTTCATGAATTATCCTACTGTGATAACCCATTAAAAACTACACATGATGACTATGATCAGTTACTTATTTTTCTTCAAATTTATATTCAGAATGTTTATGAAAATTTTATTATCTTGACCAATACCCTAGGACAAAATACTATAAATTAAAAAGTTACAGTACTTTACAAATTACACTTGTTGAATACTGTACAGTGTATGCATATATTTTATAGGGCTCACTTTTTTTTCCCCCAAGATTATTATAATTTACCTCGTCTTGCATACAGTGCACTAGTCAATTAACCCTTTGAGGGTCGACAGGCCCTCTCCAAAACTCGTTCTCAGGGTCGGCCAAATTTAAAAAAAAAAAAAAAATTATTTTCTCTTATGAAAAGATAGAGAATCTTTTCCCGATCATAACGACACCAAAAGTTTGAAATTTGATAGAAAACTTACGGAATTATGCTCTCGCAAAGTTAGCGGTCTCGGCTATGTTTACGGATCGGCGATTTTGCCCACTTTGAGCCCCATTTTCGGCCAATTTCACTGTACTAGTCGACAAAAAACATGAATATTTCGCTAGAACTCCATTTTTTCTATCGAATGGGTGCAAGAAACCACCCATTTATAAATTCAACTATCCAGTACAGTGGTCAGAATTTAGCAATTTTGCCAATTTCACACAAATTTCAAAAGATGCCAATTTCGGAATAGGGTCCAGAATAAACAAGAAAGACATTCCTGGCACTAAAATGACATTTCCTCTAGTCATTAGTCACGTCTCAAGGCCCCTCTTATATTCTTTTGCTTTCCACTTTGAATTTTTATTCTCACAAAAAATATAAGATTTACTGTTATGCAGACTACTGCATTAGTGTCAAAAATGGTATAAATATTATTGGTGCGCTTGTGAAAGAATATTAGACTCACCAGTTGACGTGTATTGCACGCTTGGCACGATTTGTTTACTTTTGAAGTTTGGTAAAAATCGAACATTTCTGCTACTTTGAGCTCAATTTCAAGGCACCTTTCATTGTAAAACCAGTCAAAATCATCTCAATTTCAGTAATATGTCTTCCATTCTATAAAATGAGACCAAGAAAACTAGAATACAACAATAAATACTATACGAAAATACACTGCAAAGTCGCTGATTTATTAAAAAAAAATTAAAAAAGTTTTTTTTTT
>NC_091330.1:8918157-9000657 GCF_038502225.1 Cherax quadricarinatus
AAAAAAAAATTAAAAAAGTTTTTTTTTTCTCATTATGCACCGTGTGCTGCAGGATTTTTTTTAGACTGTGCACACTGACCACATAGACCCATTCTTTCATATGAAGGCCTACCAGCTTTCTCCCACTAGATTTGAGGTCGCTAGAATTTATGAGTACTAGTACGTCAAAAACCCCTACGCGTAAGACGTACTAGTACGACGAAAACCCTCAAAGGGTTAAAACTTAATTAACCCTTAAACTGTCCAAACATAGATCTACGTTCATGCACTTAATGCTCCAAATGTAGATCTACATTCGATTTTACATTCTTATGTAAAAAAAAAAAAAAAAAAAAAAAATAAGTAGATCTACGTTCAGAGAGCTACGCGCGTGAATGTAGATCTACGTTTGGACAGTTTAAGGGTTAAATGGAGGTGGTGTATGATATTGCTAATTGTCCAAAATTTCCAAATTACAATATAATTTTCATGATTATCCAGTTCTCTGCTGAATTAGCAGACTTAGTCCACTGGTTCAGAAGATAACTGGACACTACGAATACTGTTACTGTATTGTAACATGTAGTACTACAGTACAGTAATTTTATAGCACTGTACATAGTTTACAGTAATTTTACTTACCTTCTTGTGGTGGAGAGATGAGGTGTAAATTGCTCTGATTCTTAGTCAGAAGAGTGGCTGAGGTGGTGCTTATGGATGAGGTTAGCAAATAAGTTGTAGAGGACATCCTCATGCGCAACTTTTAGGCATGACCTACTTCCACTAGTGGGTCCTGCCCACTGCCACACCTCATCTGATTGTAGTATATGAATGTATCTTCTTGCCTATGCTTCAAATTCATCAAGGTCAAGGTAGTAAACACTACCTCTAACTTTAATGCCTTCAAGGCTGAGAAGCTAATTACTTCACCCTCTACTGTCTCCAGTTAACAAGCTCTGTATTGACAAAGCCACATGCTGGCAAAATGTCTTCAAAATAAAGATAACCAGGTGTTGCATGTTATCTAATTCATCAACTTGTCAATATTGAATACTGTTAATGTTATTCATGCATGTCTAGTAGACGTCAGTGGTTGGCAGAAGAGGGACGGGGGGTGGGGTGGGGATAAGTGACATCCTTTTTCTCCTCTCCTTAACCTGCTTAGCTTACTGCACGTGTCCTCTCTCCCATGCAACTATATTCAGCATCCTCCACACCATAATAAACTGAATAATATTTGTTTACATTATGCTATACATCGACCTAATTTGCATTTCATATTAATAAACTGAAAGAAATAAAATATTTAGTTGACAATTTGACAACTCTGTGGTAAAACCATGTTGTAATATTTAACTGAGGAAAATGTTTTCCATGGCATTCACGAATTTATTATGCTTTTGGTTATTTACAACAGTATATTAAGTACAGCCTCTCCTCACTTAACAACAGAGTTCCGTTCCTAAGATGACATCAGTAAACGAGTTCATCGCTAAGCAAGGAGCATACTATAATGGTAGTGGGTTTGTGTGAACCATGCTTGATATTGTTTTAATGTCACCTTTGCACCATTTATAACATGTTTAGTATATTTTTAAATGTTTATACAGTAGTGTACTGTATATTGTAATAAACAGAACAAAGGAAATCAGCTCTAATGTACATTATTTAGGAATGCATATTGGTCAGAAAGCCCGTCATAAGTCTGAGTCATCGGCAAACGAGTACATCGCTAAGTGAAGAGAGGCTATGTTGTACATTTAGGATAATTAACCTATTTGCTTATTATTACATTTATGGGGGAGGGGAAGATACATAAATCTTTAGGTGTCAAACAGTGCCTGGGGTAATGGGAGGCAAACAGATTCAATTTAAGTGAAGGAAGATGTGCCCAGTTCCTTGGATCAAAGGTAATCAGGTTCAATTTAAGTGAAGAGAAGATGTGCCCAGTCCTTGGATCAGGAGTCCCTTGGCAGCATCAAGTGCAGATATGATTCAAATGACCTTCCTAAATGTAATAACCCCATCCCTCCTTCAAAGTGCTGGCACTGTGCCTA
Organism: Cherax quadricarinatus; assembly: GCF_038502225.1. Taxonomy (NCBI): domain Eukaryota; kingdom Metazoa; phylum Arthropoda; class Malacostraca; order Decapoda; family Parastacidae; genus Cherax; species Cherax quadricarinatus. The sequence continues at coordinate 8,920,194 of NC_091330.1, forward strand.
GACTTCAGGAATTTAAACATTACCTTGCCCTCACCCCAACAGCACTTCCAATCCTATAACCTAGCACACCTACTGAATGCTCAGGCCCCTATCATTTAAATACATCCTTCATACCCTCCAACCCTTCCTAGAATGGTTGCTACCCCCTTTCCTTTCTTCCTTTCACACTGAATTTATAAACCCTACTGATCACCTTATTATGCTCCATCCTCTTTAAATTCCCAAAACACCTCAACAATGTTCTCTCCTATGCCCTCCGAATTGTTACTTTCAGAACTCGATACAGTACTGTCTTAATTTCTATACTTCAAATTCTTCACATGGTATGCAAACTTTTAATTTTGCATCAAAACAATATCCTATCCAAACCTTACTAAAATTTACATAAATCAATGAAATACATTAATTTTGTGATGCAAAACACAAATGTAAGTTTGACTTCAGCAAATTAATCTTTGCTGAATGAACCAAGTGTACAAGATATGACTAGAGAGGATGACATTTTAAATCCACTGGAATGTTTTTCTTCACTTCAAAATAGAACACAACTTGAAACTTGTTATATAGAAAAGCACACAACTAAACAAATGGCAGGATGCACAAAGCTAATTTATTTGGGTAGAATTGTCAATAAAACTGATTCCTTTTGAAATTCACCTTTATATTTTTTGAAACACTGCAAAAATAAGATACAGCCTGTGGCAGCCTCCTGCCAAACTAGTGGTTAAATTGTTAACCTGCCAGCCGGCAGTACCAAGGGTACATCATCAAACCCAATGTGGGGACTGCTGAGCCGGCCTTAGAAGCAGTATTTACCAGAACACCTTACAGTATACATCTACTGGCAGTAGAGAGCATTCTCCTGACCATCTTATGGTATATATCTACTGGCTTCTACTGGCTTTAGAAGAAGAGCTCACCGCAGCTCACCGAGTCTGATGGCCTCGGTTACTTGACGACCGCATTCCGTGAACTCGCAACATAGTGTGTTCTGCAAGCAGTATTCACCAGACCACCTTACGGTGTATATCAACTGGTCTTAGAGGCAGTAAATAGTACTCACCAGACCACCTTACGGTGTACATCTACAGGCCTTAGAGAGTATTTACAAGACTACCTCAAGGAGTACAATTGTAGGTGATGTCTACAAACTCATCACCGACTCTAGTCAACTGCGGGCCAAGTCATGCTGACGCTGTTGTATAGTGTCATGTGACAGCTGGCTTCTGAAGAAAGACGCTATGCGGGTAGAGTGTTATAACAGAGATAAGAGTGTCGTGTGACATGGTAGAGAAAGTGTCGTGTGACAGAGATAAGGGTGTCGTGTGACACAGTAGTGTTATAATACTGAAACTCCATGTAAATAATGTAGTATGACAGTGTGACACAGTAGTGTCAGAGTTGTATCCTGTGTGGTAGGGTGAACTGTCATGTAACCCAGCTTGTGTTGAAGTGTCAGATGCTGCTAAGAAACGGAAATACAGAGACTGAGTGTTATGACAAAGGGATAAGGGTGTCGTGTGACATGGTAGAAAAGGCATGCATGACGCAGAGATAAGGGTATCGTGTGATACGGTAGAGCAGGAGTGTCGTGTGACAGAGAGAAAAGGGCGTCAGCTGACACGGTAGAGAAGGAGCGTCATTACACAGAGACAAGGGTGTCTTGTGACACGGAGTTGTAGGTGTCATGATACTAGGATAGGTAGTGTCGTGAGACACGAAGAATGCAGCGACACTGACACCTGATGCACTATAGGGTCATGATGAGTTGGTTAAAATTTATTATTGCATGATTCATAGATAGATGTACAAAGATGTTACTTATAATCTATTATTTTAACATGTATATATATGTACCATGACACAGTAGTGTCAGGAAAGTTGTACCTGTGTGAATTAATTATTTAAGGATGTTAATTATAATTTATTACTGTAGCTTGTATATATATGTATCAAAGATAATAGGTTTTAATCAGATAATATATTAAAGATTATTTTATAATACCCCTAGACCAAAGATTAGTATCTTTATATGCAATTAAAATGATAAATATTTTGTGTGTATATATCTATCCCAAACTCTTTATTACAAAATGAGTAAACTACCATCTAAAAAATTACTTTTTTTTGTAATAGCCTACAACACAATTATGCCTAAATTTTCTATTTTTAAATTGCAAATAAAAAAATATTTCAGTTAGCCTTGTGTTCAGTTCTTATTTCCCCTACTTTTCTTAAAACATTTGAAACATATAATGACAATCACAACAACTAGGCTTAAATATTTCCCCTCCTCAATCTGAAAAAAAAAATAGTTTTTGAGTTTAATGTTTATTTCTCTGTTACTAATGTATATAAAGCATTTTATAATATCCTAACCCTATCTCAGATTGGGCTTATTTTACATAATTATGTATCAGGTTCATTCCTGTCCGCATCATCATCTACGGTATAAGCATAGGGTTAAAAAAAAAAAAATTACCCTGTAAAGAGGTGCATCTTTCAATCAAAAACAGTTACATTTTTCTTTTAACATGCCAGCCACTGCCTACCAAGGAATTACAACCCAAAATAGCAAGAGGGATAGGATACCAAAATTTTTGCCAAAATCCATACTAAATTTTAGGCCAGTACTGATACCACAAAATTAGATACCTACTGATACTTTGGCATTCCTAAATAGCAAACACATTCATCATCAGTCATTCAATAGTTGTCATGCCAGAAGTTTGCAGACATCACAATTCAAATGATCCTGCAAATTGAAATATCCCCACCCCTCCTCCAGAGGGCACTGTATTTACCCACCATATTTTACATAACCACTGTATTGTATGCAAGTTACAGTATCCATCTCTACTGTTAGTTTTATGTAAAACAAGGAGAGAGTACAAGATATTTAAATACCAACATGGGTGCCTAGTGGGGGTCCCAGCTGGTGTTTTTTGTTTGGCCACTTAACTCTGGTTAAGAGATAGCAGTACATGCTAGGATGAGCAGAGTTTGCTGAAGTGAGAGGAATCTAAGAATGTGGCAAACAGTTCAACTGTAGCAAAATTGTAGTTCAATGATTTAAGAGGAATAAACTTCTAGTACCATGTTTGCACTTAATGCAGGGAATAATGGACCAGGATACTTTAAAAAAAAAAATCATTACCAGTGACAAGAAAGTGACATCTATAAGCAGATTATAAAAAAATGAAAAATTATAAATACGTAGTGTTTCAGTCACATTTCTTCAAAGCATTGCCGGAAGTCAGTAAACTGTAAATGTGAAGTGGGTTTAAAAACAGTGGCCTTTACTCTATACACCTTAGATATATTTGGTTATTTTTAGTTACAAGGATAAAACTCAGTTTGTGGTATCCCATCTGTATTCTAGTTTCTTAAATTGGCCTTATTTGCAACAAACCCAAATACAAGCTGAATGAAGCCAGTAACAGGGTAAAATTATAGAACTTATTAAATGCTAAGGTGATTCTTGGTACATTTACAAATTACCAGCATAATCAGGTTAACAAAATAAAACTGTCATAAGTACACAAATGAATCTGTATGCAGTGGAACCTCTACTTACGAGTGCATCCATGTGCGAGTTTTTCCACATACGAGCATCTGTTCGGTCGATTTTTTGCTTCCAGACGCGAGCAAAATTTCAAGATGCGAACAGGCATCAAGGGAGGTTAATTGACACTGGTGAGGGGGCTCTTGCTCTTGATCTAGGGAACTGAATCTCAGTTGTTTGTTGGACTATCTTATTGAAACTTGGGCAAAGTATGATGAAAAGATGCTTCTTAACGTACACCAAAAATGAAAGAAATTGGGTCATAAATAACGGAGTTCACTTCTCAGCCATTAGCCTCCCCTTAGCGGTATACAGTGGACCCCCGCATAACGATCACCTCCGAATGCGACCAATTATGTAAGTGTATTTATGTAAGTGCATTTGTACGTGTATGTTTGGGAGTCTGAAATGGACTAATCTACTTCACAATATTCCTTATGGGAACAAATTCGGTCAGTACTGGCACCTGAACATACTTCTGGAGTGAAAAAATATCGTTAACCGGGGGTCCACTGTATTTTTGTATGTTTTTTATGGTTGTATTCTCGTTTTATTTGGTCTCGTGTAATAGAATGGAAAATATACTACAAAAATAAATATGATTTTAATTGGTTTCACGATGAAAAGTACCTTAAAATTGAGCTACATCAATGGTAGACATCATGATGTAACAGTGGCAGACAACATGAAGGAGCAGTGGCAGACATGAGATAGCAGTGGCAGACAACATGAAGCAGCAGTGGCAGACATCATGAGGTAACAGTGGCAGACAACATGAAGCAGCAGTGGCAGATTAGCAATTAAATGTAGCATTAAGAGTGTAGCAATTAAGTAGCAAAGTCACTCTGTCTGACTTTTCTGGGTTATCCTAGGTTCTCTATACATGTAGTCAGGAGCAGGAATGGCCACTGTGGTGGCCCTATAAACCCCAACAATGGCTGCTGTCACCACCACTAGCCACATACCTAATGACATGTATTTTATTCATTCTAGTGTATATATCATGTTTCTATGTTATTAATATTGTTTATTATGTCATATTACATGAATTGTGATAGATAAATAAGCAGTAGAGTTGATATTAGGGAAATTATTAAAGTATTTTCTCGTGCCTGGAATTCCACTGGAATGAATTAATTCATTTCAATTAATCTAAATGAGGAAAATTGACTCTGCAAACGAGCAAATCCAATTGCAAGCAAGGTCATGGAATGGATTAAACTCGTAAGTAGAGGTTCCACTGTATTTAGGAAAATTTAGTGTTGCCTAACAAATGCCAGTCAAGTGATATCAGAAGACAAAATAGACATGCATGCTTTTGAGAAACTTTTATATTCAAAATATACCTCTGTTGTAAAATGAAAGTATTCAGTCAATAACTTCCTCCTATACTAACTTCTGGGTATGAAACAGTGAATGCAGAAATTATACACACATTTCCAACTTCTCAAAGAATGGAATAACTTGCAAGGACTAATGAATCCATTAGGATTAGCATGAGACATAATGAGAGCAAATGAATGAACTAAAATGGCAGAGGATAATACATACAGCTAAAAATGAATGAACATTAAATAAAACACCTTTAATGGATTCCATAAGAAAATAGTCAACTATGAGGTAGCCTAAAAACAAAAACTTACAGTTAAAGATATATTTAAATCATTAAGAGTCTTAAATTGAAATTTCCAGGTGACTGTTTGAATTTAGATGTGCAGCATCTCGCTTGTGTGTGGCAATTTCCTTAATGTCTGTAATAAGTTTAGTCTTGAGAAAATATATTGGCTCAGTTTATTAAAAGCAACCAATGAAATACTGTACTTACTAATTTAAGGTCATTCATATTTAATTTTGCTATGTACAGTATGTACAAAGCCATCCTAGTTCATATATTTTATTACACACTTCAGGTACCAGTAACCAAAAGAAAAATAGTAGCTTTAGCCAGTTTTGTAATGCTAATGCAAGAAAATCTAATACACACAAAATAAATTCTGCTGGATACCTTTGATTAACATGATGCCATTGTAAGGCTGGAAAATTTTGAAACCTTCCTGCTTAAGTGGTAAAGAGATTCTCACTGGGTGATGATGTGGGGACATTTTCTTGGTCCATGCCTGTTGAAGGGTTATTCTGAGGAGCCTGGTCAATATCTTCATATGGGCTGCGTCGGGGACCTCCTTAAATAAAAATGTTATATTACAAACAGAATTTCACAGAAACCGTTGAATAAAGTATTATATCAAATGTACCATCTGAGCAATGTTTTAACCACACCAAATATGCCATGTATAGTACAGGAAGGCCCCACTTTGAAGTGCTTCACTTTATGGTGTTTCACTATGCACCAGTTTTCAAATACAGGAGGGTCCAGCTTTACAGCATTTCACTTTGCAGTGATTCACTAATATGGACATTTCATTATGACCAAAAATTAGTTTATACAGCTCCCTGATTCACTATTACAGTGTCCACATGCCACTCTGTTTACATCCTCTGAGCTCCACATCTCTCAATTATGTCTGGAAATGTTTCAAAATTTCAAGCATTTTAAAGTTACTAGGTATACTATTCATACTCTGATAACTGCACTTATGTGTACCTGTACCTAAATAAACTTACAAATTGTGCTGGTGTGCAAGTACACATTAAAATCACTAAGTGTGTGTCATTAATACTGAAGACGCTATAATAATAATCGCTCTGAGGCACTTTAAATTTTGTATATTACGATAACATAGACATTTTCATTAATCCATCTATGATATTTTTTCAAAATTATATAAGAAACACGCTATATATCATACAAACATAATACGTACAACCATAGAACAAATTGACAATTACGAGATATGGTAGCCAGGCAGCTTGTAGGAGTATACCTGGAGAGAGTTCCAGGGGTCAATGCCCCCCATGGCCCAGTCTGTGACCAGGTCTCATGGTGGATCAGGGCCTGATCAACCAGGCTGTTACTGCTGGCTGCACGTAATCCAACGTACGAGCCACAACCCGGCTGGTCAGGTATCGACTTTAGGTGCCTGTCCAGTGCCTGCTTGAAGACGGCCAGGGATCTATTGTTAATCCCCCCTGATGTATGCTGGGAGGCAGTTAAACAGTCATGAGCCCCTGACACTTATTGGGGCTATGTCTTTTTAGTAACTGTGGGACGACCCCAGTGTCCATGCTCCCTCTCAACAGGATGTTAAAAGCAGTTCTTGATGAATACCAAGTTCCATGAGTCTGGGCCTGGGGCAGAGTGCATAGGCATGTCATTTATCGCCTTTTTGAAGTCATTTGGCATCAGGATAATATCAGATAGGTGTCTAACAAATTCTCTCATAAAAAATTCATTTAGGTCTTCGACTCTCAGTCTGGTTAGTGGCTCACTAAAAGCGAGTCATATTGGGACTTGAGTAGCTCAACATTTCCTTGCTGTCATCTGTGTAGGACCCATCCCGTTTAAGTAGGGGCCTAATACTGATGTTGTTCTAGACTTTGTTTGGCATAAGAAAAGAAATATTTTGGGTTTCTTTCAATTTCATAAATGGCTTTTAGTTCTTCTCGCATTTCTTGACTCCTGTAAGATTCCTTTAGCTTTAGTTCGAAGTGTACTATTTCTCTGACCAGTCTCTCCCTACATATTGCAGATATATTGGTGTCTTGTAGCCGCTCTGTTATTCTTTGCCTTCGTCTGTATAGGGAGTGCCTTTCTCTTTTCTCTTTCTAGTTTACATCTCCTCCTTTTCCTTAACCCTTTCAGGGTTTTGGCCGTACTAGTACAGCTTACGCACCAGTGTCCATGACGTACTAGTACGCATAAATTCTAGCGCCTTCAAATCTAGTGAAAGCTGGTAGGCCTACATATGAAAGAATGGGTCTATGTGGTCAGTGTGCCCAGTATAAAAAAATCCTGCAGCACACAGTGCGTAATGAAAAAAAAAAAAACTGACCGTGTTTTTGGATTAAAACAGCAACTTTGCACTATATTTTCGTATGGTATTTATGGTTGTATTCTAGTTTTCCTGGTCTCATTGTACAGAATGGAAGATATATTACAGAAATTGAGATGATTTTGACTGGTTTTGCAATGAAAAGTACCTTGAAATTGAGCTCAAAGTAGCAGAAATCTTCGATTTTTACCAAAGTTCAAAAGTAAACAAATCATGCTAAGCGTCCAATACACATCAACTGGCGAGTCTAATATTCTTTCACAAGTGCGTCGATATTATTTATACCATTTCTACACTAATGCAGTAGTCTGCATAACAGTAAATCTTCTATTTTTTTGTGAGAATAAAAATTCGAAGTGGAAAGCAAAAGAAATGCAAGAGGGGCCTGGGGGCATGACTAATGAACAGAGGAAATGTTATTTTAGTGCCAGGAATGTCTGTTTATTCTGGACCCTATTTAGAAATTGGCATCTTTTGAAATGTGTGTGAAATTGGCAAAATTGCTAAATTCTGACAACTGTATTGGATAGTTGAAATTGGTAAATTGGTGGTTTCTTGTACTCAATCGATAGAAAAAATGGAGTTCTAGCGAAATAGTTATGATTTCTGTCGACTAGTATATTGGAATTGGCCGAAAATAGGGCTCAAAGTGGGCAAAATCGCCGATGCATAAACATCGTCGAGACCATTAACTCTGCGAGAGCATAATTCCGCAAGTTTTCCATCAAATTTCATACTTTTGGTGTCATTATGATCGGGAAAAGATTCTCTATCTTTTCATAAAAAATATTTTTTTTTTTGAAATTTGGGGGACCCTGAGAACAAGTCTCTGAGAGGGCCTGTGGACCCTGAAAGGGCTAAGGGAATATGCCCTAAGCATACCTCAAGTTCCAGAGTTAATTTGTTCTAGACATAGGGTAGGATCCATGTTGCTTGGTCTATTTTCCCAGTTTATATCATTTAGGACTTGGTTTAATTGGTCCCACCTTATGTTTTTTTTATTGAAATTGAATTTGGAGAAGGCTCCCTCGTTGTATTGTGTCAGTCTGGGGTTCCCTGCATACATGTCTGGACCTCTATTATGTTGTGATCTAAGTATATTGATTTTGATGTGATGACATTTTGTATCAGATCATTGTTAGTGAAGATGAGGTCCAGCATATTCTCCAATCTTGTAGGCTCTATTATTTGCTGGTTTAAGGTGAATTTGGTGCAGAGATTTAAAAGCTCATGTGTGTGCAAGTTTTCATCTGAGCTGCCTCCTGGTGTTATCACTGCTACAATATTATTTGCTATATTCCTCCATTTTAGGTGCCTTAGGCTGAAATCCTCCAGGACTAAGATGTTGGGGGCAGGAGCTGGAAGATTTTCCAAACAGTGGTCAATTTTCAAAATCTGTTCCTGGAATTGTTGGGACGTTGCATCCGGAGGCTTGTATACAACCACAGTGACCAGGTTTTGGTTCTCGATCTTTACTGCTAAAACTTCAACTACATTTGAGGCATTTAGCAGTTCTGAGCATACACGTGACTGATATACAGGCCAACCTACCCCTCCTTTTGCCTGTTTACTCTGTCATATCTGTATAGGTTGTAACCTGGGATACATATTTCATTGACCAAGTGATCCTTTATGTGGGTCTCCATGAAAACCACGAACATTGCATTTGAATCCATAAGCAGTCCATGGATGAAAGGCATTTTATTTGTTGCTGGCTTTAGACCCTGTATATTTGCAATGATGAATGTCGTCAGATTGGTGGTATTGGGGATTCCTTTTTTTTACCTGGCACTAATATCTGTTGTGTTGGAGTGGAGCCAATCGACTGTGATTCCACTCCAGAAATGATTGGAGTTGGTGTATGACTTCTGTCATTTCCTGCCAGCTTTTTTCCTTCCTGACATTAAAAAAAACCTCTCTCTGGAGTGGCTGTGGCTACCAAGGTTGTCCCATGGTCTGGATGTTCTGTCTTCTTGTACCCTTTAAGTGGTGTGCCCAGCAATACAAGTTAAAGCGCTGTCTTTCCTGAACCTTAAGTGGACAGGAATTAATGTGTGTTCATCTGTTTGTTTACATTTTCCGTGTGTCTCTAAGTTTACTCATTCTCTCTCGTTTATGATGGCATCTAAGGGTAGTTCTTAGAAATGATTAAACTCAGTGAACAAGGTATGTTGATAATAATAATGATAATTGCTCTGGGGCACTTAAAATGTCGTATATTTCGTGTAGGTGTGGTAGCCGGGCGAGCTACCACACCTACATGTCCATGCATGTTAAAGCACTTATAGATGCTAGGGGTGATCAACCCATATATTAATTGATGCTAGGGGTGATCAACCCATATATTAATCAATGTAAAATAGTTGACCTGTACTGGTGTATCAAAATAAATCCTGGATCAGTCAGTGAAACTGGTTTAATTGACCTTTTAGTAGAAAAATATCAAATTTTAAAAAATCTATAATAATTATGTCAGTACTATACATACATCCCAGAAGATGATTTGTAACCATATCAATAATCTTTTCTTTCTGTTACACCACCTATCAATCATTAATAACAATGTGCAATACCAACCAAAGATGCCCTCAAAACTTGATGGCAAACCAAAGGTTCCATATGATCCAGCTCGGTCCTGCACAATTCGATAGAGCATAAAGCTGGTCAAAGGACGTAGCAATAAGTTCAAAATGGCCATGGCTGCTCCAAAGCGTTTCATTCCACCTGTAATAGTATGAAATAAAGATAATTTTGGTTTCATTTCATTATATATTGTATAGGGTATTTCACAACTTATGCTATTAGCAAGTTAGATTCCTTATTAATGCAAAGCTTGCAATGATAAAGTTCTCTACTTAATGCATTTAAATTCCTTAAGAAAACCATTTTTCTTTATTCAGAAGAATTACTTAAACCAGGTGATTTTAAGAAGAATACGACCTACTTCTCCATAATCTAGTTATCCTGAATATGGAATTTTCAATCCTACAATACTGTGTACAATTAGATTTTGAAACAAATTATGAAAAAAAAGGCATAATGACACCAAGTAATGATAAAAAAAAAATTCATTAGAGATTTAAACAGAAGTAGTGCAATGACTTGGGAGATGACTGAGCATAAGAGCTTGAGATATTACTAAAAAATACAAGCAATACACACAAATACTTAATAAATTCTGTACTGAAATCGAACAAAAAAACTTCTGTACTGAAATAGCAGAACATAAAACAAGAAATAAATTTAAGTCTTTCATCGAATTTTGCAGTCTAAAAGTAGTTTCTGTTTATGGACCAAACGTAAACCTATTTCAGTTTCTTTGAAAGAAATTAACAAAAATGTAATATATTCTCAGAATATCCCTGCAAGTCTCAGGTATGTGTCTGGAAAAATGAGGTTCACTTGATGTAAATTTCACCTAATAGATTTTCTTGGAACACATCTTGGTGTCTGTGCAGGGAATTACAATACAGTACGTACATCTTATTTTTTTTTATTCCAGGAATGCATCTTCAATTATATAACAGTAGTCTAAGGAAAAATACCAATATTTCCATATACAGAAAAGAAATTGAATTCAATATATGGTTTGTGGAATAAATCTGTCTATTAAGTGAAAATCACCTGTAAATCACAAAGGGAAGCCAAGTGACAACCTTAACCTTGGACCTACTGAACTAAAAAATCCTTTTAAAGGGGCAGAACTGGTATGGTGATACCAACAAGTTGTAGATAAAAGATGTATGCACTGAACAAGATATTAAGGAAACATTTCACCATGATTGGCTTCCTCAGGCTTAATACAGATTATAATAATCAGAGAAAGCGCTAAACCCACAAGGATCGGCTTAATATAGAAAAGTTAGAACAAGCAGTACATGAAGTGCAAGAGATAGTTACCCTTGGTTAAGTTAGGGTCATCTTTAAAAATAGGTTGGATAAATACACTAACGAAGCCAGTATGCCTCCTCAGGACTTCCTGGTGTAGTACAGCCTTCATCTTACAGTGGTCACAATTGGACAGAAATCATTCAGTTAGGGATCAAGGTATGCTATATATGCTTGATATCTACAGTATGGTGTTGGTGACTACTATCCTTGATGCATCCAAGCACTTGTTTTTTTTTTTTTTTTTTTTTTTTTTTTTTGGGGGGGGGGGGGGTACTATTTGTTTGGCTTCATTGAACATGATGTGTCCGTGTTATTCTGTGGGTGTGCTTTAAGTAGGGGTTAATTTGATCATCCGTTCTAAAGGCATTTTTGATGTTTTCAGAGTCTGAGTTCAAGTATTCTTGGTATCTGACTTGGTTAATTGTAATCTCCTCAAGGTATGATGGATATGCCAGCCTTGATGGTGGTAGTTTCTATGCTTGCTCTTTGTTTTTTACTTAGTCTTTGATGGAGGTCGAGGCATTAGTGGCTACTGTCGTGTCATTAGAACTGATACTTTAAAAGCCATATTACTAATTAGGAAAACAAATGAATTTGATGGATGGTTAAGAGCTTTTAGGATCTCCAGCCCACAATACCTAGAAAAAAATGTGAATACAGTACCTAAACAGTCTTTCCTGCAGCTTCACATCCCACCAAACGTTAATAACTACAGGAAGAGAGCCACATTCGTCCTCAACAGGAACAGACAACAATTGATCCACCCACCAAATACAAAATTCTACCATTTAGTAATGAGGCTTCTACCCTACTTATAACAGATGGTCACATTTAAGTAGCCACAAACGGATCAACCCCTATCAAAGGTTTAGTGAAAAACGAGAGCAAGCATGCAGACAATGTGACCATTAAGGCTGGTGTATACATCATACCTTGTGGAGATTGTTACAAAAAGTACACAAGCAAAATATCAAGAACACCTGAATTCAGACCGAGATAAAAATGCTTGCTGTAGGAATAAAAAAAAATTATGCCTGCATTCAACACATAACACAAGGGTACATCATAAGGTTTAATGAAGCCAAACAAATAGTAGTTCCCAAAAATGATTTGATCCAAGTCCTTGAAAGCAGCAATGATAGTCATCACTAATACCATACCACAAAAAACAGACAGCTATAGCTTATCCAGAACCTTGGCCAAACAACAGCTACCCAATAGTGACATTGCCATAAGACGACACTATATGGCACCAGGAAGCACTGTAGGAGGCCTCACTCGCATATTCGTCAAAACTACTATGTAAACACAATCCAACATGTTGCTGCTAATTAATGTGTTACCACACTTTTAATCTATGCTGACCTGATTTTTTGCACTATATATATACAATTTGTTCTAGCTTCTTTGTATTAGGCCTGAGGTAGCCACTTGGTGAACATTTTCCTTAAATGTCTATTACAGCAAACATGTCTTTTACCTACATTATTTTTTTAGGTAATATTGCTACAAAATTAAACAAAAGGTTTTTTTAAAAAATCTAGTTATAACAATGCAACCAAATATTCAATGGACAAAAGCACAGACAAGTCAAATGGATAAAAAAATGAACACCACTACATCATAACACGTGCCACAAAACTAAGGAGAAAAGGCAAACCGAAGTGTATAGACTGCTAGGAATTATAAATGTCTTAAAGTGTGTGGAACTTACTTATAGTGTGGGGCCAATAATATGCAAGATTCACTATATCAAACATTATGGCCAAAAGATTTGTGCACAAAGCCTGGAAAGAAGAATATGATCTATGTATTAAACTGACAAAATTAACAAGAAATTAGTTTAAACATCAAGAAAAGATGCAGGTTGTTGTCTGGGTTGTTAAAGAGCCACCAAAGCCTTAATGAGCCTTGCTTCCTGGAGGACAGGTGCAGAGCTAGACTAGTACAGTACACGTTTCACTCTGAGTAGCTTCGTCCAGTCAGTCTAAAGACTTGTGGCAATGCTTCACACAAATGAAAGCTTGCTCTTCACCCGTCTCTTCTTCATTACTATCAACATTTTACTTTGTATCTAGTTTTAAACACTGTATATGGATATAATTTGAAATGCCATAAATAGTACAACATGAATATTTTCACAAAATTCTGCTTAAACATTTAATTTGTTCCAAAGGTAAGTGAAAGAAAGGGGAAAGGAACAGTAAAGATAGAGTGGGAAGCAAAAGTGGAGATAAGAGGAGAAAAGTGAAGAAAAAGAGGGAAAGAAAAATTTAGATAGGAAGGGAAGGAGGAAAAAACTATCTCAACCACACTTTAGGTAATATTAAGGAACAGAAATAATGTAAATAGAATAGTACAAGTTGTATTCAATTGTATTCAAGAACGTTTAAGCTTTTCTCGTAATCCTTACTGCCTTCTGCGAAATTAATCATTAATAATTTAACCGAAAATAAATAAATGAAGTAGATACAGACTGTTAACATTATGGCTACTGAAAGAGACAGTGTTCTAATCTTGGTAGGCTGGTAGACAGCACCCATCCAGGGAGGCACTACCGTCATGTTTTACAAGTGTAAAATAGAAGCCTGTTGTACACTGACAATTTTCTTTTCTTTGCCTAACATATAAAATACCAAGAAAGTCTTACAAAATTCTACTTACAATGAGTATACCCTTACTCTTCCTTTCCTGTGTTTCTTAATAGCTTACAACTGCCAGAAGGCAGTTAACCTAGTAGCAACCAGTAAAGAGGCAAGGCTAAGGGCCGAGATTTGACCCCTGCAACCACGTATAAGAAAATACGTGTGTACATACCGAGTGCATGTGTGTACACGTGCACAAAAATTTTTTTAGGAGTCCACTTACACATGAACGCATACAAACACACACACTTACAAACATGCATTCTGCCTGGAAATATATTAAAATGATCCTTAACTGTAGAATACTGTATACAAATGGTACAGCAATACATGTATGTTAATTTTAACTAGAAGACAACTCTAGAAAATGACTGACCATGAATGGGGCTTCCTCAGACTCCCTCTGATGTAAACTCCATATGATTGTTAAGAGGAAGATTGTGTTGTAGAATACAAAACTTTCTGGGAGACTCCCACAAAAGTTGCTCCTGAAAAGTGGCATCATAAATAATTTCCATTCTGTACCTTCATGCTTTATTACAATATATTTTTAAAATACAGTAAATGAATGGTGAATTTCAGTGATAAACGTGTTCGAATTTAAAAAAAAAAAAAAAATAGCAGATAATGCTTAGTGCATATTCTTAACAGGAGTGGAAAATTTATCCCTTTAATTAATTTTATAGTAAGCCATATATGTGCATGTATTGTGTAAATGATAACCCAAATACAGCATAAGAGTACTGTCCATTGGATAATATTACAGTATAGCAACTGTTAAAAATTTATAAAAATTAGTATACTATAACTGTACAGTAATTTAAAGAAAAATTTTATGCAATAAAGTATAAACAAATGTGCAATAAAGAAAATTATGGTGCATGACCATGCTTCAATGCAATTATGAATGCAATAACTTTATTTTCCTAGAAAACAGCATCCTATAACTTGCTCCCAATTTATTCCTCTACTGAGGACCTTGCTTGAGCCAAAGCAATGTGGACCACTCAAACACTAATATACTGTACTACCCAAGAATCCTCATTACTACATTTTAACCCTTTCAGGGTTTCCAACGTACTAGTACGTGTAAATTCTAGCGCCTTCAAATCTAGCGAGAGGAAGCTGGTAGGCCTACATATGAAAGAATGGGTCTATGTGGTCAGCGTGCACAGTATAAAAAAAAATCCTGCAGCACACAGTGCATAACAAGAAAAAACAAAACTGACCGTGCTTTTGGTTTAAAACAGCAACTTTGCACTGTATTTTCGTATGGTATTTATGGTTGTATTTCTAGTTTTCCTGGTCTCATTTTATAGAATGGAAGACATATTACAGAAATTAAGATGATTTTGATTAGTTTCACAATGAAAAGTACCTTGAAATTGAGCTCAAAGGAGCAGAAATCTTCGATTTTTGCCGAAGTTCAAAAGTAAACAAATCATGCCACACATCCAATATACGTCAACTGGTGAGTCTAATATTCTTTCACAAGTGCGCTGATATTATTTATACCATTTCTACACTAATGCAGTAGTCTGCATAACAGTAAATCTTCAGTTTTTTGTGAGAATAAAAGTTCAAAGTGGAAAGGAAAAGAAATGTAGGAGGGGCCTGGGGATGTGACTAATGAACAGAGGAAATGTTATTTTAGTGCCAGGAATGTCTTTCTTGTTTATTCTGGACCCTATTTGGAAATTGGCATCTTTTGAAATTTGTGTGAAACTGGCAAAATTGCCAAATTCTGACAACTTTATTGGATAGTTGAATTCGGTAAATGGGTGGTTTCTTGTACTCATTCGATAGAAAAAATGGAGTTCTAACGAAATAGTTATGATTTTTGTCGACTAGTACACTGGAATTGGCTCAAAGTGGGCGAAATCGCCAACGCGCAAACATTGTCAAGACCGCTAACTTCGCGAGAGCATAATTCCGTAAGTTTTCCATCAAAATTCATACTTTTGGTGTCATTATGATCGGGAAAAGATTCTCTATCATTTCATAAGAAAAAATAATTGTTTTTTTTTCCGAAAAATTTTCAACCCTGAGAACAAGTTTAGGAGAGGGGCCTCTCAACCCTGAAAGGGTTAATGCCACTGGATACTATATCCTATCTGTTAATCCTTACACTTAATTCACTTCTTATTTAAATGAGCTATGGAAAGAAAAGAGGGGACATAATTATTTAATGTTAAGATTTATGTAGATTATAATAGAGAAGAGATGTGAGAAGTGGGTTATAATAAGAGTTTATGCACTTGAGGATAGGAGGAAGGTAAAGGGGAGAAATTTTATCAGGTGTTAAGCAAATGTTGAAAGGGTTTTGCACCAAGCGAGAGACTAATTGTTGCAGGGGACCTAAATGTGTGACAATCATTATGAAGAATTCAGAGCATAAAGGGAATACCAGTATAATTCAGAGGGTTGTTGAGGTGGTTTGGGCATTTAGAGAGGATGGAGTATTATAGATTGACTAAGAGGTCATGTAAATCTGGGGTGGAAGGGAGGAGGAGAGGGGGGTCACCCCAGGAAGAGTTAGAGGGAGTGAAGGTGGTTTTGAGTGTTAGGAGCTTTAACATCCAACAGGCTTGTATGAGCGTTACAACGGAATGAGTGGAGTCAAGTAGTGTTTATGGTTATTAGCGCCACTGAAGTATGAACAAGGTAACATTTACAGAGGGATTCAGGAAAACTGGTTAGGCAGACCAGAGTCTTGAAGGTGGAAAGTATACAGTGTCTTTGCACTCGACAGGTGTGAGGATGCTGTAGTTTGGAGGGTCATCTGAACTCATTTCAGCATATTTCTGGCAAGACAAAAATTGAATAATAATAATGCAATGGGTTTCCTTGCTTTTTGAGACACCCAACCTTGATGGGAGATAGCTATTGTGTTTAATTCATAATTCACTGCACTGGTGCCTACTTCAGTGTCAGTTCATCAGATTATATTCAATATAATCAAGTTCAAATTTAAGCCTATTACATGCTAGCCTTCACTTAACTTGAGGTTTTCTTCCCCCTCATAATTCCAGATAGACTAGGAACTTAACCTTTTCAGGGTCCAAGGCCAAAATCTGAAGTGGTGCCCCAGTGTCCAAGAATTTAAAAAAAAAAAATTGTTATTTTTTCTTATGAAATGGTAGAGAATCTTTTTGTGAATGTAATAAAACAAAAAGTACGAAATTTGATGGAAAACTGACGAAATTATGCTCTCGTGAATTTTGATGTGTCAGCGATATTTACGAATCGGCGATTTTGCCGACTTTGACTCCCATTTTAGGCCAATTACATTATTCCAGTCGACCAAATTCTTAGCTATTTCACTAGTATTACTTCTATTCTATCGATTGAGCACAAGAAATCGCCAAGTCAACTGTTTCAACTACAAAATAAAGTGACCGGAAATTGGTAATTTGGCCAATTTAACACAAAGTTCAAAATATTCCAATTTCAAAATAGGGTCCAGAATAAACAATGTAGGTATTCCTGGCACTAAACTAACATTAACTCTGTTCATTAGTTACGTTTTGAGGCTTTACAAATAAATTCCATTTTGATTTTTTATTCACATAATGAATTTTTATTCACACCAAAAAATAGAAGATTTACTGTTATGCAATATTGTAATAATTGTATAAATATCATCACCACATTTGTGAATGTATATTAGACCCACCAGCTGGCGTGTATTAGACGTGTGAGGTCGTTTATTTACTCTTGAACATCGGCAAAAATTTAACATTTCCGCCACTTTGAGCTCAGTTTCAAGCCATTTCCAGTGCTAACACCAATCAAAATTATCTCTATTTCTGTAATATGTCTTCCATTCTATCAAATGAGACCAAGAAATCACAAATACAACTATAAAAAACATACGAAAAAACACTGCAAAGTCGCTATTTTAATCGAAAATCATGGTCTCAGTTTTTTTTCTCTCATTATACAGAGTGTGCTGCAGGATTTGTTTTATGTGGTGCACACATACCACATAGATGTATTCTCTCATATCTAGGCCCAAATTTACCACTCACAGTTTATCAGAGTGAGCTGAGCTCATGACGTAGATCTACGGTTTGGACCCTGAACGTAAAGCCGTAGATCTACGGGACAGACCCTGAAAGGGTTAATATTTATACTATTCATCATCAATTGTAGATGTACTATATACTGCTAACTCTAAAAATAATGAAACAATTTTAATTGCAAGTTAGTAATGAATTTATGTATCTGTGTCACTGCTGCTTATATATGGGTACAAATTTCTGTTTTACCAAACAAATACTCGCTAATATTTTTTTTTTGTTTTCAGGTTTAAAGGTTGAAGTTTGGTGTAAGCAGATACTAAACTGTGATGTGTTGTAGTCAAGTTAAGGTTAGTGCTCAGACACTAAACTAATATGTATTGTGTTGTGTTCACAGAAAATGAGTTTTGTAGCCATCCTGTATGTTGTAACTGTCAAGTGCAAAATCTTCCAACACAGATCTCAATCTAATAATGACCTATGTAGCTCTTGTGGTTTCCACATGAGACTGCAGTGCCCACAGTACATCAGGTATTTGAATAATAAAAAAAAAAAAAAAAAAAAAAAAAAAAAAAAAAAAAAAAAAAAAAAAAAAATTATTTGCCTACTGAATTATTATAACTCAACATTCAATAGAAATACTGCATTTATGTGGGAAGCAGGTAAATGCTACTCAGGGCTTGCATTTTCATCACCTGAAGGAATGTAGCAATATTCAACTAGCTTATGATATTGGTGGTTAAGATACTTCCAATTTCATAGATGCAACTTTCAATTTTTTTAAAATAATCATGAGATGATCAAGAAAGTGATTTATCAAATTCTCTAATTTAAGGAGATTACTATATGTTTTATCAACACTTCAACCTCACAAGGTAATTATGAGTAATTTCTCAACTTCACAAAGGCTACGATTAAACAAGCATAAGTTTACCCTAAAAGTGAGCAACATTAAATTTCTTATTGCTCCCCCCCCCCCCCCAAAAAAAAAAACACCAATTATGATGACAAAAAAGCTACTTCAGTCTCAATTACACATTCAATATTTTAATAAAAAATGGTAAAACATAAAGATTATTTAGCAAGAAAACTAAAATACAGTAGACTGTCCATTAAGCCAATTTATTATAAAGGTTTCACTACAAAACTGTCGAGAAAATGAAGCAGTTTTTCAATCATTATGCTATGATGTTCATTTATAACTAAAGTTAAGGAAAAACAGCTAAAAACCAGCAAAGGAAGGCTAGTAACTAATAATTTCACTAACACAATGCTGTGCTGTTGGAAGGATATAGTTTTGGAAATGTTTGTCGTATGTGTGTACAGCACAAGCACAGTACAGTACAAGCACAGTACAGTACAAGCACCTAAAGTCAGTTCCTGATCAGCCGGGCTGTGGCTCGTACGTTGGTTTGCATGCAGCCAGCAGCAACAGCCTGGTTGATCAGGCTCTGATCCACCAGGAGGCCTGGTCACAGACCGGGCCGCGGGGGCGTTGACCCCCGGAACTCTCTCCAGGTAAACTCCAGGTAAACAGGGTTGCAGCTACCCCTTCCACACATTTCTAGATCAACAAGGAATGAAAACTAACGTGAGCAATGGAAAATCTATTTTTGAATCTTCATGAAACACAAAGCTTCAAAAAAAATTTATTTGCTTTTGTGGGTATTCCAGAAATGTAACCCTATTTGTCTATGTTCTTCAGTTCATCTATGTTATTTCTTTTATTAAATGCTGTTTTCAAAAGCACAGCTATAGTCTTAATCAATGGTCAACTGTATGTCAAGTGTTAAGTAAATCTTTAAACTACTTCAATCAATCTTAAAACACACGATACATATTTATGAATAAATACCAAAACCCACTATTAACCAAGATCCACAATTACTATGCCATAAATACCTATAGCAAAACAAAACTGCCATAAGGTAAACTCTCAATTCAAAGGACTTCAGAAATACAGAACAAAATGTAATGGGTAAATAGTCCATCAGTTATAGAATTATGCATTATGGCACTGTTATGATTACAGCAAAACAACTCATCTCTATCTACCACAATCACCCACAATCTCCTACTGGTCTATTAAATTGAGGGTTTACTACATCATACAAAAATAATGACAAGAATACTGTGCAAAAATAAAGCTAAACAATGCAAACACTAAACTGGGTGTGTCATTTACCACACTGTGAGTATCAGGTGTGCGAAGAATATGCCCTGTGAATGGAAGGAAAATTATTTGCAATATTGGAATATTAAACTTTCAAGCATATAGTGTTGTGAATTAAATGTTAAGTATATAATAGTATGTAAATCAAAAAACATCAAATACTGTATATGAAGCTCAAAAATACAGTAAAGTATTTCAATCACATTTATGACTGCATTACAACCAATGGGTGAATTTTCAAATTAAAAATGTACAAAAATGTACAGAGTAAATGACACTTAGGTCAATGGATAACTTACTTGATAAATCCCATTTTATGGTCAAAATGTTACTATTAATAAAAGTATCCACTGCACTCTAATGCTATTCATTCTGCCTTGTTAGCACTGCATTTATATACTATTCCAGTTCCAGTTTCTGGAGTACAGTACATAAAGGTTACTAATACTAACCCACTGAGTCAATCCCAATAAACAAAATATGTGGGTACTCATGCCTTGGTTGATAAGTCTTCAGCTCACACAGTGAGCAACTGAGGATTGCTCCCCAACAGGGGTGAGACAATGGGTGTGCTTCCTTACCCTTGCTCCCCCTGTTCACCTAACAGTTAGTACCTGGGTGCTAGTTGACTGTTGTGGGTCCCATTCCAGATGCAAATAAAACTGACAATGTGATAAAGCATGGACTTTACTGGATTATCCTGAGTTACCAACTCTCCAGATAAATAATCTGAACACAATCTCATTTTTAGAACTCGAAAGATTTAAAAAAATAATTAGCAATAAGGATTTGGATCAAATATTGTACGTAAACACACACAAATAAAAATGACATGCATAAAAATGGAAAAGTAGTTTACTTCAAGGCAATTAATTTTTAAGAATAGGTAAACTAAATGTCAATTGTAACTGTTTTTGTGCTATAGAACACGACCTACAAGTAGGGTACCTATTTTCTGATATGTGAAAAAAGAAAGCAAGTTATGTAGACCTTGCTTACATAATATACAAAAAAAAAAGACTTGAAGTGGTCTTGAGAGCACATATGTTATGGACACAACATTATGTATATTTAACCTAGGATAACTCAATGAAATCAACTTATTTCAATTGGGGTGTCTACTTATTTCCCCTGCCTATATATCTGTTTCTGTATTAGTAGTTCTGAATATTACAGTGTGTGAAATTCAAGATTAATGATGTGGGATCATCAGTGGTAACTGACTACTGACTACTAATGGTGATTACTGTCTGGTTAAGGAAGCATTTGTTAACTTTGACAGTAACCGTAGATTACCTAATATAACGCCTAACAATGTAAATATACTGTAGTAACAAGGACGTTAAACAATAATCTTGAAAAGGAACAAAGAAACAAATTAAAATCTATGACACGTCAGGCGTGAATGGTAGCCATCACAACACCTTCCCCATCCATGAAGGAGATTACTACCACAAACGCGTATAACACTGCAATAGCATGAATAATATGGCATGCAACAGTATATACCTTTAATGCAACAGCAGCATGAGGAATGTTGATCACCATAATGACTGTATTGATCACCAACAGCAGTGTTGACAACTTGTTCAGGTCGCTTCTCCTCCAACACTGACGTCATCTACTGACACGCAAAATTAAAAGCAAGCAAGAAAATATAAACCCAATAAATTAATACAAAACTTATTCAGGGTTTATACTAATGTTTTACAGGCAGTGGTATACATTTACTCAATGGCTGTCCGGTCACGTGTATGTTT
Source organism: Cherax quadricarinatus (assembly GCF_038502225.1). NCBI lineage: Eukaryota > Metazoa > Arthropoda > Malacostraca > Decapoda > Parastacidae > Cherax > Cherax quadricarinatus. The sequence continues at coordinate 8,942,200 of NC_091330.1, forward strand.
AAGGCATATAACAATGGTATATTGTTTGGTTAGATCAGAAGAATACAATGAACATTGGATAATCCAAAAAAATCAGCATAATTTATTTCCATTAGGGTTCTTTATCTGTTTTTATTTCGCGTTTATTACATGTCCACTGGGAAATTACTAAATGTTTCGGTAAAATGATATAATCGAATCTTTGGTAAGGTGAGGTGGTCGTGGGTGGTAGGCAGATTATACAAGAAATAAGTCAATTCGACTTTACTGGATTATCATAAATTGCATCTACACACTTTACTATAACGTGTGCCTATAATATGTGTACCCTCAAGACCACTATAATCAAATGTTTGATCGTAAAACAAGAAAAACTTATCCGCGGGTGCTGCTGCCGATATATGGAAACTAATCACCCGGTTTCTTCAATGAAAATGTCAAACTAGAGGTTACACAGCCCATATTTTTTGCGAGAATTCATGTCTATATAAATAACTCATTAAGAACGTAACCAGATATATCCATGTAAATAGGTCATTACCACTGTAACTAACCAAGCCAGTTTCAGTGTACACAGCCCAAAACCAATTTCACAAAATGTACTTTAAAAGAGATTTTGGTTATGCTAATTTATTTATTTATTTATTTATTTATTTATAATTTGAGCACACTTACAGAGGTACAAAAAAATACAGATAAGAGCAGCATGCCAAAGCCACTTATACTATGCATAGCATTACGGGCTGGCTTAAAATTAACTTAAGATTAACTAAGCAATGGTGAAATCAGTGAAAAACATTAATGTAAACTGATTACTATAAAGCACAAGTGAGTATTACAAAGACAGGTCATATGGTTGCATGCATTGTTATAAATTCAGTAGAATGGAGTATTCTGTTAGGTAGTGTATTTAAAAAATAATAAAGTTAGATTGGGTTTTAGGTTTAACATTTATGTGATATAATTGTGAGAAACATTTAAGATATACAATTTATAAGGTTCAGTTATTCAGTATTTATTTGGTTTTGGGTGAGTAAGTGATCTTTGAGAAGAGACTTGAATTTATAAACAGGTAGTGTTTCTTTTATATTTACAGGTAATGAATTCCAGATTTTAGGGCCTTTTATGTGCATTGAGTTTTTGCATAGCGTGAGATGGACACGAGGAATATCAAAGAGTGATCTGTGCCTTGTGTTATGGTCATGTGTTCTGTTGAGGTTGGCAAGGAGATGTTTGAGGGGAGGGTTAATATCAGAGTTGAGTGTTCTATGTATGTAATAGGTGCAGTAATAAGTATGGATGTTTTGTATGGTGAGTAGGTTGAGTGTATTGAATATTGGTGGAGTGTGCTGCCTGTAGTGAGAATTTGTTATCATTCTAACTGCAGCCTTTTGTTGGGTAATTAGTGGTCTGAGATGGTTACTTGTTGTTGAGCCCCATGCACAAATTCCATAGGTGAGATAGGGGTAAATAAGAGAGTGATATAGGGCCAGGAGGGCTGACTGTGGAGCATAGTACCGTATCTTCGATAGTATGCCTACAGTCTTGGAAATTTTCTTAGAAATTTGTTGTATATGTGTATGAAATTTGAGTCTATTATCAAGGTGGATTCCTAAGAATTTTCCCTCTGTTAGCTTTGTGATAGGTGATCCGTTTATCATTATGTTAAGAGGGACATCTGTAGCTCTGTTACCAAACTGAATGAAGTAGGTTTTGTCAATGTTTAGTGTAAGTTTGTTAGTACTCATCCAGGTAGATATTTTCTGTAATTCGGTATTTACAGTATTTCTTTTTTTTTTATATTTTTATTTAGAACATAGGACAAATACAATAATGTATAAGAGTATAAAATTAAAAACCACACTAGATATTACAAAACCTCTAGTACACAATCCTGGTACATTTAAAGAACACCATAGATAATGGCCATGTTACAACCATATACATAACCCACAACCATATACATAACCATATACATAACCCACAACCATATACATAACCCACAACCATATACATAACCTACAAACCCTCCTTTTACAATCATTATTGCCAGTGCAGACACAGCTGACACTTCTACCCCCCTTCCCCCGTATGTACAGTCGCCGTTCTAAATAACATACATTAATTATCCTAATGAATGGTCATACACTGACCTCATCAAAACCTTAATGAGTGTTTACCTAAGAGTTGGTAGTGCATGAACAAGACAACATAAATTTACAGACTAAAACAGTTATGAAACATTACACTCCTATACACATACACTGTAATAAGTAGAAGAATATACACCACCAATATAATATCAAATATTAATGTTAACCATGAATTATAAACTTTCAAAACATTGCATATCGTGAAGTTCACACTCAAAATGCAAGATAATACACCTCATCCTACATGTCGGTACAATACTAGGCTATGTACACATTTTAAAGAACCCAAGATTACAACATGAAAAAGTAATATCCAAATGGTCTATTATGATTTTAGTAAGTTACCAACACTAAACTCCTTATAACATCTATCACGCCACATATAAACTTAACAAAACGTGTCACACATTCCACAAGACTTCATTTTATGAGTAATTCAAGATCTCAGTGCCACACAACGCCACAACCATACACACACAGACGTATGGAACCATTCATAATACATACACGTCACTCCCTAAAACCCGCGCTCTACCCTAAAGTCTCTAACATACCGTTTGGTGCTATCACGGGGGGAGTCCAGCCCCCTGTTGCCTTACCCCACCCGCAGTTGCAGCAACATGTGAACAGTAAGACATCGATACTTTGCCGGAAAACTATTATCCCAACTTCTACCATATACGAGTTTATTTCTGCAATACGTTCTGTAGATACCTGCCGCAATTGCCCTGATCCTACCTGATCCCCCGGTTTCCCGCATACCCCACGAGATATAGAGGAAATCAGCCACCACGTACATTATTGCTCTTCGTACCTCACTTGATACTCCGCTAACTTCCAATGTTAAGGCCCGTAAGGTTGAAATACTTCCCCCACTAAGAAAATCTAAAACCCGCCCCAACCACGAACGAACTTTGTCCAAGGTATCACAAAAGTAGACAGCATGAAAAGCTGTTTCTTCAAGACCGCAACGCAAGCAATCCGCCTCCCTTACCAAACCCATCCTATTTAAGACCGATTTTGATGCTAAAATCCCCATGACAAATCTGTACACCAATTCACGAACCCTTGGTGCCAACTTAAGTTTACAAAATCCTTCCCATATTTCCCCCCAATTATACAGCGGAAAAACAGACAATCCCTGTACAATTTCCCTACGACAACATATGCTGACCATTTGCCCCACCTGGATCCGTTTCGCATTTCTCAACTTTAACAACAAACGCAGCATGTCCTCACACTCTATTAATCCCCTGCCGCTCCACCATTTACGCATTTCGATCATTACCCGACCCACCCGGATGCCCTTCTCACCGCCCGCCCTAAGGAACCGCTGCTTTACATAGAGGGCCTTCACCCGTGGCCCCAAAGCCAAGAGACCTAAACCCCCACGGCGAACATGGGTCATGACAACCTCCCGACTTAACCAAGCCCTCCCGAAACCCCAAACATAACGTAAGACCCTTCTCTGCAGATCCTGAATATCCGTATCTCTTAAAGGGTACACCGCGGCCACACCCCATACTTTACTATAAACAAGTGTATTAACCACTACTGTCCTCTGTTGCAACGAGACATCCCCAGCTCTTAACCCCCGAAGTCGATCTAAAGCCTTGTTAACCACCAATTCAGAGTTTACCCTTCGGCTCTCCCTCTCATCTGCCATGTACACGATGCCACATATTCTAAGTTGCACCACGACTGACCACCCATACCTTTCGCCCAACCTCCCCCCCACCCATGTACCCACCTCCAATAATTTCGATTTTGCCTTGTTAACGCACATGCCTGACTCTGCCCCAAAAAACTCAACAATCCATCCCACGATCTGCAAATCCTCCTCCCCTTTTAACAGAATTGTGGTATCATCTACGTACCCGACCACACGCGCTGCATGGTCACTGCTCAGCGTTCCACGCCTCAAACCACCATCCACCAGCTCATAAAATGGGTTTTGCATACAAGCAAAAAGCAGCTGGGAGAGGGGGCACCCTTGCCTCAAACCCCTTTCCATACGGACCGGCTGACCCAATTTACCGTTTACCTGTATGCGTACCATAGCCGTGGCATACAAGGTATCCACCCATCTTGCAATTCCCTCTCCAAAACCCTGCTTCAATAAAATAAGCCTCAATAAATCCCTATCAACACAGTCATAAGCATTTTGCCAGTCAAGCCCGAGGACACCCCCCCCTTGACATTCCTCCAAAAACTCCCTAATACGTACATGTCCGTCCCTCATGCTCCTACCTGGTATGCCTAGCTGTCCCTCGTGAATAACCGACCCCATAACCTTCCTCATTCTGTTTCCTAAAACTTTTGCAAAGATTTTATAGTCAGAGCACATAAGAGATATTGCTCTATATGCACTCAGACCCCTCCCCCCTCCCTTTTTGGGCACCAACACAACTACCCCCGTACTTTGTGACATACCTAACCTCCCCTCCGTGAGCATGCAATTTAATACATCAACCAAACAATGCTTAATACTTCCCCAATGCGCCCTATAAAAATCATTCGAAATGCCATCTATACCTGGTGCCTTTCCTTTACTCATACTAAAAATCGCCTCCTCTACCTCCTCCACTCGAATGCTACCTTCTAGTACCGTTCTATCCCTGTCACTTATAACTTTTCTGAAATCCCTCCTCACCAGGCCGCCCTCATGGACCCCCCCTACTCCCCTCCGTAGCTTTTCCCCAAACCATAGATCAGCATAAAAACTCATGCTGTCCGTGGTGAGGAGTACTTGACCCGGCAGGTAACCACCCAAACCCGTGCATACTTCCAATTGCAAGAGGGACGTCGCCTGTTGCCTGACCCTAAATTTGCGCAAGACACAACCCGAAGGTTTGTCACCCCATAGCACTTCTTCCATACCTGCTCTGACTCTAACCGCATTGAAACGTTCATTGTGAATTTCTGCAAGTCGACTACGAAGATGTTCAATGTCGTCATACCGACTACTACTCCCGCCCCCCACATAGTAATCATTTAGCTGCCCCTCCAGATAGTTTTGCAGCCCATACCTCCACCTCGCCTCCTCTTTTCCCCGCTTCTTATAATAACTCGCTATTCCAGGTTTGGCACGCGTTTCCCACCATTCCAACAAACATTCACCTGCCCGTCGCGTTTCCCAAATATCCTTCCACCAGTCCTGAAAAGCTGACCCATCCCCCTCCCCCTCCAATAGCCGCACGTTCAGTTTCCAATAACCTGGATAAACCCTGATCATTCCATCCCAGTTCAAGTCCGCTAGCACTGCACGGTGATCTGAAAACCCCACATCAAAGGTCTGTACGTGCCCAACTCTAATCCCTTGTGTTACATAAAGTCTATCCAGACGGGCCGCATAGCCCCTACGAACGAACGTATGCTCCACCCCCCACCCACCCCGCCCCACCACATCATAAACCCCTGCATCCCCCAGCAGATTCCGTAAGACAGGTAAAACGCACCCCGCCCCCCGCGGCTCAACATCGCCATGGCGGATAACGCAATTCCAATCCCCACCCATGACGGTAATGAACGGCAAACCCCGAGTGTAAAACGTTAAAGCCTCCCTTACAAAGTCTACTTTAACTTTAGTGTTGCTGTCCGCTGGCATGTAAACGCCAATAAAACAAACCCTCACCTCACCCCAGTACCCATCTACCCTCACCACCCTCCCACCTCCCCCCTCCTCCCATCTTAAGACACGCCAAGGGCTGGACTCCTTCACCGCTATAGCTACCCCACCCTTTAATTTTAAAGAACTGCTAACATACATTCGGTAGCCTTTTAACCGTAACTCTCGCCCAAACTTATAATTGTGTTCTTGTATGAAACATACGTCCACAGCATATCTGCGCAAGAACCACTCCATCCACACACACTTAAACTCTGCCCGCAGACCATTTACATTGATGGTAACACACTTGAATTCACAAAAGGAGGTTTTCCTCTATGCTTGTGGGTCTTTCCCGTTCCTACATGTACATTACACTGACCTTCTTTGACCTTTGACTTCCCAAGGCCCCCCTCACCCCCCCGTGCCCTACCCACATGCTGGGCGCTTGCCCCAACCCCGTCTGCAGGAGGCGCCTCCGCCACTTTCGACCATAATTTCTTCCCTGGACGCTGTCCCGGTGTCAGGACCTCGTCCATATCCGACACTCCTGCCGTCCGTTTGCGGGAACCAACTTCCACACACATCGCCTCACCAGACGAAGCCTCCTGGTGAACTTCCACCACCACCTCATGCATCCGTGTCATTGTAGGCACGTCCAGGTCTCCCATCTTTGGCGAATCATCCTTCACCACGTCTTGACTCTCAGGTGAAACGTCTGGGCTATGCTCTGCCCCATCCAGGAGATCGTTTAACACGTTCTCCAGCAACCTTTCCTGTGACAACCCCACAGGCTCCGTAGGCCCCACAGGTGGCGTGGGCACGTTTGTAGTGTCCACCGACAGGGTGGCGCACGCCATAGACTGCATCTCCTCTTGTTGTACTTCCTCACTCCAAAGCTTAGGTCCTTGTTCAGGCGAGGGACCAGTCTCCAGATCAAAGGCCTCGGTTCTTAGGACCACAGGAGAAGGTTCCCGGATACGTACAACCAGGCGTCTGGAGCACTGAGCAGCCATATGGTCATACGAGTTGCATAACCTGCATGTCTTATGTTGGCCCGCATAGTGAACAAAAACTTGGGTCCTGTAGTGCTCTAGATAAACGTAAGATGGAATCGGCTGTTTTAATGTCATCTTTAGGGTGCAGGAGCCTTCCGGGAGCCCCTCGTATGGGCCCTCCCTCCATACTCCCTTGGTCGCTGCATGTACCGTGCCGTATTTGCCAAAAACTTTCCGAATAATATACTCCTCCGCCTCGAAAGGCACGTTCCTTACTTTGACCCAGGTGACGTATGTGGAGACGTCATGCAGACATACCTCTACGGCTGAATTCACCGCCATTTTTCTCTCTTGAAAAGCGTCCACAATCTTGGAGTAAAAGCCGGCATTTGCGAATTTTACAAAAAACCTCGACATCCCATTGAGAGCCACACCATATAATTCCTCAGTGGGGATGCCATAGACGTCGCGAATGATGGTAGGCAACAAGACATGCATCGTTGCACCACTGAGAGAGCCACGAATAAATTCCACACAGACTGTGTTTACTCTTCTACCTTGACGATCCGCCATCTTGCGTACTGTAGTACACGGTTCGCCACCAGGTGTAAGCAAGAGCAGGCTCAGAAAGCGTCCTCTCAGCCCGCAGGGTGAGAGACGAATGCATTTACAGTATTGGCTAGCGTGACTGGGCTCGGGTGGGAGAAGACGTATGTTGTGTCATCAGCAAATAGTGTGGGTTTGAGTAATTGAGAAGCATTTGGTAGGTCATTTATGTATAGGAGAAAGAGAAGAGGGCCAAGGACACTTCCCTGTGGGACACCAACTGTAATTGGTTGTGCAGAAGAGTTTGCCCCATTTGCGTACACATATTGGCTTCTGTTGCTGAGGTATGACTTGAGGTAGTTGAGGGAGTGCCCTCTTATACCATAGTGTGACAATTTTACGTGGAGCAAGTCATGGTCAACTGTATCAAAAGCTTTACGTAAGTCAATGAAGATCCCCAGTGGGACTTCTTTTTTCTCTATTGCAGTGTATATATGTTCTAGCATGTGTATAATAGCATCATTAGTATTTTTATTAGGCCTGAATCCAAATTGGCAGGGGTTGAGTATGTTTTGGGAGATAAGGTAGGAGTAGATTCGTTTATGAATTAATTTTTCGAAGATTTTTGAGAGAGGGTGTAAGTTGGATATTGGCCTATAGTTATTCAACTCTGTTTGGTCTCCTCCTTTGTGGATCGGGGTGACCCTTGCTATTTTGAGTACTGTAGGGAAGGTGGAGGATTCAATGGATTTGTTAAAGAGTGTTGCAATGATTGGTGATAGCACTTGTGACACTTTTTTGTATATAAAGGGTGGTAAGGTATTTTCCCATCTCGCGTGAAACACTGATGTATTTTGTTTTCCTGTTTAAGTTTTCTCAGCCTGAACAGAAGGTTTTGACGTTTTTTTGTTAGACACTCATTTATGTACACTCCATTTTTCATTGTAATTGCTGATTTAATTAGGTCCTTTCTTTTATCGTATGAATGAAGTCGGATCATTATACTGTGTTTACTTCCTGGTTTTCCTAACAAACGTGTTTCTTTGATTTCATTGTTTTGCACGATGACTTGTACGTGGTCCTGTATTATCCTGACAGCAGTTTCTTTGCACTGAGCTTGTGTTATGTCACTAGGAATGTGTGGACTGTTTATTATAACTGCATCAGACAACTTATCTTGTTCAGTTTTGTCGTCTTGGAAATCAAGGTATTCATTTAGTCGAGTGTGCATGTTCTGATTCCAGTCCTTGATTGCTTCTTCAACCTTCATATTTATTGTTGTTATTTGCTCAGTGTGACTGGCTATAGCTGCTTTTAGAGTATTTTCTGTGTCAACACTTCCCGATGTAATCTTCTCTTCAAGGTTTTGGATCTTATTCTCGAGGTTGGTTATCTTGGAATCTCGTCGCTCGAGTGCTGCTTTGATATCTTTGATTTCATTTTCTAGAGCAACGATGTAGTCCTTGATATTGTCAGGAATAATCGTACCTGAGTTATCATGGATGAATCCTTTGAAGGGAGTGGAGTTGGAGGGGGAGTCAGCCATGTTTGTTGTTGTTGTTGTTGTTCCCTGGGTGGCGTCGGTGAGGGGGGTTGATGATACACTGGCGTCCTGCTGGGTAGACAAGTTGAGTTCTAGGGTCCTTGCTGTTATTCTTTTATTACTGGTGTTGTGTCTTCTGCGATATCCTTTCATAGTATCACTGAAGTAGATACTGTGTAGCAATGGAGGAGAAGGCTTGTTTTCTCGGAGCTTGGGTTAAGTGGTTGTCTGGCAGCGGAGGCAGTGTTTGGGTTAGCAGGGCTGTCTTCCTTAGATCTTCTAATTTTGTCAAGAATTGGGTTACATTCTTAGTATTCTTGGGTCATGTTGTGGTCTACGTGGGTTCATGTAGTTGAACTTTCACTTAGGCCATCACAAGTTTTGATGGGCGATGTTTTTTTGAGAAAGAAGAGCTGGTAGGATACCGTTGCTGCCGCTGCCGCTGCTCTATGATGATGAATGAATTAATTCTCTTCTACCACATCCTGCACAGGTAAACAACTGCCGTGAATTTAATAAAGATCAATATGCTCGAGTGACTCACGAAATCGTAATGACACGATTGCTAGAGTTCGTCACGGCCACGCTAGCTGGAGATTCGTCTGTAAAAACTTGCATTTGTGGTCACAGTGGTGCCTGTGCTGACCTTCCTATGGTGTAGAAATATACCTAGTTGGACGAATCTTATTGTGGCTAGCTGGTCCAGTGGCTAACGCGACGGGCTGGAGTTTTGAGACTATGACCGCGGGTTCAATCCCGGCCGGGGTATGGTTTGGTTATGCTCGGAGTCTATACCCTACTCTTTCTCCTTTCCCCAATAAAATCATTGTATGTAGGTAGAACAAAACACTACGGACATAGCAATTCAAGATTCCCCGATGTAGTCCTGCTGTGGTCATTTTTTTTTTCGAAAACAGTAAAAATGTATTATTTGTATCGGCATCTGCGTGATCTCAAGTTATGCATCTGCAGTATCACCTACCTTGACACACTCAGCTGGCATAGGTGACGCAGCCCAAATTCTCCTAGGTGGTTCGATCCCCGAAACGGGTGGAAATGTTGGGCTTGTTTCCTTACACTTAATGTCCCTGTTCACCTAGCAATAATTAGGTATCTGGGTGTTAGTCGACTGGTGTGGGTCGCATCCTGGAGGATAAGACTGAAAGGCCCCAAATTGGATACAAGATGACGCACTGACTTCCTTGGGTTATCCTGGGTAGGTAACCCTCCGGACTTGTTCGGAGGGTTAATTATTATAATCATGGGGGAGCGCTAAACCCGTAGGATTATACAGCTCATGTGGGGGGGGGAAGGTATTCAGGCTTAATTCAGGGAACTGGATCAGATCCAATTCCCTAGATCAAGGGCCCCTCACCAGCGTCAAGAAACCTCCCTTGAGGGGACGGAGGGTCGGAGGGTTAACCTACAGCTCCTGGGTAAGATTAATATTTGTGCGGATTTTTAACCCGGATGTGTCGCAGGGAATGACCCGGGCTGCTGTGAACCCATAACTCTTTACTATCTTTAATAACAAATTGTTGGGTCGTGTAGATAACTAGTGTAACTAATTATTAAATTTATTAGGGAGCGCTAAACCAGTAGAGATCATACAGCGCCTGGGAGGAATGTGCAAAAAAGATAGATTAAAAACTTATCTTGGTTAAGAGTGAACGGACGTCCTGCAACTCACTGAAGCTGACGAGATAAGATGTACAGGGAAGTATCCTCACACCTGCTGTCCCCCGTTCATCTGGCAGTAAATAGGTACCTGGGTGTTAAACTGTCGTGGGTCTCACCCAAAGGAGCCCAATGGAAATAAGTGATTCTGTTGCCTTTCTTGGGTCATCATGGACTGGTATTACCGGTAACATGCGTTGTCTTGTCTCCCAGGTCTGGGACCGGCCTCGGGAGGCTGTAACCTCCGGAAGTCACTCCAGTTGAAACACAGCGTAAGCCCGTTACCACACACACCAATGGCTGCCGAATGACTAACTCTAAAATCCCTGTAGGTGGCGCAGCTGTGACCAACACTGAAACAGGTGTTTCAGCTGCTTCTTAACAAGCTAAGTGCTGCATAGTCATCTAGCCCCACCCTCCAGCACTATGAACCGCCCATCTATCCTCACTCCATCAGCCTTGACAGAGGTAAGATGATGATGAGTGTTTCTTCTTTTTTTCGGGGTCGCCCTGCCTCGGTGGGAAATGGCCTATGTGTTATATACATATATATATATATATATATATATATATATATATATATATATATATATATATATATATATATATATATATATATATATATATATATATATATATATATATATATATATATATATATAATATATATATATATACATTATACATATATATATATATATATATATATATATATATATATATATATATATATATATATATATATATATATATACACATTTGTGTATGTGTGTATTTTTTGGTGTAGCATAAAAGTGTATAGAAGACTGGTCACTGAGAGGGAGGAAAAAAAACACACGGAGACAAAAACAAGGAAGAATTATTAGCTCTATATTTCACTCACCAGCTGAGGTCCTCACGTTTCCAATCATGTCCAACACTAGTTTAGCCTCTAGTGATAATACTGAGAAGTGTGGACTACACAATCTTACTTAGTAAAAATATATAATAATAATAATAATAATAATAATAATAATAATAATAATAATAATAATAATAATAATAATAATAATCGAAAGAATTTAGTAAAAATAGCTTCAATAAAAATAATTACATCAATCATACTTTAGAACAGCTTAATGGATAATGCTAGATACATTATTATTATTATAATAAAAAAGAAGCGCTAAACCACAAGGGCTATACAACGCTGCAATGCTAGATACAATCTTTATAAAAAATTCACGATAACTGATTCTTGTTTATCAGTAAATCGCAGATTTTTTTTTTTTTATTCGCCGGTATTCTCCCGGCCCGGGTCTTTTCCAAGTAGTGGTGACCCGGCCTTGGCTCCCTATCTGGGGAGTGTCTCGAGACTTAAGTCTCCCATGGGAGGAGGTACAAGTACCTCCTCATCTTTGGGACCAAGTGTCCCCAGGCCTAGCCACATTCCCCGCCCTCACGGGGCTCGTAGGAAGAAGCTAGGCCTCTGGTCTGCCATCTACCCCGCCTCAAAGGGGCTCGTGGGGATGGCAGTCTTATGAGCTGCAGATGGTAGCAAGCTCCACTAACGATTAAATCGCAGAAATTTGCAATAGTTATACAATGAGAAAATGAACATTAAGGGAGGTTAGGTCAGGTTTCTATGTTAGTTTCGGTTCAAAAATAAAAAACCTTTATATTATTGTCAATGAAAAAAAAATTGATATAAATTTGTGAAAATATTTTTGGGAAAGTTTAATTTTTAAGGGAATTCGGCTTATTAAGCATATATATATATATACATATATATATATATATATATATATATATATATATATATATATATATATATATATATATATATATATATATATATATATATATATTTATATATATATATGTCGTGCCGAATATGTAAAACTGGTCAATTAGCAAGAACTCATTTAAAATTAAGACCTTTCTAAAATGTTCTTTTATACGTTTAAAGGTATATTTTTTTCATTAATGTTAATGTAAAAAATTTTAATTTTGCACCAAAAGAATCTTAGAAAACTTACCTAACCTTATTATAACAAGGTCAATTTATTTTAGCCTAACCCAACTAAATATATTTTAGATTTATTTACAGTAATTTAATACTAAACAAACGCTGTGAAATATATTTTTTTCGTTAGGTTCAGAATGATTTTGGCGAAATTATTGCATACACAAATTTTCACTTGTCCTATATGGCAAGATGAGCGTTGCTATTTAAGCCAAGATCGCAAATTCTGCCTATTCGGCACGACATATATATATATATATATATATATATATATATATATATATATATATATATATATATATATAATATGTGTGTGTGTGTGTATGCAGAACAACCATGAGCTAAACCTGTATGGTCATTCAGCGATTGTGGCACTGAGTTACATAATCACGTGTTAGTTATTTCCTATTGCAACTCAGCAGTGCCATCTAACTATGAGTTGACATAGATATTTAAAAAAAAAAGGCCGCCCGGAAGTGTAGCACTGCTGTGAGGTACTATATAGGTTATAGCTTAAGAAAAGCTATATTCGGGAAATTCTACATCTACAGTCAGTGGTATAAATTTGTACACTTGTTCCGAGGGCGTATTCATGCTTTAGGCATCCACTTATAGTAAAAATTATGTAGCTTTAATCTAATGCATAAAATGTAAATAGCTTTCGTTTGTGTTTAACAATATTTATTATATGTTAACTACATTTTGTATACTGCACAAAGAAATAGAGTTTGTTTTAAGATAACCCAATAATACACACGTAAGTTTCAATGATTATGCAGGTTATACCCATCCTGGACTCTCTGTATCTTATCACACAACAAATGTTTCTTGTTTATGTGGCGTCGAGGAAATTGGAGCAGTCTCAGAGTGGAGGGTGACAGGCTCGCTCCTTGGAGTCTGGTCAATATCTTCATATAGGCCACGTTTGTGGCCAGCTGTGTCAAGAAGTATATCGATATCAGTGACAAACACGACTAATACATATTGCAGTAAATTACAAAATTAAGAGTATATGTGACAAGGGAAGAATTTATTACAAAAAACTCTAAAGTTATTTCTTCATGACAAAGAAACCTCTCGATATAACAAAATTATCAAAGCTAGTGAAAATCAGAAAATAAGTAGCATCTATAATGTATATTATACTGGAGTTTTTGGTCATCTGACAGAGGCCTTCCGCTGGCTTACTGGTCCACCCCTTTAAATATTATGTTTATGATTATAACCATTAGGTAAATATTAAACACTCAAACACCGAGGGACATACACTTCTCGGTGTGTATCTTGTACTTCTTCAAGTAGTTGCTGCTGTCACCTCGCATACCACTTCACTAAACATATACGTACCGAAAATGCGTTCGAAGCCGGAAGGTAGGTGGTAGGTGCCCCGAGCCTGGGCTCTCTCCTGCACAATACGGAAAAGTAGGAAGCTGGAGAAAGGACGGAGCATAAGGTTCAGCACCACCATTCCTCCACCAAACTTCATCGGTCCAGCTTTAATCGCATGAAGATAAATTATTGGTTTTAGTGGTCTTAGTTATCCATACAATTTTATTACTTGTCAATTGAATAAAAATAATCTAATATTGTTCTTGGTTTCAACATTGATACTATGAGCAACCATCCTAAATTAGTTTGTTAATTATGAAATATAATTCGTAAATATGTACCTAGATGTATTTCCGTTAACCCCCGTTTGGGGTCAAGTTCCCAGGTTCTTTGTGTATCCATATACTCTTGCGCTACCATCCACAGGATGGTTATGGGGTGCATAATAAAGACGGTAAACTAAAAATTAGGCAAGAAAAATTAAGAAATACTGAATGATTAGCAAAAACTAATCACGTTCTTCCATATAACATTCAGATACACAAGTGTACACAATACTCACTCATTATTAATGGCCAGAACAGTGCAAGATGCACAGTATCGAACACCATCGCCAGTGCGTTGATGCACAGAGCCTGAAACAGAATTCTTTTTATAGTGTACTTCTTCCAGAGAGGTACCATGAAGCCGGTGAAGAGCTCTTGATCCAAGGAGTTAGAGCTACCCCTTCCCTTCTTTGAACCAAAGCTGATTATCTTTCTTCTCCCCCGCCCCACTGCATTATATGACTTCAATGGATTAAGTGCTTCTTAGTGAAAATACTATTACTACTGCTAGTTGTAGTAATAGTACTGCTGCTAGTAGTAGTAATAATAATAATAGAAGAAAGGAGGAGTGAACTTGGTAAGGGCTTATTAACAGGGGGGACCAGCAGCTGAGGCTCGACCACTGCAACCACAGCCAGATAAGCAGGATGAGTCGAGACTCACCATGAAGGGAGCTTCTTGAGACTCACGCTGGTGTAGGCTCCACAGGATGGTGAGGAGGAAGACAGCATTGTACAGCATGAAGGTCTGTGGCAAACATTCACACATGCTGCTCCTGTAAAGGAAGAACCTTCTTCAGTGTAGCTAGCACCTGACGAGGCTCCAGCGCGTTTGCGGGCAAGACTATCTATCTCTCTCTCTCTCTCTCTCTCTCTCTCTCTCTCTCTCTCTCTCTCTCTCTCTATATATATATATATATATATATATATATATATATATATATATATATATATATATATATATATATATATATATATATATATATATATATATACTATATATACACCGAGAGATGTGTATGCATGTACTGAGAGATTATTTTAATCCCTACTTCAAGGATGAAAGTATTCTTGACTGGTGAACAGGTTACGTGCAATCTTAATAATCTCATGTAGTCGATAGGCTTTAAGCCTCATTAACCTAGTGTTATTATACACTCCGTGTGCCTATTCTGTGGGTGGTAGTTTCCAGTTACACTTGTGTATATACACCTAGAGGTGTGTTTCTCGCTGTGTATATGCTCCGAGAGATGTTTCTTTTAGTGTTTATACACCGAGAGGTGTATTGCTGTTTATATAAGCCGAGAAGTGTGTATTTGCTGAGATGTGTATCTCTCATTGTATATCCACATAGGGATGCGTATCTGAATAGCCAGAGAGGTATATATCTCGCACTGTATTACTCTTACAGAAGTATCTGTATATACAGGAAGAGGTGTGTGTGTCTCTCAGTGTATTATATATACCGGGAGGTAAGTATCTCTAAATGTTTATATCGCAAGCAGTGTTTCTCAACGCATGTACACTGAAAGATATAAAACGTTCAGAGAATATACACAAAGATGTATATCAAAGCATATATACAATGAGAATTTACATGATTCTTTATTGTACAGTTTAAAGCAATTTTTCCTCTTGATTTCAGAAAGTAAAGGGCTCTCGATCCAAGGAACTGAAGCTTTGATGAAGGGTACTCAGTCCCTCAGCCTTAATAAAAGGTGTTCAGTCCCTCAGCCTTAGTTACAATTATAACTAATTTTTAGAGGGGTGGACCGGTAAGCCAGTGAAAGGCCTCAGTCATGTGACCAAAAGCTCCAGATGTGGGTCATCATATGACTAAGACCCGCGTCAGGAAACACTTGTCCTGTTTCCTGACAAACTTTACCTAACCTAACCCTCAGTATTAATAAAGGGTATTCATTTCCTCAGTCTTAATGAAAAATGTGTTCAGCCCCTCAGCCTTAATAATAGGTCTACCTGGAGGGTATTCCGGGGATCAACGCCCCCGCTGCCCGGTCCACGACCAGGCCTCCCGGTGGATCAGGGCCTGATTAATGAGGCTGTTACTGCTGGCCGCACGCAGTCTAACGTACGAACCACAGCCCGGCTGATCCGGCACCGACTTTAGGTATCTGTCCAGCTCCCTCTTGAAGATAACCAGGGGTCTACTGGTAATGCCCCTTATTGCTAGTGGGAGGCTGTTGAACAGGTTTGGGCCCCAGACACTTACTGCGTTTTCTCTTAGTGTACCAGTGACGCCCCTACTTTTCACTGGGGGTATGTTGCATCGCCTATCAAGTCTTTTGCTTTCGTATGGAGTGATTGCTGTGTGCATATTAGGGACCAGTCCCTCCAGAATCTTCCAGGTGTAGATTATGATATATCTCTCTCGCCTGCGCTCTAGTGAGTGCAAGTCAAGTGCTTCCAGGCGTTCCCAGTAGTTAAGGTGTTTGATGGAACTTATACGTGCGGTAAAGGTTCTGTGTACATTCTCTAGATCTGCAATTTCACCTGCCTTGAATGGGGATGTTAATGTAAAGCAATATTCCAGCCTAGAGAGAACAAGTGATTTAAAAATGATCATCATTGGCTTAGCATCTCTTGTCTTGAATGTTCTCATTATCCATCCTATCAGTTTCCTCGCAGATGTGATGGTGGCAGTGTTGTGGTCCTTGAAGGTGAGGTCTTCGGACATTACCACACTCAGGGTAACCAGTCCATTAACCTTAAAAAAGGGTATACAGTCCCTCAGCCTTAATAAAAGAGATTCGGTCCCTAAACTTTAATAAAAGGTGTTCAGTCCCTTGAACTTGATGAAACTAAAGAAGATGCACAATACAACAACAACTACAACAACAACAATAATAATAATACTTACCATACTGTCAGGGTGAGATGCGTGAAGAAAGTTCCCTGAGGAGAAAAAGAAAATTATTGGTCACTGCACTTAATATTTTTAAATAAGTCATACGCGTAATCACATTGTTTTGTCGAGTTCGGTCTTTAAATTCCATGACGTTTTTCCAGTACGCTGTTAGTATGCTTTTTTTTTTCTCATGCTGGCAGAAGACGGAGGTTGGGAGGATGGGGCGAGAGCCTTCTGTTTTGTTATCCTTGCCTCAAACACTTAGATAATAGTAAACATATCTTAATTAAGGTAGAAGCAGATAAACCTCAGCAGATAACCTCGATTTGAACTTCAAATTCTGCACTCTACTTCTAACATGTACTCCAGTGTACTTCCGTGCATTCCCACATACTCCCGTGTACTCTTATATACTCCCGTGCACTCATATACTTCCGTGTAGTCCCATTATACTCGAATATACTCGGTGTACTCCCATATACTCCAGTGTACTCCCATATACTCCAGTGTACCCCCATATGCTCCAGTGTACTCCCATATACTCCAGTGTACTCCCATATGCTCCAGTGTACTCCCATATACTCCAGTGTGGTCCCATATACTCCAGTGTACTCCCATATGTTCCAGTGTACTCCCATATACTCCAGTGTACTCCCATATGCTCCAGTGTACTCCCATATACTCCAGTGTGGTCCCATATACTCCAGTGTACTCCCATATGATCCAGTGTACTCCCATATACTCCAGTGTACTCCCATATGCTCCAGTGTACTCCCATATACTCCAGTGTGGTCCCATATACTCCAGTGTACTCCCATATGCTCCAGTGTACTCCCATATACTCCAGTGTACTCCCATATGCTCCAGTGTACTCCCATATACTCCAGTGTGGTCCCATATACTCCAGTGTACTCCCATATGCTCCAGTGTACTCCCATATACTCCAGTGTGGTCCCATATACTCCAGTGTACTCCCATATGATCCAGTGTACTCCCATATACTCCAGTGTACTCCCATATACTCCAGTGTACTCCCATATACTCCAGTGTGGTCCCATATGCTCCAGTGTACTCCCATATACTCCAGTGTGGTCCCATATGCTCCAGTGTACTCCCATATGCTCCAGTGTACTCCCATATGATCCAGTGTACTCCCATATACTCCAGTGTGGTTCCACATACTCCCGTGTAAAATATGGCTCACTCTAGCACTACGAGGGATGAACGTTAAGATTTGTACGTTACAAGTCTTTCCTGAGCCACCTCCCTTCCAGACGTATAATAGTCGGTAGTTAAATGTACGTTTTGCGGAGTTTACGTAACCTGACATACATTTCAAGCATTGAGAAACTGACGTTCATCACAATGTCAAAACTGATGTAGTGAAATGGAAATAGCGTCACGAAAATCACTCACTACGAAAGCAAAAGACTTGGCAGACGATGCACCATCCCCCCAATGAAAAGCAGGGGTGTCACTAGCACGTTAAGAGACCATACAATAAGTGTCAGGGGCCCGAGACTGTTCAACTGCCTCCCAGCACACATAAGGGGGATTACCAACAGACCCCTGGCAGTCTTCAAGCTGGCACTGGACAAGCACCTAAAGTCAGTTCCTGATCAGCCGGGCTGTGGCTCGTACGTTGGTTTGCGTGCAGCCAGCAGCAACAGCCTGGTTGATCAGGCGCTGATCCACCAGGAGGCCTGGTCACAGACCGGGCCGCGGGGGCGTTGACCCCCGAAACTCTCTCCAGGTAAACTCCAGGTAATATATAGTATGTTTATTTTACAGGCTGATCCAAGGAAATGGAGCTGCCATCCCGTTCCTCGGATCAAACGTGATTATCTCCCATTCCACGGCGTTGTGTGACCTTTACGTATATATAAAAGTAATGTGAATAAAAAAATATCGCTGTATATATGCTGAGACACTTCTCGGTGTATATGCACTGAGAGATATACGCTTCTTGGTGTATATACACTGAGAGATATACGCTTCTTGGTGTATATACACTGAGAGATACTTCTCGGTGTATATACACATACACTTCTTGGTATATATACACTGAGAGATACACAATTCTCGGTGTATATAAACTGATAGATGTACACTTCTAGGTGTACATACACTGATATATGTACACTTCTAGGTGTACATACACTGATAGATGTACACTTCTAGGTGTACATACACTGATAGATGCACATTTCTAGGTGTATATACACTGATAGATGTACATTTCTAGGTGTATATACACTGATAGATGTACATTTCTAGGTGTACATACACTGATAGATGTACATTTCTAGGTGTACATACACTGATAGATGTACATTTCTAGGTGTACATACACTACGCTAGAGTGCACAAATTTTCACATGGATGCTGCTGATGGCTGAGTTCTGTTACACACTGAACAAGCAAATAAATTACCGACCAATTAGACATTTTCAGGGCCAGGAAAAGCGATAACATTTCAAGGCCAGGAAAAGCGATGAAAGTTTTTTTTTTTTTTTTTTTTTTGCTAGGCCTCATGGCTGACAAGACTGAGAAAGAGGGCTGGGATAGGCTAAAATGCCGCTAGAATATCCCAGTCAGGAAGAAATAAGTAAGAAAGTGACACAATCACTAATTTAATAAACATACCACTTTGGGTATGTTTATTAAACGAGTGATTTTTTTTGTTCCCATGCAGTGATGCGTGATGTTGATATATGAGTTTTATAGGCTTTAATTTTTTGAGGCACAGGTACACATATGTACAATTATCATATAGTGTGTAAATTACCTAGGATAACCCAAAAAAAGTCAGAGAAAGTGACTTATTTCTGTCCTGAGGAATTCTAACGTAGAAAAAAAAAAACGTATTGGGAGAGCCCAACGTATTTAATGGTAATTAAAAGTTTACAGTGAATGAAAAATTAATTACTTACGAAAAGAATGTCCAGTCTATTTTGTGGTGAGAATCCATTGGATGACACGCGTCTCAGAAAACAAAGTACATTCTTAATATTTTCCATTTCAACACTGTGGCAGAGTAACACAAACTATGAACACTAGAATTGTAGGCCCACGCCAGCCCGTGTTGTGGGTAGCAACAGCCTAGTGGTGTTGTGCAGTGGGAGGAGCAGTCACGCGCTCACCAGTCTCTGACACACTGACACACACACATACACACACACATACACACACACACGCACACACACACGCACACACACACACACACACACACACACACACACACACACACACACACACACACACACACACACACACACACACACACACACACACACACACACACACACACACACACACACACACAGGGCTACTACATGAGGTATGGAAGACAGCAAATGTCCCAATTTTTTAAAAAAGAGACAGACATGAAGCATTAAACTACAGACCAGTGTCACTGACGTGTATAGTACGCAAAGTCATTCAGAAGATTATCAGAAGGGTGGTGCAGCACCTGGAAATGAATGAGCTTATCAACGACAGCCAGCACAGTTTCAGGGACGGAAAATCTTGTGTCACAAACTTACTGGAGTTCTATGACAGGGAGACAGCAGTATGACAAGAGAGAGAGGGGTGGGTAGATTGCATTTTCTTGGACTGTAAGAAGGCGTTTGACAGTTCTACACAAGAGATTAGTGCAATAGCTGGAGGACCAAGCAGGGATAACAGGGAAGGCACTATAATGGATCAGGGAATACCTGTCAGGAAGACAACAGCGAGTCATGGTACGTGGCGAGGTGTCAGGGTGGGCGCCTGTAACGAGCGGGGTGCCATGGGGATCAGTCCTAGGATCGGTGCTGTTTCTTGTAATTGTGAATGACATGATGGAAGAAATAGACTCCGAAGTGTCCCTGTCTGCAGATGATGTGAAGTTGATAAGAATAATTCAATCGGATGATGACCAGGCAGAACTACAAAGGGCAGGCTGCAGGCCTGGTCCAACAACTGGCTCCTGGAGTTCAACCCCACCAAGTGCAAAGTCATGAAGATTGGGGAAGGGCAAAGAAGACCACAGACGGAGTACAGTCTAGGAGTCAGAGACTCCTAGACAGTACGCAAGGAAAAGGATCTTGGGGTTGAGTATAACACCGGGCACATCTGAGGCGCACATCAACCAAATAACTGCTGCAGCATATGGGCTCCTAGCAAACCTTAGAACAGCATTCCGACATCTTAATAAGGAATCGTTCAGGAACCTGTACACTGTGTACGTTAGGCTCATATTGGAGTATGCGGCACCAGTTTGGAACCCACACATAGCCAAGCACGTAAGGTTTGCAAGACTAGTCCCGGAGCTAAGGGGTATGTCCTTCGAGGAGAGGTTGAGGGAAATCGACCTGACGACACTGGAGGACAGGAGAGATAGGGGGGATATGATAACGACATATAAAATACTGAGAGGAATCGACAAGGTGGAGAGAGACAGGATGTTCCAGAGATGGGACACAGCAACAATGGTCACAGATGAATCACGGGGATGTTAGGAAGTATTTCTTCAGTCACAGAGTTGTCAGGAAGTGAAATAGTCTGGAAAGCGATGTAGTGGAGGCAGGATCCATACATAGCTTTAAGAAGAGGTATGATAAAGTTTTTGTAGCAGGAAGAGTGACCTAGTAGCGACCAGTGAAGAGGCGGGGCCAGGAGCTGTGAATCGACCCCTGCAACCACAACTAGGTAAGTACACGCCACACATACACGGCCAGGAACTATGAATCGACCCCTGCAACTACAATTAGGTGAGTACACACACACTGCAAAGGTTTGCAGCAAGACTAGTCCCGGAGCTAAGAGGGAAGAGGTTAAGGCAAATCGACCTGACGACACTGGAGGACAGGAGAGATAGAGGGGACATGATAACGACATAAAATACTAAGAGGAATTGACAAGGTGGATAGGGACAGGGTGTTTCAGAGATGGAACACAGCAGCAAGGAGTCACAACTGGAAGCTGAAGGCTCAGATGAGCCACAGGGATGTTAGAAAGTATTTCTTCAGCCATAGAGTTGCCAAGAAGTGGAACAATCTGAAGAGTGATGTAATGGAAGTAGGATTCATACATAACTTTAAGAGATACGATAAAGCTCATGGAAGAGTGGACCTAGTAGCGATCAGTAAAGAGGCGGGGCCAGGAGTTGTGAATTGACTCCTGCAACCACAAATAGGTAAGCACACACACATGGATAGAATGGAAGGGTTGGGAGGGGAGAGGGAGATCAGTTGTCTCGCCCCAACTGTCAGGTGACTCAAGAAACCTGACCCGGGCAGCTTCAAGACATTCCTCCCTCACCTGTATTATCTGCCTTTGCTCAGGTATATAATCTACCCTCTCTCGAGTACATAATCTACCTTAATCCACTTGTATAATATACTATTCCACACTCAGTTGTACATATGAATTTTTTTTACATGTTCCCTGATGAACTAACAAAGTAACGTAAACAGCAGCTGAATACAATATCAAACAGATGGCCCACGGACAGTCATGTGAATACAGGGGACGTACTCAGATGTAGGTTGCAAACATAATACGCAGGTTCGGAGCCTGAATTTCGATAATGGGGGATTTGGGGTGGCTGTCTAGTTGTTCTGAAGCAGCGTTATTATTATTATTTGAGGGATTGGAGAATTTTCGGGGCTAACGCCTCCCTTGGCGCCGCTATTGATAATTCCTTATTACACCCTGTAAGTTTATCAGCACTTGGCTCGCATTTCTTGTATTACAAGTTTGAGGAGTGGAATACATCACAGTGAGCTGGGCATTTCAAACTGGATATTGCAGCAACTGCATGAGTCCAACAGCACTGCTCATTCGGGACTTACAGCACAACATATCTGACCAGTTGAGCAATGCACAATATCAAAACATAAATACAACGAAGTGTGGAGGCAATTCAAGACTATGCAACTACATTCTAAATAGCAGAAAACAACGCGAATTTGGAGGATAAAATATTCACACTAGTGGGACGAAATTCACTTATATATGCAGTTACATGCACTTAGTTCAATTTAAGATTTTATTAGACTTTTTTTTTGGGAGGAACGGGTATATCTCATAAGACTTTACATTGTTTTATTTTACTTTGTAATTAAGAAATAAACCAACTTATTGAAGTGGGAAAGAGGGGACCCTAAACGGTGATAGCTTCTTGATATAATTTGGTGTTACGACAATCAGATTGTAACTCCCTTTTAACCTCCATTTGCAAAGCGACTGTGGACGGTTAAGTTGTGATTTTGTAACCTGCTTTTTTTAATGGACAAGAAAGCTAAGAACCCAATAGTGTACAATAAACTAGCTGCTCATGCGGCCTAACAACCCTTATGGGGTAATAATACGAACGAAGTCTTCTCGTGTGTATTTTAACATGAGGTGCACACTTATCATAGGTTAATAAAAAAGAAAGTCGGTCCAACATTTCACTTTTATTTTGCCCTTGTTATTGGCTACATACAGTACACACACGCTCGGGACGAGACTACGACATACAAAGGGAGACACCCTACATCACATCAGCTCAACTCCTGTAAACTTTATTAAAATTCTTTCGAAGTTGTCGATTTCCCGAATGTGATAAGGGTTGTCCACTGAAAGGGGAATGGAAGTTAATACAGAGAACGTGGTATGGCAACAGCCTTTTTTAGGGTAAACTATGTATTTTTTTTTACTTCTGTTAATGAATGCCTATGTTGCCTAGATACAATGAACAATGGAAGATTTTTTTTACTTACATAAATTCATATAGCAGTTATATGGAATGTGAATGCAATTATCTGAATATATACCTCTTTACACTGTGTATGCCATGAGAATGTGTAAGATCTCATTTAAACGGAAAGGAAAATGCTTCTCGCATTCATAGTTTGTCGTTTCAGACACTGTACACTTGGTGTTACAAAATCTCCTTACTTACGAAGGTAATACCCGCCGAAGAAAATAAACACTTTCCAAACTACAACAATCTGCAAACGCTGAACACGGGAGAATATTGTGGTAACATCCATTGATAGTCACAATACATTCTGCTTGTGAAGAAGACACTTTGAACTATATACATCTTCATACTCTAGAATATCCTTAACCCTAATGACTAGACATTGCACTCATCCGACCCAGCTACCTGAAGAGACATATCTGTATTGCCGTGACAACATCCCACTTAACTTACTGATTTTATTACTCATAGTGACTAGGTTATTATCCTTTCTCAGTAAATGTCAAAAGTCGAGAGTAGGCACAGCAAGCAGACATGAGGTTGTCTCCCAGATAGCGTAAAAATAACGCCTGAGAGCAAATTAACGATAATTACCTCATTACGAGAATCGGAATGACTGATTACACACAACAGGTAAATCACCTTGTGTGGCAGTCAATACCACAGTCGCACAGGAGAGACCCTGTGAACCACAGCATACTATGTACACGATAACACTAGAATGTTTGGTCCATTTCTTCAGATTATCACTGGTCAGGATTTCGTTGGCTGTGTGCAAGGTTTACCGAAATCCTTCCCTGTTCACAGAAGTAAGAGACCAAAAAACTACTTACAATATCATACATTTAGCTTCATTCTCGGGGCAGACATCACTCACATTCGCTACCAGGTGTTGTGTTACATTGCATGAGACAGACATCATGTCGATACCTCAAGCAATCGCAAACACGCCTCATGTGAAGAAATGGAATTAAGTTGACAGCGAGAAAGCTGCTTTACCTACTTACAATAACTAACAATTTCATGGTTTCCCACGAAGAAATCAGGTGGCAGCATTCACTCAGGTACCAGCTTAACTAGAGAGCCAATAGCAACGTCAATAGCAGACTTGTATTAATAATATTTAAGCTGGAACCCCAGTGAGTTATGGCATCCGATAATAAGTATCACCTACTTCTTTGGTATGTTGCTGCAATGCTTCGTTCTGGTACTCCAAGACCACCAGAAGTTTAAACGTCAAACAAATCAACAAAACACATAAATAATCTAACACTAGAAATTATCTTATTATTTACACCAACAGCAGCAAAATGTGACCGTGTGCAGTTATACAAAAACAGACTTTGAAATACGTGTTTACAGAGCCCGAGACAACACCTATTACGGGCCTCATTATCTAGCATCCTATGAGAGAACACACCCTTCTGTGGTCATCATATGTTTAACTAACTTAACATTAATTTTATATATGTATGCATATATATATATATATATATATATATATATATATATATATATATATATATATATGTACATATTTATATATGTATATATATATGTACATATTTATATATGTATATATATATATATGTATATATATACATATATATATATATATATATATACATATATATATATATATATATATATATATATATATATATATATGCATATACATACATATATATATATATATATATATATATATATATATATATATATATATATATATATATATATATATATATATATATATATATATATATATATTAATTTGGTATATTAGAAAGGTAGCTATTGTCTCATAAGATAGCGATTCTATATTGGCCCCCAAAACCATGTTGTGCTCGATACTACAATGAGATGTTTATGTGTAGGCTATTGATGAAGCGTGAAAAGGAGACAACCAAAAATCCACTGAAAAAGTTAGCTCCACAAGGCAAGACTAAGAGATAAAGATAGGATGTATCTTGATATAGTACATATCTTAGATTAAGATAGTGTATCTTACATAAAGATAAATTGTATCTTACATAAAGATATATTGTATCTTAGATAAAGATGTATCTTAGATAAAGATATGTTGTGTATTACAGACGTACAGCAGTACAGAATGAGATAGTATAGGGATGTACGATACATGAAAGCTTAAGAGTAAGTTTATTGAATTAAGAGACATGAAGACGGGAAGTAAAGAGCAACACAGTGATGCAGGGCTTATTTATGCAATAACATAGCTCGGTCATTGAAGTCGGGAAGCAGTAATAATTTACTATGTACAGAAAAGTTGAACAACGTTATTGAAAAGAATTACTGAGTAAAAATAGTTATAGCATATAAAGAGGAGCAATTAGTTACAAAATAACTGTATAAGTTAGATATTTTCGAAACATTACGGTGAATTATAGTACATAGTCAGTAAGTCAAAGACTGTATACTTACCACAAAAAAAGACAAGAAACTCAAGGATACAAACCAGATTGTGGCTAAATATAACGTTAAATTAGGCATTTCAACTAATTTTAAAATGCTGAAGGAAGAGAATAGAGAAGAATAATGGCTAGATATTTAAGACCAAATCAGATTATTAAATTTACAAATGTTAAGAGTAAGTAGAGGAGAAGGAGGGTAGCCTAGCACGACATGACGGTCTGCTTTAGAAAGACAGAAATGGGTCTCAGCGTGGTAACCACTTCTCATTGTTTATATTTTGTGTTTTTTTTTTTTAACGGCACAGATCCAGAAAATCCAATATTCAACAGGAAATTTACTGCATGCTATATATATACAGTATATATATATATATATATATATTTAGTTTATTTTATGTAACAACTAGATTTTAAAGTTTTTTATGACCTCTCCTATCAATGAATTACATAGCCGAGAAGCGATCATCAATAACAGGGTAAATCATGAAATAAGATATGTGTTCCGCACGCGTTTCAACCTACTTCAAAATATACAGTAACCAGGATAACTAGACGACGCATTTGGTGACTATTAATAGTGAACCACATTCGGAAAAAGTCCTCAAGGAAGCTCCCCACAAAAAAACCTATCACAGTCCTGGGTATTATTTAGACAGGCAGATTAGACAACAAAACAAGACAAGGAGTTTCTTTTTATCTCGTTGAGTACTCTTTCAGAATTTACTTTTTGGTATATAGAATTTTCTCAGAGACAACAACTACAAGGAACTGTCCCACTGTGGTACGTGACGAAGAGTCAAGCTCTCCATCTTATGAATATCAATGCTCTCACTCATATAATACAATACACAACATTAAATTATTTGCTGCACCTTAGTCATCGTTACGAGTGCCCAACAATATATTAGCTTAGCTTATCTAGTTTCCAAAACATATCGCTTTTGGCACAAAAATAATAATACGCAGTTAGGCACTACAATACATTGTTCTTCTTTTGCCAAAATAATTTCATATATATGTGCAATTACATCACAACAGGCAATATTTCATAATGTCTGTAAACTAGCACTTGATGTTCAATATAAATAGACTGTTAACACCAGCACCATGCAATAACATATTTTTTGCTTCCCAAGATCGCGTATGATGTCTTGGTGTTGGCAGAAGTCAACAGTAACTGCACTATAGTCTTGCTACACTTGGCTCTATAACCCTGTTAATGCTGAAGCAACACTAGCCGAGGAGGCAGAGTTAACCTTCATGTTGTGAGTAAGATGGGCCAAGGAGGCAGAGGTTAAGAAGAGTCATCACTACTAGACTCCTTATTCTGCTGCTGTTGTTGCTCCTGCTGCTTGCGTGCAGCCTCTTCCTTCTGCTGTATCTCTGGATCCTTCATAGTGGCGGCGATATAATCAGCTGGACCAGATCCCGAGGAGAACGTCATCTCGATACGGTACTCATGGCGAGACAAGTACCGGACATACTTCTCCGGTGGTTCCTCGCTGGTGACGGAGACGGAGCGCATCACACAGTGGCTAACTGTAGTGGCCGGCATAGTGAACTCCAAGTAACAGTATTTGTCTAGGGACTCTGGCATCTGGTCAAAAGCTGTGAGGGTCATGCGGCAGGTGAAGGAATGGGTGCTATATGCCCCCTGACCCTCTTTGGGCAGGCGAGCCATGCGCCAAACGATGGCTCTGTGCTGATGTTCGTATTTTGCTTGACCTGAGGTAACTTCCATCAATGCAGACTCCGGCGTTTCTACAGTTCCCATAAACCGCTCAATACCCTTTACTTTTCCCGTTCTGAAAAGAAAAATGTTAAAAAGATATGTATAATTTTACAAATATTATTACTCTAATAATTTAACGACGATGTAAAATATATGATTGTATAACCATTATTAAAGACTTACTTGCCCTTTAAACCGACTTCTCTATATATGCTATTTAGGTAGGTTGTCCTAATGCAATCATTGTTTTTGTTACAGTTGTGCCAAGTGGCATTGCGCAAAAGATACTGAGTCAGAGCCTTATAAATGGTTTTACTTACAGATACTGTGGTCAGCTGCAAGGTATATAGTAATATGACAAGATTTCGTAAACCATTTTTTTGTCATGATATTATTATTAAGGAATTACAATGGATTAAATACGTAAGTAAACAACTTCTATTGATTTTGATGCTAGAAAGTTTACCATGCTGCTGTGACGTCGATAATCCCTCTAACACTCAACAGAAAACAGGAGGTAAACAATAACTAGGCAATAATTCTTGTACCAATGGCAAAGACACGTGCAACTTAAGAAGCTTTACTAACGATGTTTTGCTCAGTGTAAACTTGATAGACTACATGGGCGAAATGTCGTCAATAAATGTTCCATTTATTAAACTGCATTTGTGTCTTTACCATTGTGTCGGCATCCCTTGTGCCAATTTTCGCCTTCTTGGTTTAGGTATGTTTATTTATTTATTTGTTTATTTTAATCATTGGGAAACGCTAAATCAGTAAAGGGTCATATAACGCCTGGGAAATGGGAGGCATTCAGGTTAGGTCCAAGGAAGGGACAGATAAATAAAATTTCTTGGATCAAGAGTCACCGACATCAAGGCACCTCCTTCGAAGGGTGGTTTAAATATAATGCATCGTATGCTTGAAATACTAGAAAGTATATGGAATGATACGTGATGTGTTACCTCCTGTGTGCTGACTTGACAGAGCCGTATCTGAAGTGCTTCTCAACTCTGAACATGTATATCCAACACTCTGGCAGGGGAAACCGAACCACCACATCCTCGCATGGAACCTGAAAATTATCACATCGAAACGCTAGAACCAAAATTTGCTCGATAAACATACATGTTAAAAGGTCAACTTTGTCGCATTTCAAAATGTATGCAGAAAAAGTTTTATGCAAATTTATATATATATATATATATATATATATATATATATATATATATATATATATATATATATATATATATATATATTTATATATATATATATATATATATATATATATATATATATATATATATATATATATATATATATATATATATATATATTATTATTATTAACACATCGGCCGTTTCCCACCAAGGCAGGGTGGACCGAAAAAGAAAAACTTTCACCATCGTTCACTCCATCACTGTCTTGCCAGAGGCGTGTTTACACTACAGTTATAAAACTGCAACATTAACACCCCTCCTTCAGTGTGCAGGCACTGTACTTCCCATCTCCAGGACTCAAGTCCGGCCTGCCGGTTTCCCTGAATCCCTTCATAAATGTTACCTTCCTCATACTCCAACAGCACGTCAAGTCCTAAAAATCATTTGTCTCCATTCGTTCCTATCTAACACGCTCACACATGCTTGCTGGAAGTCCAAGGTCCTCGCACACGAAACCTCCATGAATAGACCCTGCCTCCACTACATCGCCTCCCAAACTATTCCACCTCTTGACTACCCCCTCCCTCCAACCTTTCCTAGGCCGACCCCTACCCCGCCTTCCCTTCACTACAGATTTATACACTCCTGAAGTCATTTTATTTTGTTCCAACCTCTCTACATTTCCGAACCACCTTAACAACCCCGCCTCAGCCCTCTGGATAATAGTTTTGGTAATCCCGCACCTCCTCCTAATATATATATATATATATATATATATATATATATATATATATATATATATATATATATATATATATATATCACCCTAACAATGAAGTTCTCTTCGACAAACAAGAGGACCCGTGTTAAATCGGAATATACCGTGCTCATTTTGTGTTTTATATCCTGGAACACTACTGTGCGATGCTCATGAGATATGTGGGCTGGAGTACGTATCATTACTTTTAATGAAGTGTTATTTATTGGTGACAGGGTAGACTGGTAAACCAGTAGGCTATGCTCAAACGACCAAAAACTACTAAGCAGATCATAATTTCCAGTTTTTTATTATGACCTACCTGTCCAAGCTTTCTCCCGGAGAAGCCAGGGACGAGGATCTCGCTAAAGATGTCCACACGTCTGCCCTGGATGGTCACCTTTGTCTTCACCTGCAGGGGAAGCTCACGGTTCTTGGGAGGACGCACACGGAACCTCATGAGTTCAATGTAGCAGGCGTCAGGAGGCTTGAATCTGGGTGGCAGAGATGTTTGAAGTTATTATATTGCACAGCACAAGTTACTATAACCAGGAATTGTATCTAGAGGTGGGGTAAAACAAGGGCATAATAACGAAGAAAAGACATGGGTGAATATCAAAATTTTGCAATATGGGGGAGCTTTATAAAGGTAATGAACTGAATTGATAAAGCTTTACACAGAGCGAGCCGTTGTCACAATAAAAGCTTGCTCGGCATCTGTATATCATTACTGTCAGCAGAAAGCTCTTGCATCTAGGATTATACTGTAAGGAACTGATTCCGGAAAGACTAACATTTTTTTTAAATAATATTTCAGAACACATCTTGTCAGACAGACCACAGATACTGCTGAAAGAGATGCAGACGTTTGGAGCACTCACTTGATGTGTTGAGTCTTCTCAAATTCTTCCTTATTTACACAACAGTGGAATTCCACCGCCTCGAGACGAATCCACTCCTCGGTAATAACAGGAATGATGTCGTGGCGACCCACCACTTCCCGCCCCTGCTTCCTCATGTCGTTGATCCCCAGGTCCACTTCTGGCATACCTGTATCATATGTAATAATATTCTAGTCAAAGATTACTAGGTGTACTGAGACAAGTTTTTGTTGAAATATGAAAAATGTGTGATGAGTAGTGATGTAAAATACCGTCACTAAGCTACACACAAGTAGTATGGAAATCGTATTAGCATATGATATTTCGACTGGACACCAAACTGTCAAATTTTATAGATAGTACTCGGAAGGGCATGAACTATAACGGGAAACAGTGTAGGTGAACGGAAAGGGGTAAGATGGGATTTAAAGTCAACTTCACTACACATCACGACTGTGGCTCCTTCAAAGAAAAAAAAACAAGTAAAGCCAGGATTTACATCATTCCCATTGATGACCACAGCAGTTTGTCAGTGAGACATCAATGGAGATCAAGTGATACCTTCTAGTGGTGATGGTTAACTTATACCTTGATAATTACTCAAAGATGTAGAAAGGGATAAAGGATGCTTAACAAAAGAACATGAGTGGTGCAGAAACATAAAAGAGAAAGCGACGTGCGTACATGATCAGCGGCGGAGTGATTTATTAACGGTCCAAGTCGGAGCGAAGTGTCGACGTGTTTCAGTCTCCTAAGTGCAGGTCGTTTGCGTTTTGTTCCAGCCACGGTATTGTGACCTTTTTAAAGGGTGGAAAGGAATGAGAGATGCAGAGATACAAAAAAAAAATAAGAAAGCGATAAAAGACGAAGAAAAGTATGAGAGATGCAGAACTGTTAATAATATAAAAATGGTAGATTTAAATGGAAGAGGTAAGAGAAATGATAGGTACTTAAAGATGTATCTATGATGAGAAGTGCAAAAGAATAAGAAATGAAAAAAAGAAAAAAGAAATTAAAGGGGCGGAAAAAGGAGAAATCACAAGAAGTTAAGAGATGCAGAACCTGACACGAGAAGCAGGAAGAACAAGACAAGTGTGATTAAAACACCCACCAGAGATGAAACCCAGGAAGAATATTCTGACTCTTGCGATCATCCTGTGAACAACTCCCTTTAGGTCCTGCTCCAGGTACAACTCATCCACCGCCGTCAGCTGCACCTCCTCTGATTTGTAATTGAGTGCACGGTCACGGTGCACCGTCAAGATAAACAGCTGTTCCTCCACCAGCGACGCGAAAACCTGCATGAGAGACCGATATACAGTTATGTCATGTTAATAAGTGAGCTTTATATAAAGGTTTATTGGGCTGAAAGCCTATCAACAACTCACAGACTCATTAAGGCTGCATAGCACCTCTTGAGGGTTTAACTTTTCACAAAATAAACAGTATTTTTACATTTTTTTTACTTTAGTAATAACTGATCCAGCAATCCAGGAATCATTCAACCAGCCGACGTCAGAGCTTAAAAAAAATGCATTGCGTTTTTAATCTTTTCCTGGAGTACTGAACATCACAAAAGGTAAAGGTATTAATAAATGAGTCACCCTTTGATACAGGGACATACATGTGTTGTCCTCTGATACATATGCATGTTACACCCTCTGTATGATTACAACCAGTGTCAGGAGACACGTCCAGTCTCCTGACGAATAAAACAACTCTGATAATTATTATAATCATGGGGGAGCGCTAAACCCGTAGGATTATACAGCTCATGTGGGGGGGATGAAAGGAATTCAGGCTCAGTTCAGGGAACCGGAGCACAGATCCAATTCCCTAGATCAAGAGCCCCTCACCAGCATCAAGGAGCCTACCTCCCTTGAGGGGACAACTCCGATAAACATGACGAAGAGAATACTAAAATCACACTCTCATCACGAAGCTGAGAATGACATTAAAACAAATGTTGATTTAGGAAAGCACCGAAATGAAATTCTAAGTAACTGTTTTGCTAGACATTCTGATGTCATAAGCCTTAACTATATTTTCCTCATTACCTAATCAACATTAGTGATTGTCAGTGTTATCTTGCTAGCCTACTGTATTTTATCTTGACTAATTGTCACGCTCATAAGACGAGGGGCTGCATGTAATCTGTTCACCACCAGTCGTGAAAACCTTAATCCCTAAAGTACAGATTAAAGTCAACTCTCAGCACATATACACTGAGATGCACACGACTCACGGTGTATAAATCCCGCCGTCGTAGCAGGTGCGTCTACTGGTTCAGTGGCGAGGGATTTGTCCCAAGTTTCCCATCAAAGTGGTAAAGAGCTTTTGATCCAATAAATTCAAGCCACCCTTGCCTTTCTTAGATCAAATCTGACTACATCTCATTACTCAGACGCTATGTGATGTCTACGGGTTTAGTGTTTCCCCAATCTTTCAGAATTCATTGAGAGGCTGCGTGTTGCTCTGACCTTGAGATCCTCATAGTTCTGAGTGCCGAGCTTGAGCAGTTGGGAGATCTGAGGGGCGTGCTCCACGGGCATGCCCAACTTGCGCACATCGCTGGCGAATTCTTTGACGTGCTCGTAGTCCCCGGCGATGGCGTGGTGAGCAAATTTAGAGATTCTAGTGGTGAGTCGTTCTGCCTTGGAGACCTGGCCGGGACGCACGCCTGGCCTCTCCTTGTAGAATATGTACTGAACCTTCACCGTGAAGATCTTCCCGAACTGGTCGAACTGCTGAGCTCCTGTGTCGGGCAGAGATGGAGTGAGTATACACACACACACACACACACACATATATATATATACATGTATATATATATATATATATATATATGTATATATATATAAATATATATATATATATATATATATATATATATATATATATATATATATATATATATGTATATATATATATATATATGTATATATATATATATATATATATATATATATATATATATATACATATATATATATGTATGTATATATATATATATATATATATATATATATATATATATATATATATATATATATATATATATATATATATATATATATAAACCGCAGTCAAAGTGTCCTGTAAGCATGAATTGCACTAAGTCTGAGGGACAAGATTCATCAGTAAATGATCTTCATATACTCAGAACAGACAGAGAGGAGGTGAGGGAAAGAGAGAGAGAGAAAGTAGCTGTTGGTGAGAGGTAATGAGGGAAGGAGCCTGCGCAGAGGAAAGAGGAAAGGTAGGGTGGGAGGGAGGGGAGTGAGAAATGATAACGGGAGAGAGAGCAGGTGTTGACAAGGGAAAATAAGAGAGCACTGACCGATATCAGAGACAGAGTAGCAGGCCTGGAGAGGCAGCTCCTGGAAGGGATCCTTGTCTTCAATGCTGTTGAAGAGCTGCAAACCCGCGCCCTCCGTCAGCTTGACGATCACCTTCTTCCAGAACCTGCACGGGAGGCACACGTCTTACCCACCACCACCACCACTCACACATACCTATACTTACATAACTTAAGTTTAAGTAAACCATAGAACGGGTGGAGTTAGAACCCATGGTTTACAATCGTATTATTACGATTTCGTGAGTCATAAGTTTAAGTAAATACTATACCTTATATGTTTGTGTATTTCCTCCATTTGTTATTTGAAACTGAAGCTAGAGAAAGGTGTCGTTTTCGAAGTTGTTTTGCCGATAAATGCATTGGAAAAAATCTGGTTTTCCGATAGTTATATATTTAAATGTTAGAACATAGCACTGGAGAACTGTATACTTTGACTGCATAAAAGTGTCACAATCACTGAAAACATCGAATGTCTTTCATTCACGGGATAATCAGAATAAAAGTGCTCGTAAGAGCAGGTATTTGCGGGTTTCCTATGAAAGCTGAATATCATTGAACTCTCAACCCTGTGAACGCAGGTGTTGAGAAACAGCAAGAAATCCTCGTCCTGTTTCAGTGGTGAATTTATTGGAAGGGGATTCAGACATTCTGTCAGGAAGACAGTCACCAAGATGCAGCCACGAGCATGGAACATCTTCCACCTATCAGCATTATATGGAATTTACTGAGAGTATTATATTAATTATCTGTGTTTAAATAATTCCTAAACAAATTGTTCAAAACTGGAGACAAAAAGCTTTCCCAAAATTCTGAGAATGTAACCATTCATTAACCGTATTTACAATCTTTGATGCATAGCATGAACGACTGTATGAGAGTAGCTGTGTTCAATGGAAAGATGTGTTTGAGAAAGTCATCCGCCAAAAATGCAGTGAGACAGCCATTAGAATCTTAACCTACATTCTTAAAATTTCGTTTCCACATAACACTACAGCCAGGCAGGCAGCTCCTAGTTTATGACTATCAATCATAGAAGCCCTCACAAGTAAATACTGCCACTAGCTCGTCACGGTGATCCGTGGCCTGGTGGCTAAAGCTCTCGCTGAAGTGTTAAATAGAGGTCTATTCAAACAGGCCTGTTCAGAGGCCTATTCAGTGTTATAAACTCTGTATCTTGCTTATTTATTTCTAAACATATTTCTCTATATTGCAGTACCACGGCTGCAATAAATAGCATCTAGTTTTTAAACAGCAAAACGATGATGCACGACATTTCGATCTTCACCGAATTTAAATATGGTTCAGGAAATACCAAAACGTCGTCGAGTTTCCTCTTCCAGTTCGTGGGCCCGGGAATGATTGTCACAACGCTGCTGCATGTGGTGGGTTACGTCAGATTCATGGTGGAAAGTGCATGATCTCAAAGACAAAGTTTTGCAACCACTATTCTAAGTATTGCTAATAGCTTATTTACTCGCAGATAGTATGGCAACAACGACACGAAAGTAGCAATTGGAAACTTTGTTACGACAACGTTTCGCTTGCGCAACAGGATGTTTCGTGTTTCATAGATCCTGGGTGCTGGTAGGACAATGCATAGGCGAGAAGAGAGGAACATGGGGTGTATAACACTTGCGTATCTTTATTGTGTAAACGTCTCGCCAATCAGTGGCTTTACAACTTAAATACAAAGAAAAAAGGTAAAAGATATGAAGGAGTTAGAGGTCAACAGTTCCTCATCCTGGAGATGATGTGTCCAGTCCATCAGGATAGTTAAAAACACTGTGATAAAAGTGCTCCCTCCACAGATCTTCCACTGTTTTTCTCTGTGTTGGACTGATAAAGCCACTAGCTGGCTGGCTAAACTTTTCCACAGTAAAGATACTCAAGTATTGCCCATGTCATGTTCCTCTTCTTGCCTACGTATTGTGCTACCAGCAGGCAACATCTATAAGTCTTGAGAAATCATACAGTGTAGGCTAAACCTTGTTTCAGTAATTTCCAATTATATCTTTTATGTCTTTCATTATCTACAACTAAAAAAATATGAAACCATTAATGATTTGTCTATATAAAACTCAAACTACATTACGGAATTGGGAAGAATTGCATAAGTAGAAGCTATATACATGTACTACTGACTTTTACAGTATTAAAACACGCTAGCATAGCCTATGCATCTCTGTATTCTAATTACTCAAGTGATCACACAGTCTGCTGTATAATGCATGACTTGGGAAAGCATTAGCAATTTGTACAATTTTACACAAGGCAACAATAATGCTTTGTGCCGATCATTACTAAAAAAAAAAAAAAACATAAAATTAAATTGTGCACGAAGATATTTGTAGCTTGTTGACACTACGAAAAACTTTTCACGAGTGAATTCAAGCTTATGTTTTGTGTGTACTTGTTCTTAAGAGAACTAAAGAGATAATTATAATCTTCATCAAGTCTTTGCATAATACAAGAAAAAGCAATATTTAATTAAATTTGCTTGAAGACGCATCGAAACGAGGATATCACTGAGTTACACGTCACTGGTTAAGACAATAATGGTGGTCCAACATCATTGAGATATACACACACCTGGTTGTTAAGACAACACTGGTGGTCCAACATTACTGACACACACATCTGGTTGTTAAGACAACACTGGTGGTCCAACATCACTGACATACACACACCTGGTTGTTACGACAACACTGGTGGTCCAACATCACTGACATACACACACCTGGTTGTTAAGATAACATTGGTGGCCCAACATCACTGATATACACACACCTGGTTGTTATGACAACACTGGTCGTCCAACATGACTGACATACACACACCTGGTTGTTAAGACAACAATGGTGGTCCAACATTACTGACATACACACACCTGGTTGTTAAGACAACAATGATGGTCCAACATGACTGACATACAAACACCTGTTTGTTAAAACAACAATGATGGTCCAACATGACTGACATACAAACACCTGTTTGTTAAAACAACAATGGTGGTCCAACATGACTGACATACACACACCTGGTTGTTAAGACAACATGGTGGTCCAACAACACCGGGCTACATAAACCTGGTCGTCATATGTAGTGTATCAGTATGTTGTTCCAAAAGAACCAAAATTCAATTTTAAAAATTCAAAACCTTTTTTTTCAAAATGATATATACGTCGTGCCGAATGGGTAAAACTTGCGATTTTGGCTTAAATAGCAACGCACTTCTTGCCGAATAAGACAAGTGAAAATTTGTGTATGCAATAGTTTCGCAAAAATAATTCTGAACCTAACGAAAAAAATATATCCCACTGTGTTTGTTTATTATTAAATTATATATATATAATTTAAACCACAGGGCCTGTGGTTTAAAGCGTCATGTGGTTCTCGCTTACCATGAGGCAGGTCAATACAACATGGGATCGAATCCTTGGCTAGCGCAGTGTTGTTATTGATCAATACCACTCGTTCGTGGTTACAATAATATAATATATATATATATATATATATATATATATATATATATATATATATATATATATATATATATATATATATATATATATATATATACCGCCCAGGGAGGTACTACCGTCCTGCCAAGTGAGTGTAAAACGAAAGTCTGTAATTGTTTTACACGATGGTAGGATTTCTGGTGTCTTTTTTTCTGTCTCATAAACATGCAAGATTTCAGGTACGTCTTGCTACTTCTACTTACACTTAGGTCACACTACACATACATGTACAAGCATATATATATATACACACACCTCTGGTTTTTTTCTATTTTCTTTCTAGTTCTTATTCTTGTTTATTTCCTCTTATCTCCATGGGGAAGTGGAACAGAATTTCTAACTCGCCAATTGTGATTGGCGAGTTAGAAAAGACTAAATTGTGACTTTCGAAATTAATTAAAAGATTAGTTTCATGGAGATACATAATATAAACACTGAATGGACTAGTTAAGTACACACAGCATCTTCATTGTGTTTGAATTTATCATGTAAAAATTATTGAATTCATTTGGTAAGTTATTCCACATTTTTGTACTTTTTATTTGTATCGAATTTCTGTAGACTCAGATGAACGTTGAGAGTATCAAAGGTATTTTTGGGTCGGGGATGATGTCTATGTTGTGTTACCATTGTCCAGGCACTGCACTGAGTCACCAATATCACCACTGCAGTGCAGGTTTTTACAGAAAGTATGTATATGGGCATTTTAATTCAACTTTAATTTTTAAATGGACGGACTGGTAAGCCAGTGGAAGGCCTCGGTCAGATAACCAAAAACTCCAACTTCGAGTCATCATATGACTAAGACCCGCGTCCGGAAACAATTATGTTTCCTGGCGAATCTTACCCAACCTCACCTAGATTAAGTATGTATATAATCAGAGGTTTTAATGAGGGTATAATGTGTCGCCTGTAATTTGAGTTCGTGATTGTTCTGATAGTTGACTTTTGTCATGTGAGGATTAGTTTGAGGTGGACAGCTGAAAGAGATCCTCGTGTACAAATTCCATGTGTGTAATAAGTAAATATGAATGAACTAGCATTTTTGAGCCTGACACCTCTCACCAACTTCCACACTTCTGGGGACA
This sequence comes from Cherax quadricarinatus, assembly GCF_038502225.1. Classification (NCBI taxonomy): domain Eukaryota; kingdom Metazoa; phylum Arthropoda; class Malacostraca; order Decapoda; family Parastacidae; genus Cherax; species Cherax quadricarinatus. Next base: position 8,980,896 of record NC_091330.1, read on the forward strand.
ACACTGAGCATTTACAGCGCCTCATAACTAGGCTATGCTTTCATTTATATAAGCGAAAAAGTCACAGGAAATTGAAAAAAATAATTATACATATTTATTACGTCATGAATTCTATCATCAGCAGCAGCCACAGCCATGAATATTTAAGTTAAGCAGTAGAGTCTATGTGATAAAGGGGCAATAATACTGGGTCAGTATATTTTTTTCAATAGTAGTTTTACCATAATAAATGTTTAAACGCAAGTCGATAAAATTCACCTATTTCCAGACATCGATAAATTCATTTGCAAAGTCGACAGCCGAGGAATTTTTAGATACATAAAAGTAACTAGGAAAGGCAGGTAGCAGGTGTGTTTTGTCCGTCAGGAAACAGGACAAGTGCCTCATGTCAAGGATCTTTGTCTGATGATAACCTGTTGTGTAGCTAAGAATCCCATGGCGTACTGCTGCTAGGTTTTACTCCCCATTCACAAAGTAAATGATCACTGAATATTAATGTCCTAGGAAGAAAGCAGAAGACTTAGTGATCTACAATTGTCCCGCCTAGGACTGTCAATAAGCACTGATGAAGGTGGCGAGGAGTATCACAGGGTTATATGTAGTTTTAAACCTGCTGGGTTATAAGCAGTGTTAAGCCTGCTGGGTTATAAGCAGTGTTAAACCTGCTGGGTTATAAGCAGTGTTAAACCTGCTGGGTTATAAGCAATATTAAACCTGCTGGGTTATAAGTAGTATTAAACCTGCTGGGTTATAAGTAGTATTAAACCTGCTCGGTTATAAATAGTATTAAACCTGCCGGGTTAGAAGCAGTATTAAACCTGCCGGGTTAGAAGCAGTACTAAACCTGCCGGGTTAGAAGCAGTACTAAAAGTGCTGGGTTTTTAAGCTGCAGGAAACCTGTCACACACCTCTCAAGCAGGAACAATCATTTAAGTGAAGATTTACCTTCAATTAACCTAGGAAAGTTTTTCCTAACTTCAGCAATGAATCAAGAGCTCATAAGGATACCATTTTTTATTAAATATGGTAATATTTTCAGACACCACTTTAAAAAAATAATAATACTGATGATTATAATAATATATACAGTACACTAATTAAATCTATTCTGGAATGCTTCACGTTTTACGTAATAATTGCAAGGCATAACTGTTAAATGTCTATCTCATAATGCAGATATAAGAGGAACATGATGGGAGAGGAGCACTGCGGTAGTCCTACAGGCCTATGCTAAGGAGTCACAAACGATACTCAACATAATATATGCTAAAGTGAGAGACACGGGAGCACTTAAGCAAAAAAAGAAGCCATCACTCAAGTGTTCAGTCATTAATGCCACTTAAACCAGTTGGATGGGTGAGCCTTGGAGTAAGCAAGAGAGAAATAGAGAAGCAGGATAACAGCATCACACATCTCTGACCTGTTCGTCAAACCTCCGTGACCGTCTTTGAAGTGAGACAGACTGGCAAGCCCAGAGGAAAATTATTAATTAATTCACCACTTCAGGTGCTCTCTTACACATGTTATTCATTCTATGCCTCACCACTGTATTCTTACCATTATTATTAAGTAACATGAATGATCTTTGTTTAAAACAAATTCTACCATAGATTAAAAGAAACTCTTATTACTATATAACCATTTTACTTATAATATATATATATATATATATATATATATATATATATATATATATATATATATATATATATATATATATATATATATATATATATATATATATATATATATATATATATATATATATATATATATATATATATATATATATATATATATATATATATATATATATATATATATATATATATATATATATATATATATATATATATATATATATATATATATATATATATATATATATATATATATATATATATATATATATATATATATATATATATATATATATATATATATATATATATATATATATATATATGTAAAACAACCACTCTGAAAGAATAGAGAAATTCCAAGCGCTTTCGTGACTACTCACATTATCAAGGAACTATGAAAGTAAAGCATCCAAGGAAGCTATATGATATTTTGTGTCTTATGCCCAAAAATGTAGATATACACCATTTCCTTGGAAAATTAAATAGCTTAGCCCATTCTATAAACTTTACTGTTGAGTTTGAAGAAAATAACTCATTGCCTTTTCTAGATGTTTTAATTATTAAGGGTAATAATGAATTCAAATTTAAAATTTACAGAAAACCTACAAATAACTGTTCCTATGTCCACTATTATTCCTCGCATCAAGATAGAGTCAAACTGTCTGTTTTCTCATCAATGTTTCTGAGAGCTTTACGAATTTGTAGTCCTGAGTTCATAGATGAGGAAATATCCAAAATTTATGAAATAGGTAATGATTTAAAATACCCAAGAAATGTAATTGATAAATCTTTTAAAGTTGCTAGAAATACTTTTTACAATCCAAAAAGGGACAACCAGCCTTATTCAACTAAAAATATGTTGGTTCTCCCTTACCATGAAAACTTGGTTGATATGCCTTCTCTTCTTAAGGCTTTTAATATTAAAGTTGTATTCAAAAATCTTGATACAGTAAAAAAAACTTTTGATAAAGAATTCCCCCCAAAATGCTGATGGATGTGTCTATAAGATTCCTTGTAAAATTTGCGATAAAGTTTATTACGGTCAAACTGGTAAAAATCTCGAACTAAGATTAAAACAACATAAATATAGCATTAGAACTGGACAAGATTCCAATGCTCTATTTATTCATGTAAGAGATTTTAACCATCCAATTGATTTTCAAAGAGTTGAGAAAGTAGTATCAAGCAAGTCCATGGTCGACAGGAATATAATTGAATCTTGTTTCATAAAAAGCAGTTTTGACAATAATATGAATATTTCCTTTGGTTTATATAAATTAGATCCATTTATAATTAATAGAATTTGGGAAGAATTTAATAATACACTGGATAAATAATAATTTTTAAATTTTCTTGGGTAGAATAGTTTGTGGGCGAGTTGTGCAAAGAACCTATCCAAGTTGGCTCGCCGCGCGTCACGTGTTTAACCGTTGTGGGATCTGATAGTGAGGTGCTGGCCGGACCCCTTATATAGCTTCCTTGGATGGTTTACTTTCATAGTTCCTTGATAATGTGAGTAGTCACGAAAGCGCTTGGAATTTCTCTATTCTTTCAGAGTGGTTGTTTTGCATATTCTGAAATCACCTGTTTACTGTGATCTTATTGCATATATGTATATATATATATATATATATAATATACATATATATATATTTATATATATATAATATATATATACATATATATATATATATATATAATATATATATATATATATAATATATATATATATATATTAATATATATAATATACATATATATATATTTATATATATATAATATATATATACATATATATATATTTATATATATAATATATATACATATATATATATATATATATATATATATATATATATATATATATTATAGTTATATACATTTGCTTGGATATATACAGTGGAAAAATTAACTAGTTTAAGTTCGAAAGTTTGAAAAACAGTTTTCTCCTATAACTACATTAAAAAAAAAAATATTGAGAAGGCAGGCAGAGAGTGATGTAAGGCACATTACCTTTGTCCGGTAATCTTCTTCTTGTTGGGCTGGCGTAGATGCATCTCCCAGACGGGCGCTGGCATCTGGGTGCGTGGGTAGGGCTCTAGTGGCTGGGACTGGTCCTCCTCGAAGAGCGGGGTGGGTGGTGTTTCTTGTGAGTCTGTACGTTCCAGTTCCCCGGGACGAGCTGTAGGTGGAACCTTGCTTGTTAGTGAGTTGTAGTGGGTGGTGGTTTATATGTTGGTGCTGGTGTGTGTTGTAGTGGGTGGTGGTTTATGTGGTGGTGCTGGTGTGTGTTGTAGTGGGGGGTGGTTTATGTTGATATTATTATTATTGGCATAATTATTTTAAATATAATAATAATAATAATTATTATTATTATTATTATTATTAACTTTTTTATTATTACTATCATTACTATATGCATAGGGAAACGCTAAACATGGGGGGGGGGCATAGAGTGCATGGGGAATAGGAGGCAATTGCTTTCAATCCGAGGAAGTGGAGGGTGGCTCCATTCCGTCAGATCAAGAGGTCTTCACAAGCATGAAGGCGGCACCTCTATGAGGGAATGGACACAAATCATACAGTACTGACTAGCTAGTGAAGAATAAAAGAGAAGAACGTCAGAAGCTAAGTCAAGGCAGGCTGCATGTAGCCCTATTGTACCTGTTCGTCAAGCTTTGTATGATTTGTACACTTGACTGTCTGGATCGTTCCACTTCCTGACTACTCTGAGGCTGGGAAATACTAGCCGTTTTGTGACAAAAAACAAATACACACTTAAAATAGAACCCAAAGTGGTTGGGCTCCTTATTCTTTCCAACCCTTCTCTTGCTGTATACCCACAAGCCTTGTCGCTGCCCTATCTTGCTTTAATCTTACTCATTCCTATGCTTGCCTGCTCTTTGGGCAATACAAGACAGGGCAGTTAGGTCCGTTTTGGATCTTTATTATGTCGCGAGTGAAAATATAGTAATAATAATAATAATAATAATAATAATAATAATAATAATTTATTTTGACATGATAAATGTACAAAGGAATATAATAGTTGGATGTACATGCCAAAAGGCCAGTTATATGCGGAGTATTTCGGGCAAATTTAAAACTAACTTAAGATTAATAAGGCAATAAAAGTACATATGGTCATTAGATTCGTTACAATAAATACAAGAGAATTGAGTATTCTATTAGATCATGCTATATGGCTTTAATAAGTCTTGTAGAGAAGACGTACAATTTTGATTTTGATTATGATAGGATAAAGTCATAAGTTTTGTTATGAAGCGGCGATCTCACCAGTAGCATCGATGACGGCCTCAGCCACATCATCAGCCCCTCGGTCGAAGGGGTTGAACCTGGGTGTGGAGTCGGTGAAGGCTGTGGAGGCAGCAGATGCGGGCGGCGGTGCCAACACGGGCATCGGAGACACGGACCGCGGTGACGAACCCGATGCCTCCAGCCCTGCTGGTCTGTAAACACAACGACTTCGTAACTTCTTTCAAGGTCTCATTCATGACCCTTAAACCCAACAACCACAACAACAACAACAATAATGACAATAACAACATGGTCTCGATCTAAAACTACTGGTAAATAAATTATTAATATCTCTGGTCAAATAGTGTCGCGTATGAGTAAATTATATCTATCTTAATTATTTTAATTATTTATTTAGTTGAAAATTTTGTTGAAAATAAGAAAGTCTTGGAGTGAGATTAATAAGCTGAGGAAGCCTAGGGAACGAGTGGATTTGATACTTGAAAATAGGAGAAGAGAGTTACTAAATGGAGAGTTAGAGGTATCGGGAAGATGGAGGGAATATTTTGAGGAATTGTTAAATGTTGATGAAGATAGGGAAGCTGTGATTTCGTGTATAGGGCAAGGAGGAATAACATCTTGTAGGAGTGAAGAAAAGCCAGCTGTGAGTGTGGGGGAAGTTCGTGAGGCAGTAGGTAGAATGAAAGGGGGTAAGGCAGCCGGGATTGATGGGATAAAGATAGAAATGTTAAAAGCAGGTGGGGATATAGTTTTGGAATGGTTGGTGCTTTTACTTAATAAATGTATGGAAAAAAGTAAGGTACCTAGGGATTGGCAGTATGCATACATAGTTCCTTTGTATAAAGGCAAAAGGGACACAAGAGAGTGCAAAAATTATAAAGAAATAAGTCTATTGAGTATACCTGGTAAAGTGTATAGTAGAGTTATTATTGAAAGAATTAAGAGTAAGACGGAGAGTAGGATAGCAGATGAATAAGGAGGCTTTAGGAAAGGTAGGGGGTGTGTAGATCAAGTGTTTACAGCGAAACATATAGGTGAACAGTATTTAGATAAGGGTAAAGAAGTTTTTGTGGCATTTATGGATTTGGAAAAGGCATACGACAGGATGGATAGGGGTGCATTGTGGCAGATGTTGCAAATGTATGGAATAGCAGGTAGGCTACTGAAAGCAGTGAAGAGTTTTTACGAGGATAGTGAGGCTCAGGTTAGAGTATGTAGGAGAGAGGAAGATTTTTCACAGTAAAAGTAGGCCTTAGACAAGGATGTATGATGTCACCATGGTTGTTCAGTATATTTATAGATGGGGTTGTAAGAGAAGTGAATGCTAGGGTCTTGGCAAGAGGTGTGGGGTTAAAAGATAAAGAATCTAACACAAAGTGGGAGGTGTCACAGTTGCTCTTTGCTGATGACATTGTGCTTTTGGGAGATTCTGAAGAGAAGTTGCAGAGGGTGGTGGGTGAGTTTGGTAGGGTATGTAAAAGAAGAAAATTAAAAGTGAGTATAGGAAAGAGTAAGGTGATGAGGATAACAAAAAAATTAGGTGACGAAAGACTGGATATCAGATTGGAGGGAGGAGGTGAATGTATTCAGATATTTAGGAGTGGACGTGTCAGCAGATGGGTCTAAGAAAGATGGTGAACCATAGAATTGATGAGGGAAAAAAGTGAGTGGTGCACTTAGGAAGGAATCTGTGGAGACAAAGAACTTTGTCAAGGGAAGCAAAGAGGGGAATATAGGAGAGTATAGTTATACCAACGCTCTTACATGGGTGTGAAACATGGGTGGTGAATGTTGCAACAAGGAGAAGGCTGGAGGCAGGGATGTCATGTCTGAGGGCAATGTGTGGTGTGAATATAATGCAGAGAGTTCGTAGTATGGAAATTAGGAGGAGGTGCAGGATTACCAAAACTTCAGAGGGCTGAAGAAGGGTTGTTGAGGTGGTTCGGACATGTAGATAGGGTGGAACAAAATAGAATGACTTCAAGAGTGTATAAATCTGTAGTGGAGGGAAGGCGGGGTAGAAGTCGGCCTAGGAGAGGTTGGAGGGAGGGGGAAAATTGGTTTTGTGTGCAAGGGGCTTTGACTTCAAGCAAGCATGCGTGAGCATATTAGATAGGACCTGATGTGCTGTTGGAGTGTTAGCAGGGTAACATTTAGGGAAACCGGCAGGCTGGACTTGAGTCCTGGAGATGTGAAGTACAGTGCGAGCACTCTGAAGGAGGGGTGTTAATGTTGCAGTTTTATAACTGGCAAGACAGTTACGGAGTGAATGATGATGAAAGTTTTTCTTTTCGGGCCACCCTGGTGTGAGAAGGTCAATGTGTTAATAAAAAAATGATATTGGGCTGAACACGTGAAATAACAAATCCAAAATTTGAACATTGTAAATGTATGCAATAGCTCAAATAAACTTGAGAAACTTCAAGTTAATAAAAACAAGAAATAAAACTGAAAAAGAACAGACTTCTGGGAGCAGGATCCGTGCTGTTCAAGCCGTTGTAGCCTTTAAAATCCACAACAATAAATGGGGAAAATAAAACGTGCAAACTTGTTTATTAAAAAGAGTTTCATCAAGCAGTGGTAATACACTATACTAACTTGATAACCACAGTCATTGGTCCCTCATCTGAGTCTGCCGACGTCTGCCGTGGCGCTCGCCGGGGCGTCGACTGTGGTGGCGGTGGTGGCTCATTCATAGCGAGGAAGGCGTCGAAGGGAGCGCTGTCGCCGAACCCAAAGCCATCGGCAGGTGCTCCAGCCGACCCAGTGGTCTCACCCCAAGGTGACGGTGCTGCTCGGGAAGACGTACAACACCTCATTCTTTTATATGCAAAAATGCAATTATGTTAATTAAGCTAATTTAAATTCATGGAATAAATTATTAATCCTTCCACTCTATTTTTTATAATGGCTTTTTCAACAGTCCTTTGTTTTTTACACTGTAAGATGCTTTTCCTTACAATTTTTCATTGATGCAGATCACTGATGGCCATTTTATTGCAAAATAAATTCTCTACTTCTTATATTTTTGACTGAATTCATTATCACACAAAGCAGCAGCTCCAACACATTCTTTTAAACTTATTCAATAAGATTTTAATTATAATATATAATTCATAAAACTCACCTCGTGCTGTGGACGCAAACGGATCGATATGAAGCTCGTCTCCCTCTTCGCCTGTAGCGCTGTCGAATCTGGCAGAGAAGGCGTCAAATTCCTCATCTGTTGCAACCTTCACCCCACTGGTAGATGTGGGCGCTGCCCCAATGGTCAGCGCTGCAGTCGGAGCTATGGACGGGGGAGCAAATGGATTGACCATTGTGTTACCATCACTTTCGGCGAAGATGTCCAACGAAGGCTCGTCACCTGCACCAAATAAGCTCATTCCTACGTTAGGGGCAGGAGCTGTAGATCCGAAGAGAGCCGCCCCCGTGGAATCCGCTCCTGACGGTACAGGAATTGGAGCTGCTTCACTTCCAAAGATATCAAAACCTGAGGACCCAGTTGAGGAAGTATTGTTGAAGAGGCCCACTGCAGGGGAGGCCGGAGGGGCAGGTTGCGCAACGTCACCAAAGAGACTGTTTGCCGGGGAATCTGGAGGTAAAGGGTGGGTCACGTCACCAAACAGACTAATAGCTGGAGATGGTGGCGGCACCGGTTCTGAGATGTCTCCGAAAAGACTTGCAGCTGAAGGGGCAGCTTGTGGAGCACCAAAAAGAGAGTCGCTGTTCGGAGTAGAGTTCGAAAGTGAACTTGATGTGTCCCCAAATAGCGCTGTTCCTGAATCAAGTTTAGAGGGAGCAACGAATGCGTCTGGAAATGCAAATGCATTGGTTTCTCCAAATGTGATGGAGTCTCCAAACGCATCAGTTACATTATCCTTTGGCTCACTCGCAGAAGAAGGGACATCTGATATGCCAAATGCATCGACTACATCTGTTTTTGTCTGATCTTCTAAACTATTGATTTCTGGCACTGGCTCGGGATGAGATGGCTTTACCGGAGTGCTCAGATGGCTAGAAACTTCTGGAGAATTCGAGTGTTCGCTGCTGACGGTTGGAGGAGCAGGCTCAGGAGAGCCAAACACTTCCATAGCCTCTACTTTTTCTTCGTTCGCGGAGGAGGAATCAAGGGCCTCGGCCTCCATTACATGTATCTTATTAGCTTCTTCGCCAGTATCTTGATGAGTAGCCTCAATTACAGTAGGTTCACTATCCGTCTTTTCGCTGATTTGCTCTGGTGAAACAGATTCCTCCACTAGAGCTGGCTCACCCTGGGCCTCAATAGACAGACAAGTTTCCGTAACAGCAGGCGTTTCGCTCGAGACAGATTCTTTGTCAGATGGTGTGAAAAGGTCTTGGCCTTTGCTTACGTCTTCGGCAGATAAAGCATCTAATGGTTCTTTTTCGTCAAAAGGATCACCGGAGAGTAGGTCTGATGTTTTATCTTTATCTACTTCACTATCTTTGGCGGGTACTGTGGACGATAATAAGTCATCAGATAGTAAGTCAACCTGTGGTGATGGTCTCTGTTGTGGCTTATTAAACAAACTTAAAATGTCCTGATTGGTTTTTTGTTTTAGAGGTTGAGCGTCACCAAAAAGATCAAATTCATCTGAGGTAGCAGGTGCAGGAGCCGGGGCAGCTGTAGCAGCAGCCTTCGTCTCATCCATCTCGTGATCACTCATGTCTATAGTTTGACCAAATATGGCACTGAAGGCATCTGAATCCCTTTTAGGGGAGGTGATTTGGATGTCTGGTGTAGGGCTTCGCGAGGTGGCGGTTCCACTCCCAGGGGATGGGCATGGCGATCTGGTTTTATTTAATTTTTCGTGTAGCGTGTCTGTTGTTGCCTCCATGGCTCCTATAACCGTTTGCAAAAGATCTTTAGTTTCTTTGGATGGGGGTGGTGGTCTGGGAGGCGGCGGTCTCCCTGGAGCTGTGGGGGCGTCCTGTACAACAGGACTGTCACTCATTAGATCAACAATGGGGGAGGACGGTGCAGGTGGTCGGGCTGGAGGCATTGGTGGATGGTGTGCCATCTGCGAGACAGCTGGAAGCACTGGTGGATGCTGTGCCATCTGTGAGACAGCTGGAGATACTGGTGGATGTTGTGCTATCTGTGAAACCGCTGGAGACACTGGTGGATGCTGTGCCATCTGTGAGACAGCTGGAGATGTTGGTGGATGCTGTGCCACTTGAGACATAGCTGGAGGTATCGGCGGATGGTGCGATATTTGCGAAACTGCTGGTGGAACTGGTGGATGCTGTGCCATTTGCGAAACAGCTGGAGGAACTGGTGGATGAGGTGCCACCTGTGATACAGCAGGAGATGCTGGTGGATGGGGTGTCACCTGTGAGACAGCTGGAGACACTGGTGGATGAGGCGGCACTTGTGACACTGTTGGAGGCATTGTTGGACTACCGAATAGGTCTTCTGAGTCGTGAGTGACTTGAGAGACAGGTGTTCCAAATATGTCTTCCTCGATCTGTGGCGCTGCTTCGCCAAAGTGTGAAACATCCGAGGTTACAATGCCAAAAGGATTCATGTCAGTGGGATATGACATTGAATCCCCAAATAGACCAGCCGCAGCTGCATTGGAATCATCAATCTGGTCACTAAATGGATTAATTCCAGAGTAGTTTGCTTCAGAATAGTCAAACGATCCTCCCATAAGGAAGGGGTTGACAGCAGGATCCCCAACAGTAGTTGGTGGTGCGGGGTCATCGAAGAGGAAGGGGTTCTTCATGTTATCACCGAAATCCATTTTGATGTTGAGATTCAGGGAAAGTTAGAAGTATCAAACGGGTCCTGAGCAGCGCTTAAGAGTTCTGTTTCGAGATATTTTAATTCGGCTTTGCTTGGAGCAATATTATCAGCTATTGATGTGTCAAATGGGTCGCAGTTGTCAAGGGCAGCAGCTGAAGACGGAGCTTGAAGTGCCTGAATGGGTCGATCAAATATATTATGGTAGTCACAAGAGTCCAAGAGACTCGAGGGTGAGCCTGGCTTTTTAACAGGTAGTGGAGGTCGCTTTGGAACCTTATCTTCTTCCCGAGGATCAAATTCGTTGTCGCTTAAACTTCTCTTGGTTCCTGAATCTGAGAGAAGTTCACTCTCTAAAGTTTTTAGTTCAGTCTTGCCAAATTGATTTGCAATCGAAGTATCAAATGGATCAAAATCTTCAGGTTCCTCTCTTTTTGATTCTGCAACAGGCTGTAGAGTTGGTCCAAGATCACCTATGGGTGATGAGCTGAGTAAGTGATCAGCTTTGAAATTTCCTGGTTCACTCGTAACTGAGAGAGAATTGATTGATGTTTCGCTTTCTTTTGCAAAAAGGGTTTCTTCGAGAACTTTGATTTCGGTTTTACCAAGTCTGTCAGCAATGGAAGTGTCAAAGGGATCAAATCCTTCAGCGGTAATTCCCTCTAAAGGTTCTTGCACTGGGTTAAGGCAGGGTTGAAGTGGAACTTTGCTGTCGGTTGGGGTAGCAACTAGGAGACAAGAAGCTGGAGCTGGTGGTCTTTTAGGTGCCAAAGCGTGAGTTAGCGTTGAACGTTTCTGAGCTTCTTCTTTTCTTGGATCAAAGTCATCAAAATCGTCATGCACTGTGGGTACTCCTGAAGTCAGTAATTCCTTCTCGAGATGCCTAAGTTCTGTCTTTCCAAAGTTATCAGCAATAGAAGTATCAAATGGATCAACGTCCTCGTTTGTATTTACTGGTATGAGTTCTGTAGGAGCAAGGAGCTCAACGTCTTTTGGCGTGCTTACTGGAGATGCAGTTAGCAAGCAGTGAGGCTGAGCTGGCGATGACGGCCGAGAGGGTCTTGGGGGCCTAAGTGGAGCCTCTGTTTTAGCTCGAGGATCAAAGCTATCGTCGACCTCAACCTTTTGGAGAGACTCAGACACAAGAAGTTCGCTCTCGAGAACTTTCAGCTCAGTTTTACCAAATTTGTCCGCAATAGATGTGTCGAAGGGGTCGAAATCGTCTGACTGGCTTTCAGTTGGCTCAGCTGTTGGTTCAATTACTGGCTGAAGAGTTGGCTGTTCGTCTATGGGTGTAGTTGCTAGAAGACACTTAGGAGAGGGAGGCTGAAGGGGCTTAATTGGCAAATTTAGTAGTTCCCTTTTAGGTTTTTCACTGGCAACTATATTTATGTCCTTTGCAGTTTCTGTAGCTGACAACAGCTCATTCTCGAGAGATTTAAGCTCTGTTTTTCCGAAGTTGTTAGCGATAGATGTGTCGAAAGGATCAAAAGTGTCGTCTTCTTTAACTTCGTTGTTTACAGTTGAAGGTTGAAGAGTCGGATTGGTGTCTGTCGGTGTTGTTGCAAGAAGATGAGCTTGAGCTGGAGCAGGTCGGGGTGGACGAGTCTTCGTCGGTTCAGCACAAATTTGTTTTTCTGTTTGTTGTTCCTGTTCTGGCTGATTAAGAAGTTCCGCTTCTAGAGATTGTATTTCAACTTTTGCAGCTATAGATGTGTCAAATGGGTCAAAATCATCAATGTCAGTGCTCTGGGAAGGAGCAAGAACGGGGGCAGAGGTGTCCTTGTCGTCTGTGCCAGTGAGAAGACAAGGGGGTTGAGGTCTAGCTGGGGGTGCCGGTTTGGCCTGAATAGTTGTTTCAGGTTCCTCTTCTCTTGGGTTAAAATCAAAATCAGAAACACTCTTCTTTAAGCTTTCGGCAGGTTCTGCCTCGTTGCCACTAATTAATTCAGTCTCAAGAACCTTGAGCTCAGTTTTACCAAAGCTGTCAGCAATCGAAGTATCAAAGGGGTCAAAGTTCTCAGATTTAACGAGCTGACTTTCTGGCTGCGGCTGTAAAGTTTCAGGAAGATTTGTATCAGTTTCTGTAAAGGCGAATGGGTCAACAGGTAAGTGTTTATCTGCTATTGAAGTATCAAAAGGATCGACTTCGACGGGAGTTTCCTCCTGGATTTTAGGTGGTTTTGGTCGTGGAGGTGGTGGCTTAGAGGGCTTGACTTTCTGTTTCTCCTCCCCTAATACCTCCTCAGCAAACCCAACATCGAATGGATCCTTTTCAGCAACAACGTTATCGTCTGGACCTAGCACTTGAGCAGCAGCTGAGGTGTCAAATGGATCTTCCTCAAGTTCTTCTAATTCTTTTTCCTTGGCTTTCGCTACTGACTCAGCAGCTAAGAAAGCGAATTCAGCATCAAACTCGTCTTCGTTAGAGTCTGGCTCAGCAACCCCTAAAGCTTCGTTAGTAACTTCAGATTTGTCTATAATATCAAATTCAGCAACAAGATCCTTAAGGTCAAGATCCTTGCCGTTGTCTGGTTTGGTTTCTTTGGAGTCTTGATCTTCTCCGGAAGATTCCAGAAATTCACTTAGATCAACTTCTTTGTTATTACCTTCACAACCAATGTTGACGATCACTCCAGCATCGCTCTTAGTTTCATCTTCTGCTGAAGGAACAAGAGGCGAAGCGGAGCGAGAAGTGAGATGTAAGACAACACCAGGTTCAGGAAGCTCAGCGTCTAGATCACCTACACAGAGAATCTCATCGAGAATATTAACATCTTCTACCTTATTTTCTTGTTCCTTTTCAACGGTTTCACTAGTGTCTAGACTTTCTTCACCGCCATTAGCATCAGCAAGCAGGTTAATTTCTCTTGGTACTACTCGGCGTCGCTTTGAGCTTCCTGGAGGTGTAGGCTTCTCGACACCTTGAGCAGTACCAGTTAAAACCTCAACAGCACACCCTAAGCTCACAAGCTTTTTCTTCTTCTCTGGTTTACTTTCACTTACTTTTGGTTTTGGTTTCTCGATATGTAAAACTTTGTCAACAACAGATGTATCAAAAGGATCAGGTTCGTTTGGATCTGTTGATGTTGGACTGTCGGGGATGTAATGAAGCTTCACTTGACCACTTTCTACATTGTCAACATAGGTTGTGTCGAAGACATCAGTGAATTCATCAACGTCAACTTCTGGAAGGTCTTCGATGAACTGGAGTTCAACTGGTTCTGGCTCTGGCTGTGGCTCCTCTTGCTGTTCTTCTTCTTCTACTGTAGTCTCGTCATCGATCCCACCCTTCTCGAGGTCAACCCAGTTCTTGGCAGTGCTGGAAACTACTGCGGCAGCACTGACAGTGGCTTCGGCACTGGGTTCTACTGGTTTGTCCTCCTTCTTATGGAAAAAGCTTGCCTCCTTGATGTGTACGAGATTATCAGAGGTTTGCTTGAGAACGGTGTCGGTAGCGGCGAAGAAATTCCTCCAGTCGTCTCCACCACTTGAAGTAGATTCCTTGGTGTCTGACCCTGTTATTATTGCTGCTGCAGCGACTTCAACTGAGGGTGCTGATTCCTGCTGGAGTTGTTCTGTGTCTTCGCTCTTCTCCTGCTGCTCGGCAAGGCGACGGGCTTCCTCCTCTTTTTCTCTTTTATACTTTTCTAGTTCTTCTGGGGTAAACAACTCATCATTTTTTTCCTTCTTTCCTTTGATCTTCTTTTTTATTCCTTTTTTTATTTTGTGCATCGTATTCCGTCAATGGAGAGAACCTGAAACGAACAAAATCAACATCAGTTCTTATATGTTAGACGTGTACAGAGATAGTTCTGTTAAGTTCTGTATGAATATTATCATCATTATGCACATACTCAAAAAAATATTACGCAGAAATGTATTAAAATGCATCTGTAAACTTTTGAATCATTAACAAATACAACAAGTACGTATGCAACCAACTAGTTTCAGCGTACCAAGCGGTAGTCACCTCCATCAACTGTGTAATGTTCGCAACATTTCTTAAATACATTGTATTTGTAACATGGAGCTATGACTCGACCCCTGCAACCACAGATAGGTGAGTACTACCGTAGACATTAAATTATGTAGGCTGCGAGAAATATATCTTTTAGTATATGTATACTGAGAGATACACATCGAGAGGTGCATATCCACCGAGATATACACCAAGATATCGTATATAACCCTCCTAGGAGTATATAAACTGAGATAAACACCGAGGGGTATATGTCCACTGAGATATCAGCACGGCTAGGTGTATACACAGTCTGTAAGCAGACACAACACGTCACCTGCGTCCAGGAAACCATCACGTATGTAACACCTCATAACTGTTGTGGTCCCATGGTAATTTTATAGTTTCAAAATTATGTAAATTAGCGTAAATTTTCCAGGGCGTGCATATTTGCAAACATTAACGACCCAATGAGCACACGGTACTCAAGCTACTGTACACGTGATACTCTCGGAGTTACGAACGACTGAGTTACGAACAATGACCGAGTTTTGGCAGAAAAACATATTAACAATTGTATCACAAACGACAGCACAATTATTTACAAATGCGCTGCAGACAACACACTCACAGAAGTGACACACACACACACACACACACACACACACACACACACACACACACACACACAATATAATCACTCATAGAAGCAACACACAACACAATCATAAAGGGCTCCCAAACTACCAGCTTTCAGCACCAGAATTATTTAGCATTATCTGTTTTGTGTTGAAGTTCATTGTTTTCAGTACCAACTCCGTATTAGATTAAGGTGAAGCGCTGAATCCGTGTGGATCAGTCAGTGCAAGGAGTGCTCAAGGTTCGATCCTTCGTTTAGTAAACGCTAGACAGACACACTATCAACTGAGACAGATTGACATAGTAACAAAAGGGGCAGTTAGCCAATGGCCCACAGTTGTCAGTAGTCCAAAGGTATGAGTAGCCTACATGAGTGAGTAGCCCACAGGTGTGAGTAGCCCACAGGTGTGAGCAACCCACAGGTGTGAGTAGCCCACAGGTGTGAGTAGCCCACAGGTGTGAGCAACCCACAGGTGTGAGTAGCCCACAGATGAGTAGCCCACAGGTGTGAGCAAGCCACAGGTGTGAGTAGCCCACAGGTGTGAGCAACCCACAGGTATGAGTGACCCACAGGTGTGAGCAACCCACAGGTGTGAGTAGCCCACAGGTGTGAGCAACCCACAGGTGTGAGTGACCCACAGGTGTGAGCAACCCACAGGTGTGAGTGACCCACAGGTGTGAGTGACCCACAAGTGTGAGTGACCCACAGGTGTGAGTGACCCACAGGTGTGAGTGACCCACAGGTGTGAGTGACCCACAGGTGTGAGTGACCCACAGGTGTGAGTGACCCACAGGTGTGAGTGACCCACAGGTGTGAGCAACCCACAGGTGTGAGCAACCCACAGGTGTGAGTGACCCACAGGTGTGAGCAACCCACAGGTGTGAGCAACCCACAGGTGTGAGCAACCCACAGGTGTGAGTGACCCACAGGTGTGAGCAACCCACGGGTGTGAGTGACCCACAGGTGTGAGCAACCCACAGGTGTGAGCAACCCACAGGTGTGAGTGTCTCACAGGTGTGAGTGACCCACAGGTGTGAGTGACCCACAGGTGTGAGTGACCCACAGGTGTGAGCAACCCACAGGTGTGAGTGACCCACAGGTGTGAGTGACCCACAGGTGTGAGCAACCCACAGGTGTGAGTGACCCACAGGTGTGAGTAACCCACAGGTGTGAGTGACCCACAGGTGTGAGCAACCCACAGGTGTGAGCAACCCACAGGTGTGAGTGACCCACAGGTGTGAGTGACCCACAGGTGTGAGCAACCCACAGGTGTGAGCAACCCACAGGTGTGAGCAACCCAAAGGTGTGAGCAACCCACAGGTGTGAGTGACCCACAGGTGTGAGCAACCCACAGGTGTGAGTGACCCACAGGTGTGAGTGACCCACAGGTGTGAGCAACCCACAGGTGAGTGACCCACAGGTGTGAGTGACCCACAGGTGTGAGCAACCCACAGGTGTGAGCAACCCACAGGTGTGAGCAACCCACAGGTGTGAGCAACCCACAGGTGTGAGCAACCCACAGGTGTGAGTGACCCACAGGTGTGAGTGACCCACAGGTGTGAGCAACCCACAGGTGTGAGCAACCCACAGGTGTGAGCAACCCACAGGTGTGAGCAACCCACAGGTGTGAGTGACCCACAGGTGTGAGCAACCCACAGGTGTGAGTGACCCACAGGTGTGAGTGACCCACAGGTGTGAGCAACCCACAGGTGTGAGCAACCCACAGGTGTGAGTGACCCACAGGTGTGAGTGACCCACAGGTGTGAGCAACCCACAGGTGTGAGCAACCCACAGGTGTGAGCAACCCACAGGTGTGAGTAACCCACAGGTGTGAGTGACCCACAGGTGTGAGCAACCCACAGGTGTGAGTGACCCACAGGTGTGAGCAACCCACAGGTGTGAGTGACCCACAGGTGTGAGTGACCCACAGGTGTGAGTGACCCACAGGTTTGAGCAACCCACAGGTGTGAGCAACCCACAGGTGTGAGCAACCCACAGGTGTGAGCAACCCACAGGTGTGAGTGACCCACAGGTGTGAGCAACCCACAGGTGTGAGTGACCCACAGGTGTGAGTGACCCACAGGTGTGAGCAACCCACAGGTGTGAGCAACCCACAGGTGTGAGCAACCCACAGGTGTGAGCAACCCACAGGTGTGAGTGACCCACAGGTGTGAGTGACCCACAGGTGTGAGCAACCCACAGGTGTGAGCAACCCACAGGTGTGAGCAACCCACAGGTGTGAGCAACCCACAGGTGTGAGCAACCCACAGGTGAGCAACCCACAGGTGTGAGTGACCCACAGGTGTGAGCAACCCACAGGTGTGAGTGACCCACAGGTGTGAGCGACCCACAGGTGTGAGCAACCCACAGGTGTGAGCAACCCACAGGTGTGAGCAACCCACAGGTGTGAGCAACCCACAGGTGTGAGCAACCCACAGGTGTGAGCAACCCACAGGTGTGAGTGACCCACAGGTGTGAGTGACCCACAGGTGTGAGTGACCCACAGGTACGGAGGGCCCCGAACATTCACTGGGCACAATAATCCTTTAAGAAAAAAAAACAATAAAATCTTCCTTCTTATTTTAAATGAATTCAGTAAACTTAACTGGGTAGCAACAAACGTAAATACATTTTGCAGTTTAGAGATAATACATTTGCCTACACATGCAGCGTCCTAGGCAGTAACTGCTTCACTGTTTGTGTTGCTCACTGTGCCTACACAAGGCGGTTCTTACACACAAATACTTATTTCATTCCTTATTTTTTTCACTTATAATTCTTTCGATTTTAATTAATTCTACTTGTAAAAAAATATACCATGGTAAAAGGGCACATGTGCCATTTTATTGTGGTAACGTTAGTTTGTATATGTTGCACATGTACTTATAGAAATAAATGATTATTATTATTATTATTGTTATTATTACTTTTGTTTCCTCTACCGTCTACTCACTGGCTTTCAAGCTCACTCAACCAGCTTACCAGTGAGTGAGCTCCTCTTCATAAAGCTTTAATATAGAAAGTATGTTAATATGATACAATATGCAGTTTAAGGCATCTTATGCAATTTATTCCTTAACACTGGATACTGTGTCTTATTAAAATATTATAAAACTTTAGCCTGGGAGATTCTTCCCTGTACTTATTTGCCTGAAGTGTTAAACCTGGCTGGACGCTTTCTCCACCCATAAGATTTATGCTGGGGGATATTAGCTGTGTGTTGGAATGTAGCTGTGTGCTGGGGGTCTTAGTTGTGCGCTGGGGGGCATTAGCTGTGTGTCGAGGATCTTAGCGGCAGTCCTGGAGGTATATTACCCGGGGTCGTCCCCGCGATCGATGGCTGGAAGCCGTTTGCCTTCCTGTCCCCAAACCTCTTCGAACACCCGACAGACCTCTCCAAACCTCCGCTAAATCTCTTCAACCCTCCACCCTCTAAAACCTCTCCTAATCCCCTCAAAAATCTCTCCTAATCCCTCCAAACCCTTCCCCTTAAACTCTACACACCTGCTTTCAACCTCCTCTGTATCTGATAACGAATCTAATGCAAAAAGGAAGTTGTCATAGTTGCTTTTTGCCGATGACACGGTTCTTTTGGGAGATTCTGAAGAGAAGCTCCAGATGTTGGTAAACGAATTTGGGAAGGTATGTAAAGAAGGAAATTAATAGTGAACACAGGAAAGAGTAAGGGGATGAAAGTAACAAAAAATCCAGGTAATGAAAGATGGATATTAGATTGGAAGGAGGGAGTATGGAGGAAGTGAATGTGTTCAGATATATGAGAATAGACAACTCGGCGAATGGTTCTATGAGAAATGAGGTGAACCATAAAAATGACGAGGGTGAAAGACGGTGGGTTGTGCACTAAGTCATCTGAAGAGACAAAAAGAAGACTGTACCAGAGTGTAGTTGCACCAGTACTCTTATATGGGTGTGACGAATGGGTTTTAAACGTTGTAGCGAGAAGGCTGGAGGCAGTGGAGATGTCATGTCTGAGGGAAATGTGTGGTGTGGATATTACGCAGGGAATTCGTAGCTTGAAGACTAGGTGTGAAGTTAATAAAAATATTATCCAGAGGGCTGAGGAGGTTTTGTTGAGCTGGTTTGGACACTTAAAAAGGATGGAGCAAAACAGAATGACTTGGAGGATATATAAATCTGTGGTCGAGGGAAGATGGGATAGGGGTCATCCTACGAAAAACTGGACGGGGTGGGGGAGGTTTTGTATGCGAGAGGGTTGGACATCCAACAGGCTTATGTGAGCGAGTTAGATAAGAGTGAGTGGAGGCTAGTGATTTTTATGACTTGACGTGCTGTTGGAGTGTGAGCAGGATAATATTTATGAAGGGATTCATGAAACTTGGTTAATCAGACTTGAGTCCAGGAGGTGGGCGGGAAGTACAGTGCCTGCACTTTGGCAAGACTCTAGAGTCTAGGGGTGTCCTTAATTATATTATTATTATTAGGAGACTACC
>NC_091330.1:9005657-9055657 GCF_038502225.1 Cherax quadricarinatus
ATGTGAGTAGTCACGAAAGCGCTTGGAATTTCTTATTCTTTCAGAGTGGTTGTTTTGCATATTCTGAAATCACCTGTTTACTGTGATCTTATTGCATATATGTGTGTGTGTGTGTGTATGTGTGTGTGTACAGTTGTGTGTAACCAAGTGAATATTTCGCGTGTAGATGTTTTTATCTATACGACCCCTGACCTACCAGTGTACGACCCCCTGAACTACCACTCTACGACCCCTCACCTACCACTCTAAGACCCCTGACCTACCACTGTACGACCCCTGACCTACCACTGTACGACCTCTGAACTACCACCGCACAACCCCTGATCGTATGATCTGCATTTCTTACCATAGCAACAAAATACACCTAATGTTTGTGTGTGTGTTTGTGTGTTTGTGTGTTTGTGTGTGTGTGTGTGTGTGTGTGTGTGTGTGTGTGTGTGTGTGTGTGTGTGTGTGTGTGTGTGTGTGTGTGTGTGTGTGTTTTAAACTTGACAGCAGAGCTAGAATGTCTCACTAAACATTCAACAACACCTAAACATGAATATTGTGAAGGCTTAATGTTATGCAGAGTTAATGTTGAATGTTTCTGTCCTTTTCTCCAAGACTGTAAGTGTTGAGACTGGGGGGAAGGGGGAATCGAGGCAGTGAGTGTCACACCCGCCACAACGGCCTCCCTCTCCCTCCATCCCCCGCAAGGCAAGGGCAGGAGCGGTGACTCGACCCCCCCAGGCAGACTCAATTAGGTAGGTACAACCTACCACCGCCAAAGTAATTTGAATAATGAGTTTTCGGTGACGCAGGTCTGACCTCTGATCTTCTCAAAGCGCTTCCCGGTGGTTATGATGATGATGATGATGATGATAATAATAATAATAATAATAATAATAATAATAATAATAATAATAATAATAATAATAATAATAATAATAATATTATTATTATTATTATTATTATTATTATTATTATTATTATTATTATTATTATTAAGAAGAAGAAGAGGCACTACTGTGTGATGCCAGCGGTACCAACAGTGCCTTGAGAGCCATTAGTGTGTGGTGCCAGCGGTACCAACAGTGCCTTGAGAACCACTAGTGTGTGGTGCCAGCGGTCCCAACAGTGCCTTGAGAGCCATTAGTGTGTGGTGCCAGCGGTGCTAACAGTGCCTTGAGAGCCACTAGTATGTGGTGCCAGCGGTGCTAACAGTGCCTTGAGAGCCAACAGTATGTGGTACCAACAGTGCCTTGAGAGCTACCAATGTGTGGTGCCATCAGAGCCTTGAGAGCCACTAGTGTGTGGTGCCAGCGGTGCTAACAGTACCTTGAAAGCCACCAGTGTGTGGTGCCAACAGTGCCTTGAGAGCCAACAGTGTGTAGTGTCAACAGTGCCTTGAGAGCCAACAGTGCGTAGTGCCAACAGTGCCTTGAGAGCCAACAGTGTGTAGTGCCAACAGTGCCTTGAGAGCCAACAGTGTGTAGTGCCAACAGTGCCTTGAGAGTCATTAGTGTGTGGTGCCAACAGTGCCTTGAGACCCAACAGTGTGTAGTGTCAACAGTGCCTTGAGAGCCAACAGTGCGCAGTGCCAACAGTGCTTTGAGAGCCAACAGTGTGTGGTGCCAACAGTGCCTTGAGAGCCACCAGTGTGTGGTGCCAACAGTGCTTTGACAGCCAACAGTGCCTTGAGAGCCACCAGTGTGTAGTGCCAGCAATGCCTTGAGAGCCACCAGTGTGTAGTGCCAACAGTGCCTTGAGAGCCACCAGTGTGTAGTGCCAACAGTGACTTGAGAGCCACCAGTGTATGGTGCCAACAGTGCCTTGAGAGCCAATAGTGTGTAGTGCCAACAGTGCCTTGAGCGCCACCAGTGTGTGGTGCCAACAGTGCCTTGAGAGCCACCAGTGTGTAGTGCCAACAGTGCCTTGAGAGCCACCAGTGTGTAGTGCCAACAGTGCCTTGAGAGCCACCAGTGTGTAGTGCCAACAGTGCCTTGAGAGCCACCAGTGTGTATTGCCAACAGTGCCTTGAGAGCCACCAGTGTGTAGTGCCAACAGTGCCTTGAGAGCCACCAGTATGTAGTGCCAACAGTGCCTTGATAGCCACCAGTGTGTAGTGCCAACAGTGCCTTGAGAGCCACCAGTGTGTAGTGCCAACAGTGCCTTGAGAGCCACCAGTGTAGTGCCAACAGTGCCTTGAGAGCCACCAATGTGTAGTGCCAACAGTGCCTTGAGAGCCACCAGTGTGTAGTGCCAACAGTGCCTTGAGAGCCACCAGCGTGTAGTGCCAACAGTGCCTTGAGAGCCACCAGTGTGTAGTGCCAACAGTGCCTTGAGAGCCACCAGTGTGTAGTGCCAACAGTGCCTTGAGAGCCACCAGTGTGTAGTGCCAACAGTGCCTTGAGCCACCAGTGTGTAGCGCCAACAGTGCCTTGAGAGCCACCAGTGTGTAGTGCCAACAGTGCCTTGAGAGCCACCAGTGTGTAGTGCCAACAGTGCCTTGAGAGCCACCAGTGTGTAGTGCCAACAGTGCCTTGAGAGCCACCAGTGTGTAGTGCCAACAGTGCCTTGAGAGCCACCAGTGTGTAGTGCCAACAGTGCCTTGAGAGCCACCAGTGTGTAGTGCCAACAGTGCCTTGAGAGCCACCAGTGTGTAGTGCCAAGTGCCTTGAGAGCCACTAGTGTGTAGTGCCAACAGTGCCTTGAGAGCCACCAGTGTGTAGTGCCAACAGTGCCTTGAGAGCCACCAGTGTGTAGTGCCAACAGTGCCTTGAGAGCCACTAGTGTAGTGCCAACAGTGCATTGAGAGCCACCAGTGTGTAGTGCCAACAGTGCCTTGAGAGCCACTAGTGTGTAGTGCCAACATTGCCTTGAGAGCCACCTGGAGTCTCGCATATTACGAGTTCATTGATTTTGTATACTGCATGTTGTATCTGAGTCAGGGAGAGTGAGGAAGTCTCTACCTTACCTCCCCTCTACCTCCCTTACCTCCCCTCTACCTCCCTTACCTCCCCTCTACCTCCCTTACGTCAAGGAAAGGGACTGTGCTGGTATATACACCGAGAGATGTATATGTCTCGATGTATATATGAAAGATGTATATCTCTCACTGTATATACGAGAGACGTATATCTCTCAATGTATATACGACGAGAGTTGTATATGTTTCAGTGTATCTACACCGAGAGATGTATATCTCTCAATGTATATACACTAAGAGTATACCTTAAGTGCTGAGTTAGGGATTACAATAGCCAGGACAGGTGGTACGCAGGTGACATGCAGCATTAATGACCCCTTGCTTAATCGCCAGTCATTAATGACCCTTGACCCTACAAGTCAGCGTTTCTATCCTCATAGTTCCGTCATCGTTCAAAATGTGCCCCACCAGACGTATCTCTCATTACTTATCATATATAGACAATATGGGTAGCAAGCGGAGGCACATGGACTCCCAACACGACCACCATGGGGGCCCTGCATGGGAAGGGTGCATGGGAAGGGGCCCTGAATAGGAAGGGGCCCTGCATGGGAAGGGGCCCTGCATGGGAAGGGGCCCTGCATGGGAAGGGGCCCTGCATGGGAAGGGGCCCTGCATGGGAAGGGGCCCTGCATGGGAAGGGGCCCTGCATGGGAAGGGGCCCTGCATGGGAAGGGGCCCTGCATGGGAAGGGGCCCTGCATGGGAAGGGGCCCTGCATGGGAAGGGGCCCCTGCATGTGAGGGGCCCCTGCATGGGAAGGTCCCCTGCATGGGAAGGGCCCTGCATGGGAAGGGGCCCTGCATGGGAAGGGGCCCTGCATAGGAAGGGGCCCTGCACGGGAAAGTACCTTTATACTAGTTTAACGCTTCCCCTCGATGACGATGATGATAATGATAATATGTACTAATAATATTAATAATAATAATAATAATAATAATAATAATAATAATAATAATAATAATAATAATAATAAAGAGATACTGAAATGTGGAAAATTTAACCTAAGATTTTAACACCTGTTCTTAAAAATTAATGTTATAATTATTATAATTATTATTATTATTATTATTATTATTATTATTATTATTATTATTATTATTATAAGATTTTAACACTTTCAAAACAATTATTTTTATTACTGGTAGTGTGGTGGGTCTTAGTGTGGTGGGTCTTAGTGGTGTGGTGGGTCTTAGTGTGGTGGGTCTTAGTGTGGTGGGTCTTAGTGGTGTGGTGGGTCTTAATGGTGGGTCTTAGTGGTGTGGTGGGTCTTAATGGTGGGTCTTAGTGGTGTGGTGGGTCTTAATGCTGGGTCTTAGTGGTGTGGTGGGTCTTAATGCTGGGTCTTAGTGGTGTGATGGGTCTTAGTAATGTGGTGGGTCTTAGTGGTGTGGTGAGTCTTAGTGGTTTGGTGGCTCTTAGAGTTGAGGTGGGTCTTAGTGGTGTGGCGGGTCTTAGTGGTGTGGTGGGTCTTAGTGGTGTGGTAGGTCTTAGTGTGGTGAGTTTCAGCGGTGTGGTGGGTCTTAGAGTTGAGGTGGGTCTTAGAGATGTGGTGGGTCTTAGTGGTGTGGTGGCTCTTAGAGTTGTGGTGGGTCTTAGTGGTATGGTGGGTCTTAGTGGTATGGTGGGTCTTAGTGGTATGGTGGGTCTTAGTGGTGTGGTGGCTCTTAGAGTTGTGGTGGGTCTTAGTGGTATGGTGGGTCTTAGTGTGGTGAGTTTTAGCGGTGTGGTGGGTCTTAGTGGTATGGTGGCTCTTAGAGTTGTGGTGGGTCTTAGTGGTATGGTGGGTCTTAGTGTGGTGAGTTTTAGCGGTGTGGTGGGTCTTAGTGGTGTGGTGGCTCTTAGAGTTGTGGTGGGTCTTAGTGGTGTGGTGGTTCTTGGTAGTGTGGTGGTTCTTGGTAGTGTGGTGGTTCTTAGTGGTGTGGTGGTTCTTAGAGTTGTGGTGGGTCTTAGTGGTGTGGTGGTTCTTGGTAGTGTGGTGGTTCTTGATAGTGTGGTGGTTCTTGGTAGTGTGGTGGTTCTTGGTAGTGTGGTGGTTCTTGGTAGTGTAGTGGTTCTTGATAGTGTGGTAGTTCTTGGTAGTGTAGTGGTTCTTGGTAGTATGGTGGTTCTTGGTAGTGTGGTGGTTCTTAGTGGTGTGGTGGTTCTTAGAGTTGTGGTGGGTCTTAGTGGTGTGGTGGTTCTTGGTAGTGTGGTGGTTCTTGGTAGTGTGGTGGTTCTTGGTAGTGTGGTGGTTCTTGGTAGTGTGGTGGTTCTTGGTAGTGTGGTGGTTCTTGGTAGTGTAGTGGTTCTTGGTAATGTGGTGGTTCTTGGTAGTGTGGTGGGTTAGTGGTGTGGTGGGTCTTAGTGGTGTGGTGGTTCTTGGTAGTGTGGTGGGTCTTGGTAGTGTGGTGGTTCTTGGTAGTGTGGTGGTTCTTGGTAGTGTGGTGGGTATTGGTAGTGTGGTGGTTCTTGGAAGTGTGGTGGTTCTTGGAAGTGTGGTGGTTCTTGGTAGTGTGGTGGTTCTTGGTAGTGTGGTGGGTCTTGGTACTGTGGTGGTTCTTGGTAGTGTGGTGGATCTTGGTAGTGTGGTGGTTCTTGGTAGTGTGGTGGTTCTTGGTAGTGTGGTGGATCTTGGTAGTGTGGTGGTTCTTGGTAGTGTGGTGGTTCTTGGTAGTGTAGTGGTTCTTGGTAGTGTAGTAGTTCTTGGTAGTGTTGTGGTTCTTGGTAGTGTGGTGGTTCTTGGTAGTGTGGTGGATCTCGGAAATGTGGTGGGTCTTGGTAGTGTGGTGGGTCCTGGTAGTGTGGTGGGTCTCGGAAATGTGGTGGGTCTTGGTAGTGTGGTGGGTCCTGGTAGTGTGGTGGGTCTCGGAAATGTGGTGGGTCTTAGTAGTGTGGTAGGTCTTGGTAATGTAGTGGGTTTTGGTAGTGTGGTGGGTCTTGGTAGTGTGGTGGATCTTGGTAGTGTGGTGGGCCTTGGTAATGTGGTGGGTCTTGGTAGTGTGGTGAGTCTTGGTAGTGTGGTGGATCTTGGTAGTATGGTGGGTCTTGGTAATGTGGTGGATCTTGGTAGTGTGGTGGATCTTGGTAGTGTGGTTGGTCTTGGTAGTGTAGTGAGTCTTGGTAGTGTGGTTGGTCTTGGTAGTGTGGTGAGTCTTGGTAGTGTGGTTGGTCTTGGTAGTGTGGTGAGTCTTGGTAGTGTTGTGGGTCTTGGTAGTGTGGTGGATCTTGGTAGTGTGGTTGGTCTTGGTAGTGTGGTGAGTCTTGGTAGTGTGGTTGGTCTTGGTAGTGTGGTGAGTCTTGGTAGTGTGGTGGGTCTTGGTAGTGTGGTGAGTCTTGGTAGTGTGGTGGTTCTTGGTAGTGTGGTGGTTCTTGGTAGTGTGGTGATTCTTGGTAGTGTGGTGGGTCTTGGTAGTGTGGTGGGTCTTGGTAGTGTGGTGGTTCTTGGTAGTGTGGTGAGTCTTGGTAGTGTGGTGGTTCATGGTAGTGTGGTGAGTCTTGGTAGTGTGGTGGTTCTTGGTAGTATGGTGGGTCTTTAAATACTGTGGTACATTGTAAGGGGATTGAGTGTATGGTTGGGTTGTGGAGGGTGGACGAGTGGGTATACAGTGGGTTTAAATGGGCATTTGTGGAGTATCTTGGAGTGGAGGAATTTGTTATGGAGATCTTTGGCGTGGATGAAGGAGTTTCTGTGGAGGATTGACGTGGGTGTGTCTCCGTTACATTGAAATGGTTGAATATCAAGGTGTGTGTGTGTGCGTGTGTGTGTGTGTGTGTGTGTGTGTGTGTGTGTGTGTGTGTGTGTGTGTGTGTGTGTGTGTGTGTGTGTGCGTGTGTGTGTGTGTGCGTGTGTGCGTGTGCGTGTGTGAGTGTGTGTGTGTGTGTGTGTGTGTGTGTGTGTGTGTGTGTGTGTGTGTGTGTGTGTGTGTGTGTGTGTGTGTGTGTGTGTGTGTGTGTGTGTGTGTGTGCGTGCGTGTGTGTATATGCGTATGTATGCGTGTGTGTGCGCGATGTGTGCTCGCGCGCGTGCTTGTATGTGTGTGTGGGCGAGCGCCCGCGCACTGAAAGGTGGGCGTTCCTGTTCTTGAATGAGACTTTTGAATAGGAATCACCATGGTTAATATCATCTCAGAAACAACCATTCCAAAGACACAAATATATGATGAATGGAGTTAGTACAGATGCTGAGGGAAGTACACGAACAGTACGTGTAACACTGTCGATACAGAAAATAAACAACACAAAGAGAACATTGAACAATACAAATACTAAATATTACAAAACTCAGGACGTAACACAAAACCAAATAACAAGAAATAGAACACTAAATCGTTATGTGTTCTATACAAGATATATAAAGCAGACAATGTCCTGAATAACGGGCAACGTGATGTTGCAAAGACCATGCAGAGTAGATGAGAAAAAAAGAAATGAAGCATCTTTCAACAGGCACTCTTAGAGCCGGGCCAGGAGACAGTCATCTTTGTCTCATCTTTGCCCTGACGGTTTATGCAATCTTTAAATAACGTGCAACCAAGAAATTGCTAAATATCTTTTAAAAACAAAGTAAGTGGATCCAGTCTCTTGGTGAGTACAGAGGACGTCAGCCACATCCTCGGTAGGACTTTTTTTTGAGGGGAAGCAAGACTCCAAAAAGGTCATGCAGACACATCCCGACCTTTGTTGACCCTGTCTGGTCTGTGGTCCTCTCGTTGTCCCGCTTCCTTCTTCTTCTTCTTAGCACCATCTTTACTGTTTCTTAAGTACAATTTGACACCGCCTGCTGTTCTGCAAGAAGCAACGTGAAACTCTGCCTGTTGACTGAGGATCCTGTCTACTCTGCTGGAACTCCTCCTTTATTGATTCCTCGACGATCTCGTAGTAAGCAAAGCGGTGACGGCAGATCTGTCACCTGTTTCTCTTCATCTGATAACCCAGACTAGTTGACACATCCTTCTTTGCAGTCAGAAGCCGAGGTTATTGCACTAGGAGCCTTGAGGTGGGACTCATAACGAGAGCTGACACATAGGCTGGCCAGTCAAAGCGATATCACCAGGGATCACAACATTCTTAAACCTTCGCTAAAACGTTTGGACGATTGACGTTTTGCCTGCCACACTAAGGCTACTAAACATGGGACTTCCTCTTACCATTAATCCATCGTTAGCTGGATTGATGGTCTCACAATGGTCAAAACTGTCCCAGAGTTCAGCCACCATGGCAGTCAGCACAAGATGGCCGCAACAAGAAACTGGAGAGACGAGGAAGGGGCACGCATGTGCACTGCTGCTCCCCGCCCTGGCTGCCAGACCCCCTTGCATCACCCACTCTTTATACACGTTTTACTTCCGTTTTATAACATATACCAGCACATGAGTACACAAAGTGACTAAGGAATCTTTCCCTTGACGACGGATATATTAAGTGTTACATAAAATGTGTTGCCATGAGGAAACATTCTTGAGAAAACAGGAATCTCATACCTCGGCAACACCAGCATGTCCGACTTTCTCGATCTCAGTCAATGGGGAAGTGAGTCATTGCCATCTATCATATTAAACTATTTCTCCTTCATGATGTTGTTACATCACCTTAGATAAACACAGCCCAATTAATATATATGAAATGTTATGAGATATTGTCAGAGTCAGAGGGTTGATAACGGGTTGTAACAGCAAGTATAGATGGCAAGCCAGTGATCGTTACTGGAATAGTGACGTCAGATTCAGGCGCGGAGTGCTGTTGCCGCTAATAATTCCAGCGATTATTCGCCACTCCCACGCCCTGTGTATTATCTGGTGGCATTTCCTGGAGGCGGCAGCCACTGGAAGTAACGCTGGAGGCATGGGTATAGTACCTGCCTCGGGCGTCCCTCCCCTCCCACCTTACAGTAGCTGCCTCCACCACTCGCACAATATCGATTGAATCCGAATGTTGAGTCGATAGTTTTGCGGGGGCGATGATGGGGGTGGCGACGGAGAGGTGACGGCGGCGGAAGCGAGGGCGGCGGTGACGGAGGGGTGATGGCGGCGGAGGCGAGGGCGGCGGTGACGGAGGGGTGACGGCGGAAGCTGTGACGACGTAGGTGGCGACGAAGGATCCTCCCTCCCCTTCCAATACAGACTTCCCTCACCCGTTAGTGTAATCTTACTTACTCAACGATAAAGATCTAACCCGACCAAACAATAAAAACCCACGACCTTACCAGTACAGTCTTTGGTTCCTTAGTAGCGTAGTCTTAGTCCCTCACTTGTAGTCTTACTACCCAACTTTACTCTTGGTCCCCTGCTCCAGTACAATTCAAGACCCCACCAATGAGTACACTATCCCAGTCTTTAATCTTAGGTGATCAGTTAAAGACCTCTCTCTCTGTAAATTCAATTTCTAACGTTAAATAGTAGTTAAATATTACAAATACACCTATCATAAAAAGACACCTATCATACAAATAGATGATATAGGGAGTTAGAGGGAGTGAGACAGCATGAGACACACACTATACTCCCGTCTCACCTTTATAAAATATAGATTCCCGCCCCTCCCCACCCACACACGGTCATCCTATTCTACTCTATCCTCTCTAAATGCTCAAACCATCTCATTAACACTTCTGCCCTCTGAATAATACCTTTCGAAATTCATATGTTCCTTGTAACAAATACACGGAGACAAAAATAACAAAAGTTAAAACGAATAATGTACCAACAGCTGAAGTTCTCTTCGTCAGTCGTATGAAGAGGGCCTCGGCGAAAGATCGAAATATAAGCACTCCACCTCTGGTTCACCTTGCTAACGTGGCTTGCTCCCACCGCAGAGTTACTTAAATCCATAGTGACCCGGAAACATGTGGAAAGTATCCTCATGAACCGGAAATATGTGGAAAATATCCCCATGACCCGGGAATATGTGAATAGTCCGTATAACTACCCGGAAATATGTGGAAAGTCACTTTAATGACTTATAAACATGCAAAAAGTCAGTATCATGACCTAAAAACAAGTGAAAAAGTGAGTATCATGATCTGTAAACATGTAAAAAGTCAGTATCATGACCTGGAAACATGTTTAAAGTCAGTATCATGACGTGGAACATGTAAAAAGTCAGTATCATGATCTGGAAACATGTAAAAAGTCAGTATCATGACCTGTAAACATGTAAAAAGTCAGTATCATGACCTGGAAACATGTAAAAAGTCAGTATCATGACCTGGAAACATGTAAAGTCAGTAGCATGACCTGGAAACATGTGGAAAGCCTGTAGCATGACCCGGAAAGACGAGTAAGAGTGGGAGTGGCAGGTGTGGGGGAGTGCGAAGCTGTCTCTCACTGCAGCTTAAAGGGAAGCTGACACAGCTCACAGTTCCGCATTCTACAGCTTAGCTGGGAGATCATTCCACAGCTTAGCTGGGAGATCCTTCCACAGCTTAGCTGGGAGATCATTTCACAGCTTGGCTGGGAGATCATTCCACAGCTTAGCTGGGAGATCCTTCCACAGCTTAGCTGGGAGATCATTTCACAGTTTGGCTGGGAGATCATTCCACAGCTTAGCTGGGAGATCCTTCCACAGCTTAGTTGGGAGATCATTTCACAGTTTGGCTGGGAGATCATTCCACAGCTTAGCTGGGAGATCATTCCACAGCTAAGCCGGGAGACCATTCTACAACATATTTATTAAATCATTCTACAGTATAGCTAGTTTACCGTGCACCCCACATCCATGATGTGGACGGTAGTGGCTAGTTTACCGTGCACCCCACATCCATGCTGTGGACGGTAGTGGGGTGATGGAAGACAGGGCTGGGGTGGAAAATCATTACTTAAGCTTGGCCGCCTCTCCTCTCCTCTCCCACGCCCCAGTCACGACCACCTCAATACTCCCCCGAGCTCTGGTCTCCACCTTACTCCCTCTTCCAGTATTTGTTTCCTACGGGCGCACAGTGTTCTCACTCGATCACCAGACATTTGAAATTCAATAATATATGTGTTGCACAAATTACTGAAGGCTGGACAACACCAGCAGTATAACTCTGCTGTTGTAACTAGACACTGAAGACTGGACACTACTAGCATAACTCTGCTACTGTAACTACAAACACTGAAGACTGGACACCACTAGTATAACTCTGCTACTGTAACTACAAACACTGAAGACTGGACACCACTAGTATAACTCTGCTACTGTAACTACAAACACTGAAGACTGGACACCACTAGTATAACTCTGCTACTGTAACTACAAACATTGAAGACTAGACACTACCAGCACAGCTCTGCTGCTCCTGTAACTACAAACATTGAAGACTGGACACTACTAACATAGCTCTGCTGCTGTAACTACAAACATTGAAGACTGGACACTACTAACATAACTCTGCTGCTGTAACTACAAACATTGAAGACTGGACACTACCAGCACAGCTCTGCTGCTGCTGTAACTACAAACATTGAAGACTGGACACTACTAACATAACTCTGCTGCTGTAACTACAAACATTGAAGACTGGACACTACCAGCACAGCTCTGCTGCTGCTGTAACTACAAACATTGAAGACTGGACACTACCAGCACAGCTCTGCTGCTGCTGTAACTACAAACATTGAAGACTGGACACTACCAGCACAGCTCTGCTGCTGTAACTACAAACACTGAAGACTGGACACTACTAACGTAACTCTGCTGCTGTAACTACAAACACTGAAGACTGGACACTACTAACGTAACTCTGCTGCTGTAACTACAAACATTGAAGACTGGACACTACTAACGTAACTCTGCTGCTGTAACTACAAACATTGAAGACTGGACACTACCAGCACAGCTCTGCTGCTGCTGTAACTACAAACATTGAAGACTGGACACTACCAGCACAGCTCTGCTGCTGTAACTACAAACACTGAAGACTGGACACTACCAGCACAGCTCTGCTGCTGTAACTACTAACATTGAAGACTGGACACTACCAGCACAGCTCTGCTGCTGTAACTACAAACACTGAAGACTGGACACTACCAGCAAAGCTCTGCTGCTGTAACTACAAACATTGAAGACTGGACACTACCAGCACAGCTCTGCTGCTGCTGTAACTACAAACATTGAAGACTGGACACTACCAGCACAGCTCTGCTGCTGTAACTACAAACATTGAAGACTGGACACTACCAGCACAGCTCTGCTGCTGTAACTACAAACATTGAAGACTGGACACTACCAGCACAGCTCTGCTGCTGCTGTAACTACAAACATTGAAGACTGGACACTACCAGCACAGCTCTGCTGCTGTAACTACAAACATTGAAGACTGGACACTACCAGCACAGCTCTGCTGCTGCTGTAACTACAAACATTGAAGACTGGACACTACCAGCACAGCTCTGCTGCTGTAACTACAAACATTGAAGACTGGACACTACCAGCACAGATCTGCTGCTGCTGTAACTACAAACACTGAAGACTGGACACTACCAGCACGGCTCTGCTGCTGTAACTACAAACACTGAAGACTGGACACTACCAGCACAGCTCTGCTGCTGTAACTACAAACATTGAAGACTGGACACTACCAGCACAGCTCTGCTGTTGTAACTACAAACATTGAAGACTGGACACTACCAGCACAGCTCTGCTGCTGTAACTACAAACATTGAAGGCTGGACACTACCAGCACAGCTCTGCTGCTGTAACTACAAACATTGAAGACTGGACACTACCAGCACAGCTCTGCTGCTGTAACTACAAACACTGAAGACTGGACACTACCAGCACAGCTCTGCTGCTGTAACTACAAACATTGAAGACTGGACACTACCAGCACAGCTCTGCTGCTGTAACTACAAACACTGAATACTGGACACTACCAGCACAGCTCTGCTGCTGTAACTACTAACATTGAAGACTGGACACTACCAGCACAGCTCTGCTGCTGTAACTACAAACACTGAAGACTGGACACTACCAGCAAAGCTCTGCTGCTGTAACTACAAACATTGAAGACTGGACACTACCAGCACAGCTCTGCTGCTGCTGTAACTACAAACACTGAAGACTGGACACTACCAGCACAGCTCTGCTGCTGCTGTAACTACAAACATTGAAGACTGGACACTACCAGCACAGCTCTGCTGCTGTAACTACAAACATTGAAGACTGGACACTACCAGCACAGCTCTGCTGCTGCTTTAACTACAAACATTGAAGACTGGACACTACCAGCACAGCTCTGCTGCTGTAACTACAAACATTGAAGATTGGACACTACCAGCACAGCTCTGCTGCTGCTGTAACTACAAACACTGAAGACTGGACACTACCAGCACGGCTCTGCTGCTGTAACTACAAACACTGAAGACTGGACACTACCAGCACAGCTCTGCTGCTGTAACTACAAACATTGAAGACTGGACACTACCCGCACAGCTCTGCTGCTGTAACTACAAACATTGAAGACTGGACACTACCAGCACAGCTCTGCTGCTGTAACTACAAACATTGAAGACTGGACACTACCAGCACAGCTCTGCTGCTGTAACTACAAACACTGAAGACTGGACACTACCAGCACAGCTCTGCTGCTGTAACTACTAACATTGAAGACTGGGCACTACCAGCACAGCTCTGCTGCTGTAACTACAAACACTGAAGACTGGACACTATCAAGACAACTCTGCTGCTGTAACAAATACTGAAGACTGGACACTATCAAGACAACTCTGCTGCTGTTACAAATACTGAAGACTGGACACTATCAAGACAACTCTGCTGCTGTTACAAATACTGAAGACTGGACACTATCAAGACAACTCTGCTGCTGTTACAAATACTGAAGACTGGACACTACCAGCACAGCTCTGCTGCTGTAACTACAAACATTGAAGACTGGACACTACCAGCACAGCTCTGCTGCTGTAACTACAAACATTGAAGACTGGACACTACCAGCACAGCTCTGCTGCTGTAACTACAAACACTGAAGACTGGACACTACCAGCACAGCTCTGCTGCTGTAACTACTAACATTGAAGACTGGGCACTACCAGCACAGCTCTGCTGCTGTAACTACAAACACTGAAGACTGGACACTATCAAGACAACTCTGCTGCTGTTACAAACACTGAAGACTGGACACTATCAAGACAACTCTGCTGCTGTTACAAACACTGAAGACTGGACACTATCAAGACAACTCTGCTGCTGTTACAAACACTGAAGACTGGACACTATCAAGACAACTCTGCTGCTGTTACAAACACTGAAGACTGGACACTACCAGCACAGCTCTGCTGCTGTAACTACAAACATTGAAGACTGGACACTACCAGCACAGCTCTGCTGCTGTAACTACAAACATTGAAGGCTGGACACTACCAGTACAGCTCTGCTGCTGCTTAGCTTCAAATAGGTAATTACAAACTAGATATTTATTTGGTCGCTGCTCTATCCGAGAAATCCTCGTATTGCATAACCCCAGCCCCTTTTAACGTCAGCACGCACAAAAGGATTAGCGCAGAGTGTGGCACAAGTTTCTAATGAAATTACATATTAGCGTTGAAGATCTGAAGTGAAACAGAAGAGGTATTTAGAATTAATCACACGCACACTAATATCCTCATTTCTTCAATAAAAAAAAAGGCAAGAAACACCAGCTCTGAAGCCAAACTGAAGAAACATCCTTTTGTTATCCCAGAAAGATCAATACTCTGAAATATACCAGCACACTAAGTTCAAAGAAGTCTTTTTATGTTATCTCATCAGTGATGTATGACCCTGATGGGTTTAGCGTTTAGTTTTGATAATGATAATAATGTTATATCATGGAAATCAATTTCGGGAATAGTCTAAATAAAACTGAGCAGAGGGTACCTGCACTTGTCGTTCGTTCCACGAACCTTCACTTAGTAACAGATGACTAGGGTTGAAAAGTTGAAGTCGATCGGATAAGGCGTTCTGACGTTTTAAACAAAAGAAGTCTTAGTGAAAGCTTGTTGAGAGGAGAGTAACGTACCGGCTCAGGCAGGAAGTCGTGCAACATTTAAGGGTTCACTAAACTCGTGAGAGTTAAAAATCCCATAAAAATACAGAGTTTTCAATATTTTTTTCAGTATTTTTTAAGTTTTATTCTATTTAAAATTTTCTACAATACTCCAAGAAAAATGGATTCCGTTTTTTTTAAGAAAGTGTGGGACCAGTCCCTTACTACTGGAGCACCAGGCGCGCACCTGCTACCACTGAGTTAACTCCTATGAACACGTCAGGGTATATACAATGGTATATACCCTGTATCTCATTGTACGCATGCTCAAGAGTTTACTTTAATCCCTATTTTAGGGATTAAAATACTCTTGAACATGTGAACATGTGGCATCCAGCCTTAATTAATGAGCCTCATGTAGGCGATAGGCTTCAAGTGTAATTAACCAACCAGTCGGTTGCATGCAAGAATGTGAGTGAAGAATCAGACACATGTGCAACACCTGGGTATCTTTATTTGAGGACGTTTCGCCAACCAGTGGCTTTATCGACTCATTACAGAGAATATTGAAAACTGTTGAAACCAGAGACAGTAGACAATAAAATAATCAGTCTCTGTACCTTGCAGAACTATACACAGAAGACAACGGAAGATGCGGTAATCAGTCCCTCAGGATGGAACTCACATGCTACACACATATATGTACTTCCTCATCTTGTAGGTATTATACACTAATATTAAAATAAGAATATATATAGTTAGCACTTACCATCATTAGGACAAAGCGAGTGTGTGTGATGTAACACTTGTCCAAGACTTCCAGACGGCTGACACCTCTTCCCTAACTTCCAGATGACTGACAATCCTTCTCTGACTTCTAGATGACTGACACTTGATTCACGTTTGACACTTAAAACTTGACACACATCTCAGTCTTGACACTTCCTCAAAAAATCCACAAGTTGGGGTACAGCTCCTGTGCAGCTCTTGCAATGTTCATAGGCTCTTCAATTTCTCTTTTTGTGTTTGTGTGTGAGTTTTCGAAGTAGATTCAAGACAAGCAAGGGGTAATATGAGTGATAAACATGGCAAAAATGGAATGTAGTGACCGTAATAACAATGAATAATAATGAAGAGAGTCTCAACAACCAACACTATCACATGTGAGAGATGACGGGGATAATGTACAATAATATACACCAGAAAAACGATTTTTTTTTTTTGAAACAACTAATTTTTTGTTTTCTCACTAGAATATGAAAATGCAAAATACATTTCTTATAAATGTATAGATACAGAATTATGAAAAAACTGAAACTATATCTAAAATCTACTTGAAGATGTACTTTAGGAAGGGTGAAACATTGCCGAACTTGGACTCTCCGGAGGTGTCTGCAAGAAACAAGAAAAATAGTACAAATGTAACAAAAGCGTACCAAAAAAAAAAACAGTATTACAAAAAATTACATTTATACCATGTGCTAAAAATGGGTTATGGGATTGTCCACAAAATATAAGAATGACAAAAAAAAAATCTCAGGGGTGGTTTATCGTCTCTTGGTAAATTAGGGAATTTAATGAATGTTATCCAAAATGCAGGAGGTGTGTTTGTTGGTCAGGAAACAAGACAGTGTTTCCTGACGCGGGTTTTACAAAGTTTTTAAAAGAATTCAAAGCAGCGTTTCTTGTTCTTTAGAACACAGTGTTCCCTGACGCGGGTCATACTCAGCCCATAACAACACAAAAGGTGTTCAGTTCGTTAAGAAATAAGACAGCGTCCTTCCACCTGTCTCACCCAAGAAAACAACGAAGGTGTTGCTTTCTTGGTCCAGAAACAGGACAGTACCTCTTAACATGACTCTTTACCACTTTAACAGACTCACTACTGTAGACTCCCAGGATGGTACGAGAGACTAGCTTAGAAATAAATAATGCCTTTATGTATCACCACAAAAGGATTAAAATTGTGAATCTTGTCTCAGTCTCCCCTTAACCCATCAAGCAAGATTTAACTAAAATATTCGTAAGATTTAACTAAAATATTCGTAAGATTTAAAGGTAATATTAAAAAGAGTTAACGAGAATATTCATAACATTTAAAGAAACTATTCGCAAGATTTAATTAATGAAAATATTCGCAAATTCGCATCGAGAGAGAGAGGGAGGAGAGAGAGAGAGAGAGAGAGAGAGAGAGAGAGAGAGAGAGAGAGAGAGAGAGAGACAGAGAGACAGAGAGACAGAGAGACAGAGAGAGAGAGAGAGAGAGAGAGAGAGAGAGAGAGAGAGAGAGAGAGAGAGAGAGAGAGAGAGAGAGAGAGAGAGAGAGAGAGAGAGAGAGAGAGAGAGAAATCATTATCATGTCCCTCCT
The DNA here is from genome assembly GCF_038502225.1 of Cherax quadricarinatus. Lineage (NCBI taxonomy): Eukaryota > Metazoa > Arthropoda > Malacostraca > Decapoda > Parastacidae > Cherax > Cherax quadricarinatus. The sequence goes on from NC_091330.1 coordinate 9,022,937, forward strand.
GGATATGATAATGATCCAGAAAGAACCAAAATATTCTTATAAAATTCCCTCTCTGAATTGTGAATTACTTGAGATTTGTAGACAGTCACGGTATTGTGAGTCACTGTCTTCTATGTCATTCACCCCAAAAAATAGTCAGTTTGACGATTGTATATAAACTGTGACACAAAAGACTTGATCTAGAAGTTAAATTTTCTTGTTAAAACCTACATTAAGCTATGCTATTAAAAATAATAATAACCTTCGGGCCATTAAAAGCAAAGATATTTTATTTTTCAACGAACCGGCCGTATCCCACCGAGGCAGGGTGACCTAAAACGAAAAACGAAAGGAGAAGGGTTTACTAGTCTTTTGTTTCCGGCATTATAGTCGCCTCTTACAACACGCATGGATTACGGAGGAAGAATTCTGTTTCACTTCCCATTATCACCAGAAAATCATATAAACAATATATATATATATATATATATATATATATATATATATATATATATATATATATATATATATATATATATATATATATATATATATATATATATATATATATATATATATATATATATATGCAATTTAATATTGTATTATATAATGTAATATCATTATAATATATAACGTAAAATAATGTAACTTTTGAAAAAAAAGGGGAGCAAAATGCTGGTTACGTTTTAAACTTGTGGTCAACCAAAACTGAGTACGAAGTTGTGCTACAGTGCCTGGGCCTCACAATCAATAAATACTGACATAAGAATAGTCAGACGTGCGACAAAGATGTCTCAAAAATTTAGATAAAATTAATTATGGAGGAAAACTGGAAGTGAGAAAGTGTGCAGTGACAATAAGAGATGACTAGAGATGTGTTGTTGTCTGGAAGTGTCGCTGTCTGGAAGTGTTGCTGTCTGGAAGTGTCGCTGTCTGGAAGTGTTGCTGTCTGGAAGTGTTGCTGTCTGGAAGTGTTGCTGTCTGGAAGTGTTACAGTCTGGAAGTGTTGCTGTCTTGAGTGTTGCTGTCTGGAAGCGTTGATGTCTGGAATTGTTACTGTCTGGAAGCGTTGATGTCTGGAATTGTTACTGTCTGGAAGTGTTGCTGTCTGGAAGTGCTGTTGTCTGGAATTGTTGTCTGTAAGTGTTGTCGTCTGGAGGTGTTGTTGTCTGGAAGTGTTGTTGTCTGGAAGTGTTGCTGTCTGGAAGTGTTGTTGTCTGGAAGTATTACTGTCTGGAAGTGTTGTTGTCTGAAAGTGTTGCTGTCTGGAAGTGATTCTGCCTGGAAGTGTTGTTTGAAAGTGTTGCTGTCTGGAAATGTTGTTATTGGAAGTGTTGCTGTCCGGAAGTGTTGCTGTCCGGAAGTGTTGCTGTCTGGAAGTGTTGCTGTCTGGAGGTGTTGCTGTCTTGAACTTTCTTAGACAAGAAATAATTTTTTGACCATGTCACTGAGGATTATACAGAGCAGCAAGACATATTTACACCAGAAGTCCGGCCACCATCAACATACAATCTCTGATCCCTCATAAGTTACCTTTCAAAGAACAAGATTCTCCGAATAGAGAGTTCAAATTGATTTTGTGTCATTGTTCAACATTTAGAAGGTATTTTATACCTCTTGTGTGTCTATCTCTTCCTGTGTGTGTGTGTGTGTGTGTGTGTGTGTGTGTGTGTGTGTGTGTGTGTGTGTGTGTGTGTGTGTGTGTGTGTGTGTGTGTGTAACAATACATCAGGGGTTCAAGATATAGCTTTAGATAAGGTTAGCGTCATATACAAAGATATTAATGCATTCTCAGGGCCAAAATGCAAAGCAATTATTTTTTTTAAAGAGCTGATGATATTACCCATGGAGGCGACAGTAATAATTTAGAATAGGGAATTGGAACTTCAGAGAGGGATGGTTGCACATTCCTTGCAGGAGGAGGAGGGGGGGGTATTTTAAAATAGAAAGCTGCTACTTCAGTTGGCTGGTAGTGCTTAAAATAGACAGACTGCAACTGCCAATCCTGTTCTAAGGATCCACAAAGGGACGAATCACGAGGGAGAAACTATGTTACAAGGGAGTAGTGATGGTGGTAGGCCAACGAGGTTGGTAGTTGGACAAAGACAGAGTGGAGGGGGGTGATGGTGGTTGTGATGATGGTAGTGATGGTGGTGGTGATGGTGGTGGTGATGGTGGTGGTGATGGTGGTAGTGATGGTGGTGGTGATGGTGGTGGTGATGGTGGTGGTTATGGTGGTGGTGATGGTGGTGGTGATGGTGGTAGGATAACGAGGGTTGTAGTAGACCAAAAAAGAGGGGGGAAGGGGGGTGTAACGGCAGACAAGGTGGTGAAAGACCAAAGAAAATGGTGGTAGAACAAAAAGGGTGGTGGTCACCACCAAACATAACACTTTCACAGTACAATGTCAGGCACATGAATGGAAGGAAAAATAACCGTTACATAGAATGCATCACCAGTGAAAAAAAATCCAGAAATGGAAAAATATATGCAAAGCAATGTTGCAGCAATGATGATTAAATGAGCATTGCAAGGGTAATGATGATTGCAGATTCGTATCTGATTGAATTAATGAACATATATGTGATGGTGAGTCCAGTCACTGGTGTGGATGTGTCGCTATTGATCTAGGGAGGGAGGGAGGACAGGGAGAGTAAAGTAGGCAGGGTGAGAAGACAGGAAGGAAGGGTAAGGGAAGGTGAGAGGGAGGTCTAGGGGGCAGGGAGGGAACGTCAGGAGGGTAGGAATGCAGGGAGAGAGGGTAGAAAATAAGGAAGGAGGGCTGGGAGGCAGAGTAGAAAGGGAGGGGAGAGAGGGAGGGAAGGGAAACAGAAAGGGAAGGCTGGAAGACAGGCAGAGAGAGTAACGAAACAGGCAGGAAGAGTAGGGAGACAAGGAGGTAGGGATAACATTAAGGGAGAGTGGGGAAACAAGGAGGTAGGGATGACATTAAGGGAGAGTGGGGAAACAAGGAGGTAGGGATGACATTAAGGGAGAGTGGGGAAACAAGGAGGTAGGGGTGACATTAAAGCAGGATAGGGAGACAAGGAGTTAGGGAGAACATTAAGGGAGGATAGGGAGACAAGGAGGTAGGGATAACATTAAGGGAGGATAGGGAGACAAGGAGGTAGGGATAACATTAAGGGAGGATAGGGAGACAAGGAGGTAGGGATAACATTAAGGGAGGATAGGGAGACAAGGAGGTAGGGATAACATTAAGGGGGGAGAGGGAGACAAGGAGGTAGGGATAACATTAAGGGAGGATAGGGAGACAAGGAGGTAGGGATAACATTAAGGGGGGAGAGGGAGACAAGGAGGTAGGGATAACATTAAGGGAGGATAGGGAGACAAGGAGGTAGGAATAACATTAAGGGGGGAGAGGGAGACAAGGAGGTAGGGATAACATTAAGGGAGGATAGGGATAACATTAAGGGGGGAGAGGGAGACAAGGAGGTAGGGATAACATTAAGGGAGGATAGGGAGACAAGGAGGTAGGGATAACATTAAGGGAGGATAGGGAGACAAGGATAACATTAAGGGAGGATAGGAAGAGCGTCATCAAGGCTACCTTGGTATGTGAACGTGTTAGTGTGAGTCGCTCGTGGATTCTAATACCTTTATGGATCTCCTCTAAGCTTCCTCTGCAAGGAGACACAAAATAAACCTTTACATCACTACATCACACACTGAATAAGACACATGTGCTACAGTTACATATCTTTATTCTGAAACGTTTCTCTTATACAGTAGGATTCTTCAGTCGAGTACAGGGAAGTTTGCAGAAGCAGTGAGGACGATGTAGTCAGTCCCTCAGTCTTAAAGACGTAGTTTTGAGGTGGTCAGTCCCTCAAAACTACGTCTTCAAGGCTGAGGGACTGACTACATCGTCTTCACTGCTTCTGCAGTGAAGAAGCCTACTGTGTAGGCGGTACGTTACGGAATAAAGATATATAACTGTCACACATCTATCTCACTTATCAACATGTCGGTATTATATACCGTTCTTATATTCATTCAATATTCTTCTTACAAGTATAAACAAAGTTCATTTGTGGGAACTTTGTAGAAAGTTCACTTTCCTATGACATAAATAATATCAAAGTCACTGAAATAATCTTTTTCAAGTTACTGTGAATTTAAGTTTTTTTTTTTTGAAGTTACAAAATTAGGATTTAAGTTACTGAACTTAATTTTTTTTTTTCAAAGTACTGAATTTAAGATTTTTGAAAAATCAATGAATATTATTTTTTTTTAAAAGACTTCCTGAATTTAAGAACAAATTTTAAATTTAATGAAATTTTACTTTTACTGATGTTACTAAATTAATAAAAAAAAAAGCATTTTTAAACTTAATGATTAAAGTTAGCTAATTCAGCCTTTTATCAAAGCTTCTGAACTTAAAACCACTTAAGTTCAATATTTTTAATTCTGAACGTAACTTTACGAGTCTGATTTTCACTATACAAAAAAAAATATAATAACTTTTCATAAACAAAAGAAGGAAGCGAAATATCAGCTGACGTATAATGCACAAAATATTATAGAGTGATAATTAGAACATATAATTTAGTGATGTGTATCACTGATGATAGAGGCTGACACTCGTTACCAGTGACGTCTATAACCGAGTTGATATTTTGATAATTATACCTATGGTTTCTGGCAGTTATAATACCTGGGGCTCATGGTAGTTATACCTATGGTTTAGGGTAATTATACCTATAGTTTATGATACTTATACCTATGATTTATGGTTAGTTATAATATCTATGGCTTATGGTAATTATACCTTAGGCTGATGGTAGTTATACCTATGGCTTAAGGTTATTATACCTATGGCTTAGGGTAGTTATACCTAAATTTAACATTAATCCTGCATATAGTGTTGTCATCCAGAAAGGGGATACCTCTGGCGTCAAATCTCCCTAACAAGGGTTGTGGGAAGAGGGGGATACCTAGAGCTTGAGAATGCCTCTTCGGATCGGCCTCAAATTTTCAACATGTGATGTACCCACTTTTTTTTCTTGCATTTCGTATTGGCTTGACCATTCGTCCGCCTAGCGCGAGATGGACACCTGGACATCTCGGCAGAAGTAAATTAGTGTGTCTGGTATCTAGCCATGCCCCAGGCTGCCATGCTTCAGGGTGCCATGTGCCAGGGTGTCATGCTTCAGGGTGCCATGCCCAATGGTACTAATCTCCAGGGTGTCATACCTCAGGATATTTTGTCCCAGGGTGCCATGCCTCAGGGTATCTTGTCCCAGGGTGCCATGCCTAAGGGTATCTTGTCCCAGGGTGCCATGCCTAAGGGTATCTTGTCCCAGGGTGCCATGCCTAAGGGTATCTTGTCCCAGGGTGCCATGCCCAAGGGTATCTTGTCCCAGGGTGCCATGCCTAAGGGTATCTTGTCCCAGGGTGCCATGCCCAAGGGTATCTTGTCCCAGGGTGCCATGCCCAAGGGTATCTTGTCCCAGGGTGCCATGCCCAAGGGTATCTTGTCCCAGGGTGCCATGCCTAAGGGTATCTTGTACCAGGGTGCCATGCCCAAGGGTATCTTGTCCCAGGGTGCCATGCCCGAGGGTATCTTGTACCAGGGTGCCATGGCCAAGGGTATCTTGTAGGGAGCCTTGAGTTTTTTACATTCAAGGCACCCGAGCCATATAGTTTTTTAAACGTTCAAAACGTGTAACTAACCCCTAAGTCATTTTCTGAGTGAGTGAGGCGTGCCAGGCTCAGGGACAATAATTGTACTTATTTTATTTCTAACGTAAATAACGAAAACAGTTACTGAAATTATATAAATGCGACAGGAGTCACCAAAATGCTTTCAGTCGGAAGGTTCCTTGACGATGACGGGTTCATGAGTGGGCAGAAATACCTCTACCTGACCAGCCAGGCTGTGGTTTACGTGCGTCTCGCAGTAACAGCCTGGGTGATAAGGTCCTGATCCACCACGAGGCTTGGTCATGGACCAGGCAGCGGGGGCGATGACCCCCGAAACACCCTACAGGTATATCCCGGGTATAACACACAAGGTGTGAAGGGAGTGAGAGAAAACAGGGCTACACTCACCCTGCAGTGTGTATATCTCAGAGTATAATAACAATAAAATTTACATCTGCAAGTACATGTACAAGGTGTACAAGTCTAGCTGACGTCAATGACATACTATTACATAGAAAGTCCCTTGTTATGCTGAGCATTTCGGGGAAATTAGGTCAATTTTATCATGATTATGCAACCCACAAGAATCAACTAACACCCAGGTACCTATTTTACTGACAGGTGAACATGGACACCTATCTAACGGAAACACGTTCTGTTTCCACCCGTACTGGGAATCGAACCTCAGTGTGTGAGTTGAGTATATTTTAATCCCTAATTTTTCAGGGACCGAAACATTGATGACTGGTGATGATCAGGTTACGTGCAGTCTTAATGACCATCGTGTAGTCGGCAGGGTTCAAACCTCATTAACCAATTAGAGAGAGTGTGTTGTGACGTGTTGAGAGATGCTCACCAACACAAGCAATTATCATGAGTGATATTTATCATTGGGAACCTCGCTTGGGAACCTTCTAGTCTGGAAGCCTTCTAGCCTGGAAGGCTTCTAGTCTGGAAGCCTTCTAGCCTGGAAGCCTTCTAGCCTCGGAGCCTTCTAGCCTGGAAGCCTTCTAGCCTCGGAGCCTTCTAGCCTGCAAGCCTTCTAGCCTCGAAGCCTTCTAGCCTGGAAGCCTTCTAGCCTCGGAGCCTTCTAGCCTGCAAGCCTTCTAGCCTGGAAACCTTCTAGCCTGGAAACCTTCTAGCCTGGAAGCCTTCTAGCCTGGAAACCTTCTAGCCTGGAAACCTTCTAGCCTGGAAGCCTTCTAGCCTGGAAACCTTCTAGCCTGCAAGTCTTCTAGCCTGGAAACTTTCTAGCCTGGAAGCCTTCTAACCTAGAAGCCTTCTAGCCTGGAAGCTTCTAGCCTGGAAACCTTCTAGCCTGGAAGCCTTCTAGCCTGGAAGCCTTCTAGCCTGGAAGCCTACTAGTCTGGAAGCCTTCTAGCCTGGAAACTTTCTAGCCTGGAAGCCTTCTAACCTAGAAGCCTTCTAGCCTGGAAGCGTCTAGCCTGGAAGCCTTCTAGCCTGGAAGCCTTCTAGCCAGGAAGCTTTCTAGCCTGGAAGCCTTCTAGCCTGGAAGCATTCTAGCCTGGAAGCTTTCTAGCCTGGAAGACTTCTAGCCTGGAAGCCTTCTCGCCTAGAAGCCTTCTAGCCTGGAAGCCTTCTAGCCTGGAAGCCTTCTAGCCTGGAAGCCTTCTAGCCTGGAAGCCTTCTCGCCTGGAAGCCTTCTCGCCTGGAAGCCTTCTAGCCTGGAAGCCTTCTAGCCTGGAAGCTTTCTAGCCTGGAAGCCTTCTCGCCTGGAAGCCCTCTAGCCTGGAAGCCTTCTAGCCTGGAAGCCTTCTAGCCTGGAAGCCTTCTAGCCTGGAAACCTTCTAGCCTGGAAGCCTTCTAGCCTGGAAGCCTTCTCGCCTGGAAGCCTTCTAACCTCGAAGCCTTCTAGCCTGCAAGCCTTCTAGCCTGGAAACCTTCTAGCCTGGAAGCCTTCTAGGCTGGAAACCTTCTAGCCTGGAAACCTTCTAGCCTGGAAGCCTTCTAGCCTGGAAACCTTCTAGCCTGCAAGTCTTCTAGCCTGGAAACTTTCTAGCCTGGAAGCCTTCTAACCTAGAAGCCTTCTAGCCTGGAAGCTTCTAGCCTGGAAACCTTCTAGCCTGGAAGCCTTCTAGCCTGGAAGCCTTCAAGCCTGGAAGCCTTCTAGTCTGGAAGCCTTCTAGCCTGGAAACTTTCTAGCCTGGAAGCCTTCTAACCTAGAAGCCTTCTAGCCTGGAAGCGTCTAGCCTGGAAGCCTTCTAGCCTGGAAGCCTTCTAGCCAGGAAGCCTTCTAGCCTGGAAGCCTTCTAGCCTGGAAGCCTTCTAGCTTGGAAGCATTCTAGCCTGGAAGCTTTCTAGCCTGGAAGCCTTCTAGCCTGGAAGCCTTCTCGCCTAGAAGCCTTCTAGCCTGGAAGCCTTCTAGCCTGGAAGCCTTCTAGCCTGGAAGCCTTCTAGCCTGGAAGCCTTCTAGCCTGGAAGCCTTCTCGCCTGGAAGCCTTCTAGCCTGGAAGCCTTCTAGCCTGGAAGCTTTGTAGCCTGGAAGCCTTCTCGCCTGGAAGCCTTCTAGCCTGGAAGCCTTCTAGCCTGGAAGCCTTCTAGCCTGGAAGCCTTCTAGCCTGGAAGCCTCCTAGCCTGGAAGCCTTCTAGCCTGGAAGCCTTCTCGCCTGGAAGCCTTCTCGCCTGGAAGCCTTCTAGCCTGGAAGCCTTCTAGTCTGGAAGCCTTCTAGCCTCGAAGCCTTCTAGCCTGGAAGTCTTCTAGCCTGGAAACTTTCTAGCCTGGAAGCCTTCTAACCTAGAAGCCTTCTAGCCTGGAAGCCTTCTAGCCAGGAAGCCTTCTAGCCTGGAAGCTTTCTAGCCTGGAAGCCTTCTAGCCTGGAAGCATTCTAGCCTGGAAGCTTTCTAGCCTGGAAGCCTTCTAGCATAGAAGCCTTCTCGCCTAGAAGCCTTCTAGCCTGGAAGCCTTCTAGCCTGGAAGCCTTCTAGCCTGGAAGCATTCTAGCCTGGAAGCCTTCTAGCCTGGAAGCCTTCTAGCCTGGAAGCCTTCTAGCCTGGAAGCTTTCTAGCCTGGAAGTCTTCTCGCCTGGAAGCCTTCTAGCCTGGAAGCCTTCTAGCCTGGAAGCCTTCTAGCCTGGAAACCTTCTAGCCTGGAAGCCTCCTAGCCTGGAAGCCTTCTAGCCTGGAAGCCTTCTAGCCTGGAAGCCTTCTAGCCTGCAAGCCTTCTAGCCTGGAAGCCTTCTAGCCTGGAAGCCTTCTAGCCTGGAAGCCTTCTAGCCTGGAAGCCTTCTAGCCTGGAAGCCTTCTCGCCTGGAAGCCTCCTAGCCTGGAAGCCTTCTAGCCTGGAAGCCTTCTAGCCTGGAAGCCTTCTCGCCTGGAAGCCTTCTAGCCTGGAAGCCTTCTCGCCTGGAAGCCTTCTAGCCTGGAAGCCTTCTAGCCTGGAAGCCTTCTAGCCTGGGAGCCTTCTAGCCTGGAAGCCTTCTAGCCTGGAAGCCTTCTAGCCTGGAAGCCTTCTCGCCTGGAAGCCTTCTAGCCTGGAAGCCTTCTAGCCAGGAAGCCTTCTAGCCAGGAAGCCTTCTAGCCAGGAAGCCTTCTAGCCAGGAAGCCTTCTAGCCAGGAAGCCTTCTCGCCAGGAAGCATTCTAGCCAGGAAGCCTTCTAGCCAGGAAGCCTTCTAGCCTGGAAGCCTTCTCGCCTGGAAGCCTTCTAGCCTGGAAGCCTTCTAGCCAGGAAGCCTTCTAGCCTGGAAGCCTTCTCGCCTGGAAGCCTTCTAGCCTGGAAGCCTTCTAGCCTGGAAGCCTTCTAGCCTGGAAGCCTTCTAGCCTGGAAGCCTTCTAGCCTGGAAGCCTTCTAGCCTGGAAGCCTTCTAGCCTGGAAGCTTTCTAGCCTGGAAGCCTTCTAGCCTGGAAGCCGTCTAGCCTGGAAGCCTTCTAGCCTGGAAGCCTTCTAGCCTGGAAGCCTTCTAGCCTGGAAGCCTTCTAGCCTGGAAGCCTTCTCGCCAGCCACTGATACAAATTTTGATATTAAGGTTACGAGTGTTTGCTTTTAAAATTATTAACCTGTCGCACTAAGTTTTATTACTGACCTGTCGCACTAAGTTTTATTACTGACCTGTCGCACTAAGTTTTATTATTGACCTATTTCACTAAGTTTTATTACTGACCTGTCGCACTAAGTTTTATTATTAACCTATTTCACTAAGTTTTATTATTGACCTGTCGCACTAAGTTTTATTACTGACCTGTCGCACTAAGTTTTTACCTTCGTTACAATGTTAAAACGTTTGAAGGGAACTAAATCTTTACATTATCAACATCCTTTATTATCACTAAGAAATTAATGAAGGTGTTATACCACACTCAGTATACAAGTGTGTGTGTGTGTGTGTGTATCACACATTCCATCAATATCTCTCTCTCTCTCTCTCCCTCCCTGTCTCTCTCAACATTTATCCTCGAGAAAGCTGCAGTTTCTAACAGCCTGTCTCACTCTAAATGTTGTCGTTTTAGATGGTCCTCTAGAGAGACACCAGCCCCGTTACTCTAGTTAGAGATTCATGAGTGAGGAAGGGGAGTGAGGGAAGGAGGGAGAGAGTAGATGAGATAGAGGGAGATAGATAGATAGATAGATAGATAGATAGAGAGAGAGAGAGAGAGAGAGAGAGAGAGAGAGAGAGAGAGAGAGAGAGAGAGAGAGAGAGAGAGAGAGAGAGAGAGAGAGAGAGAGAAGAGAGAGAGAGAGCAGACGGAAGATGGAAACCCACCTGGTCTTGTGACACTACAGAGCTTCGGTTACTCCTCACGCCGAGGTCCATGCCGAAGGGGTTGAGCTGGTGCGCCCCAGGGATGGTCCTCGGGGCTTCTTGTGGCTGCCTACTGCTGTAGTAGTCGCAGTCGCGGGGAGAGCCACCTCCTCCTTCTGCAGACGAGTCGCTGTAGGAAGGTAAAAATCAGGATGTTGAAAATGGTATGAAATACATACCGAACAGTTGATGATTTAGACACATGTGCAACGGTCGGGAATTTATATTGTTGAAACAGAGGCAGCAGGTGTTAGTGGTAGTGAAACGAAGTCCATCAACATTTTCCAAGGCTGATGAACTGATTACATTATCTTTGTTTCACTGCTGCATCGCTGCTTCTGTATTTGACTGAAGAAGTTTATAGTGTAGGTGATGCCCAAGTGTCGCACATGTGTTTTACTCATCAAAAAATCACGATAAAATACGATGAAAATTAATAACAGACTAATGTAACACTCCGTGTGGCTGGTTTAACTAACTCAATGGTTCCCAACTTTTTCATCACCAAGGACCCCTTTTATTTAAATTAATTTTCCCAGGGGTCCATGGTTTTTGAAAGGTGTGTCTACTCAACAAACCAATTTTATTAACAAACAACGAACTCATTTTCCCAGTTTCATCTCTCAACTGAAAGAAATACGTAACTGAGTAGTGAGTATACAGTTAAATAAGTGGCAGTATTAAGAAAAACTTATTTAATGAGATGGTTGATGCTGCTTTGTTGACACTCTCTTCCGAATTTCAGGTTCAACGCCAAACTGTTTTAAGCCTGGATCAGGTTCCACATTCATCCTGTTTCTGTATTTTGATATAAAACAGCTGGGAGAAAGGTAGCTCGCAAACATGTAGTGGAGATTGGCATTAAATATCTCAGCGCTTTGGATGTCAGTTCTGGCTACTCATTCTTTACATGTTACCAAAAGTCTGATAAGTTGTACGGAATGTAACTTGATGGAGGTTTGGCATGTTCGATTCCCCAGCCCATAAAATAAGAATAACAGTTTAAAAAAAAGCGTCTAAAAAATTAATTCAGTCCTGCCGATTTGGAAACGGCTTTGAAATTTTGAACTTAGCTCACAGACCCCCAGTACAACGTCAGAGGACGCCCCGACCCCCAGGGGTACAACGACCAAAGGTTGGGAACCACTGGACTAACTAATGATTCGAAAGTGTGTCTTATCACAGCAATAGGCTTGTAGATATGCTGTATTAGTAGAATATAATTCATAAATCCCCGTGCACAATTCCCAATTCTAGAAACAATAACTAAAGACAACTGTTGTTTATCGCCGTGTGTTGTACGGCAGTCATCAAGTGCACGAAACACCGAGTGAAAGGAAGAACTCGTGTATCGTGACATGACCAACAAGTGACTTAGAAATAAGTGACATAGTAATAATGTTGCTATAATTATCGAAAACATGTTAGGTAAAAGTATACAAGTGCAACTAATGTCACATTAGTTGCACTAGTGTCCTTTTAACTAACATCAGTGACATCACTGCCAATTCCGGAGGGAGTAACACACTTCCACCTTCTGCTGTAAAGACTTTAAAATTCAAGACAACTGCAGTGACATTCGATTCATTTAATTTTCTTTTGCAATTACAACGTGCCTCTTGCAACAAGGATGCGACCGACGCTGCGTAATTACAAAATAGCAATCAATTGATTCTACTGTCACTGGAGTTGTCCATCAATTTCAACACCTCACACGATTGACAACGGTAACCTCACGCAAACTGTGAGTGAGGTCACTAGTTACCAGCTAAAGTACAGGCCATGTTAACTGACACACTGTTTCTTGACATAATACTTCACCTGCTTGTTAAACGTCTTAGAAGAATGGTATGTATAATTGTCTCATTCTTAATTTTCCTTAACACAGCGAACTTCAATTGAAAATTATATATATATATATATATATATATATATATATATATATATATATATATATATATATATATATATATATATATATATATATATATATATATATATATATATATATATATATATATATATATATATATATATATATATATATATATATATATATATATATATATATATATATATATATATATATATATATATATATATATATATATATATATATATATATATATACATATATATATATATATATATATATATATATATATATATATATATATATATATATATATATATATATATATATATATATATATATATATATATACGTACATGCAAAACAACCACTGTGAAAGAATAGAGAAGTTCCAAGCGCTTTCGTGACTACTCGCATTATCAAGGAACAATTGTTCCTTGATAATGTGAGTAGTCACGAAAGCCCTTGGAACTTCTCTATTCTTTCACATTGGTTGTTTTGCATATTCTGAAATCACCTGTTTACTGTGATCTTATTGCATATATATATATATATATATATATATATATATATATTATTATCACACTGGCCGATTCCCACCAAGGCAGGGTGGCCCGAAAAAGAAAAACTTTCACCATCATTCACTCCATCACTGTCTTGCCAGAAGGGTGCTTTACACTACAGTTTTTAAACTGCAACATTAACACCCCTCCTTCAGAGTGCAGGCACTGTACTTCCCATCTCCAGGACTCAAGTCCGGCCTGCCGGTTTCCCTAAACCCCTTCATAAATGTTACTTTGCTCACACTCCAACAGCACGTCAAGTATTAAAACCCATTTGTCTCCATTCACTCCAAGTCCAAGCCCCTCGCACACAAAACCTCCTTTACCCCCTCCCTCCAACCTTTCCTAGGCCGACCATTACCCAGCCTTCCTTCCACTACAGACTGATACACTCTTGAAGTCACTCTGTTTCGCTCCATTCTCTCTACATGTCCGAACCACCTCAACAACCCTTCCTCAGCCCTCTGGACAACAGTTTTGGTAATCCCGCACCTCCTCCTAACTTCCAAACTACGAAGTCTCTGCATTATATTCACGCCACACATTGCCCTCAGACATGACATCTCAACTGCCTCCAGCCTTCTCCTCGCTGCAACATTCATCACCCATGCTTCACACCCATATAAGAGCGTTGGTAAAACTATACTCTCATACATTCCCCTCTTTGCCTCCAAGGACAAAGTTCTTTGTCTCCACAGACTCCTAAGTGCACCACTCACCCTTTTCCCCTCATCAATTCTATGATTCACCTCATCTTTCATAGACCCATCCGCTGACACGTCCACTCCCAAATATCTGAAAAAATTCACCTCCTCCATACTCTCTCCCTCCAATCTGATATCCAATCTTTCATCACCTAATCTTTTTGTTAGCCTCATAACCTTACTCTTTCCTGTATTCACTTTCAATTTTCTTCTTTTGCACAACCTACCAAATTCATCCACCAATCTCTGCAACTTCTCTTCAGAATCTCCCAAGAGCACAGTGTCATCAGCAAAGAGCAACTGTGACAACTCCCACTTTATGTGTGATTCTTTATCTTTTAACTCCACGCCTTTTGCCAAGACCCTCGCATTTACTTCTCTTACAACCCCATCTATAAATATATTAAACAACCATGGTGACATCACACATCCTTGTCTAAGGCCTACTTTTACTGGGAAATAATTTCCCTCTTTCCTACATACTCTAACTTGAGCCTCACTATCCTCGTAAAAACTCTTCACTGCTTTCAGTAACCTACCTCCTACACCATACACCTGCAACATCTGCCACATTGCCCCCCTATCCACCCTGTCATACGCCTTTTCCAAATCCATAAATGCCACAAAGACCTCTTTAGCCTTATCTAAATACTGTTCACTTATATGTTTCACTGTAAACACCTGGTCCACACACTCCCTACCTTTCCTAAAGCCTCCTTGTTCATCTGCTATCCTATTCTCCGTCTTACTCTTAATTCTTTCAATAATAACTCTACCATACACTTTACCAGGTATACTCAACAGACTTATCCCCCTATAATTTTTGCACTCTCTTTTGTCCCCTTTGCCTTTATACAAAGGAACTATGCATGCTCGCTGCCAATCCCTAGGTACCTTACCCTCTTCCATACATTTATTAAATAATTGCACCAACCACTCCAAAACTATATCCCCACCTGCTTTTAACATTTCTATCTTTATCCCATCAATCCCGGCTGCCTTACCCCCTTTCATTTTACCTACTGCCTCACGAACTTCCCCCACACTCACAACTAGCTCTTCCTCACTCCTACAAGATGTTATTCCTCCTTGCCCTATACACGAAATCACAGCTTCCCTATCTTCATCAACATTTAACAATTCCTCAAAATATTCCCTCCGTCTTCCCAATACCTCTAACTCTCCATTTAATAACTCTCCTCTTCTATTTTTAACTGACAAATCCATTTGTTCTCTTGGCTTCCTTAACTTGTTAATCTCACTCCAAAACTTTTTCTTATTTTCAACAAAATTTGTTGATAACATCTCACCCACTCTCTCATTTGCTCTCTTTTTACATTGCTTCACCACTCTCTTAACCTCTCTCTTTTTCTCCATATACTCTTCCCTCCTTGCATCACTTCTACTTTGTAAAAACTTCTCATATGCTAACTTTTTCTCCCTTACTGCTCTCTTTACATCATCATTCCACCAATCGCTCCTCTTCCCTCCTGCACCCACTTTCCTGTAACCACAAACTTCTGCTGAACACTCTAACACTGCATTTTTAAACCTACCCCATACCTCTTCGACCCCATTGCCTATGCTCTCATTAGCCCATCTATCCTCCAATAGCTGTTTATATCTTACCCTAACTGCCTCCTCTTTTAGTTTATAAACCTTCACCTCTCTCTTCCCTGATGCTTCTATTCTCTTTGTACCCCATCTACCTTTTACTCTCAGTGTAGCTACAACTAGAAAGTGATCTGATATATCTGTGGCCCCTTTATAAACATGTACATCCTGAAGTCTACTCAACAGTCTTTTATCTACCAATACATAATCCAACAAACTACTGTCATTTCGCCCTACATCATATCTTGTATACGTATTTATCCTCTTTTTCTTAAAATATGTATTACCTATAACTAAACCCCTTTCTATACAAAGTTCAATCAAAGGGCTCCCATTATCATTTACACCTGGCACCCCAAACTTACCTACCACACCCTCTCTAAAAGTTTCTCCTACTTTAGCATTCAGATCCCCTACCACAATTACTCTCTCACTTGGTTCAAAGGCTCCTATACATTCACTTAACATCTCCCAAAATCTCTCTCTCTCCTCTACATTCCTCTCTTCTCCAGGTGCATACACGCTTATTATGACCCACTTTTCACATCCAACCTTTACTTTAATCCACATAACTCAAGAAATCATAATGACACGATTGCAAACAAACCATACCCCCGGCCGGGATTGAACCCACGGTCATAGAGTCTCAAAACTCCAGCCCGTCGCGTTAGCCACTAGACCAGCTAGCCACAATAAGATTCATCCAACTAGGTATATTTCTACACCATAGGAAGGTTAGCACAGGCACCACTGTGACCACAGATGCAAGCTGGAGATTCGTCTGTAAAAACTTGCATTTGTGGTCACAGTGGTGCCTGTGCTAACCTTCCTATGGTGTAGAAATATACCTAGTTGGATGAATCTTATTGTGGCTAGCTGGTCTAGTGGCTAACGCGACGGGCTGGAGTTTTGAGACTCTATGACCGCGGGTTCAATCCCGGCCGGGGGTATGGTTTAAGAGAAAAGGAAAGAGGAAAGGGGAAGAGGGAGAAGAAGATCCACATAATTCTTGCATTTACACATTCATATTCTCTTTTCTCCTTCCATAACTGATCCTTCAACATTACTGCTACCCCTTCCTTTGCTCTATCTCTCTCAGATACTCCAGATTTAATCCCATTTATTTCCCCCCACCGAAACTCCCCTACCCCCTTCAGCTTTGTTTCGCTTAGGGCCAGGACATCCAACTTCTTTTCATTCATAACATCAGCAATCATCCGTTTCTTGTCATCCGCACTACATCCACGCACATTCAAGCATCCCAGTTTTATAAAGTTTTTCTTCTTCTCTTTTTTAGTAAATATCTACAGGAGAAGGGGTTACTAGCCCATTGCTCCCGGCATTTTAGTCGTATCATACGACACGCATGGCTTACGGAGGAAAGATTCTTTTCCACTTCCCCATGGACAATAGAAGAAATAAAGAAGAACAAGAGCTATTTAGAAAAAGGGGAAAAACGTAGATGTATGTATATATATATATGCATGTGCATGTCTGTGAAGTGTGACCAAAGTGTAAGTAGGAGTAGCAAGATATCCCTGTTATCTAGAGTGTTTATGAGACAGAAAAAGAAACCAGCAATCCTACCATCATGCAAAACAGTTACAGGTTTCTGTTTCACAGTCATCTGGCAGGACGGTAGTACTTCCCTGGGTGGTTGCTGTCTACCAACCTACTACCTATATATATATATATATATATATATATATATATATATATATATATATATATATATATATATATATATATATATATATATATATTTTTCAACAAGTCGGCCGTCTCCCACCGAGGCAGGGTGACCCAAAAAGAAAGAAAATCCCCAAAAAGAAAATACTTTCATCATTCAACACTTTCACCACACTCACACATTATCACTGCTTTTGCAGAGGTGCTCAGAATACAACAGTTTAGAAGCATATACGTATAAAGATACACAACATATCCCTCCAAGGTGCCAATATCCCAAACCCCTCCTTTAAAGTGCAGGCATTGTACTTCCCATTTCCAGGACTCAAGTCCGACTATATGAAAATAACCGGTTTCCCTGAATCCCTTCACTAAATATTACCCTGCTCACACTCCAACAGATCGTCAGGTCCCAAGTATCATTGTCAGCATAGTTGCTGATCCCAGTGTTGTATAGCATATCAGTATCATCCATGTGCTTTAGATAGGAGATCCCTTTTAGGCCTGTGACTGTGTGACGTCACGGGATGCGCATGTGTACGTTCGTACCTCTGCCTCGGTCTCAGTCGGCGTTAGACATCCAGGCTAGGACAGGCAGAGGCTGGGCTCCATTTCCCATCATCACAGTCTGACAATATATGTTACCATCCAACAAGTGTGTCTACCTACAACCCTCGATATCTCCATTTAAGAACCCCTACGATATCATTCGTCTCCATTCACTCCTATCTAACACGCTCCTGCACGCTTGCTGGAATCCAAGCCCCTCGCCCACAAAACCTCCTTTACCCCCTCTTTCCAACCCTTTCGAGGACGACCCCTACCCCTCCTTCCTTCCCCTATAGATTTATATGCTTTCCATGTCATTCTACTTTGATCCATTCTCTCTAAATGACCAAACCACCTCAACAACCCCTCTTCTGCCCTCTGACTAATGCTTTTATTAACTCCACACCTTCTCCTAATTTCCACACTCCGAATTTTCTGCATAATATTTACACCACACATTGCCCTTAGACAGGACATCTCCACTGCCTCCAACCGTCTCCTCGCTACTGCATTTACCACCCAAGCTTCACACCCATATAAGAGTGTTGGTACTACTATACTTTCATACATTCCCTTCTTTGCCTCCACAGATAACGTTTTTTGACTCCACATATACCTCAACGCACCACTCACCTTTTTTCCCTCATCAATTCTATGATTAACCTCATCCTTCATAAATCCATCCGCCGACACGTCAACTCCCAAGTATCTGAAAACATTCACTTCTTCCATACTCCTCCTCCCCAATTTGATATCCAATTTTTTTTATCTAAATCATTTGATACTCTCATCAACTTACTCTTTTCTATGTTCACTTTCAACTTTCTACCTTTACACACATTCTCAAACTCATGCACTAACCTTTGCAATTTTTCTTTAGAATCTCCCATAAGCACAGTATCATCAGCAAAAAGTAACTGTGTCAATTCCCATTTTGAATTTGATTCCCCATAATTTAATCCCACCCCTCTCCCGAACACCCTAGCATTTACTTCTTTTACAACCCCATCTATAAATATATTAAACAACCATGGTGACATTACACATCCCTGTCTAAGACCTACTTTTACCGGGAAGTATTCTCCCTCTCTTCTACACACCCTAACCTGAGCCTCACTATCCTCATAAAAGCTCTTTACAGCATTTAGTAACTTACCACCTATTCCATAAACTTGCAACATCTGCCACATTGCTCCTCTATCCACTCTATCATATCCCTTTTCTAAATCCATAAATGCAATAAATATATAATAAATATAAATGCAATATATATATATATATATATACATATATATATATATATATATATATATATATATATATATATATATATATATATATATATATATATATATATATGTTATGAATGAAAAGAAGTTGTATGTCCTGGCCCTAAGCGAAACAAAGCTGAAGGGGGTAGGGGAGTTTCGGTGGGGGGAAATAAATGGGATTAAATCTGGAGTATCTGAGAGAGTTAGAGCAAAAGAAGGGGTAGCAGTAATGTTGAATGATCAGTTATGGAAGGAGAAAAAGAGAATATGAATGTGCAAATGCAAGAATTATGTGGATTAAAGTAAAAGTTGGATGCGAGAAGTGGGTCATAATAAGCGTGTATGCACCTGGAGAAGAGAGGAATGCAGAGGAGAGAGAGATATTTTGGGAGATGTTAAGTGAATGTATAGGAGCCTTTGAACCAAGTGAGAGAGTAATTGTGGAAGGGGACCTGAATGCTAAAGTAGGAGAAACTTTTAGAGAGGGTGTGGTAGGTAAGTTTGGGGTGCCAGGTGTAAATGATAATGGGAGCCCTTTGATTGAACTTTGTATAGAAAGGGGTTTAGTTATAGGTAATACATATTTTAAGAAAAAGAGGATAAATAAGTATACAAGATATGATGTAGGGCGAAATGACAGTAGTTTGTTGGATTATGTATTGGTAGATAAAAGACTGTTGAGTAGACTTCAGGATGTACATGTTTATAGAGGGGCCACAGATATATCAGATCACTTTCTAGTTGTAGCTACACTGAGAGTAAAAGGTATATGGGATACAAAGAGAATAGAAGCATCAGGGAAGAGAGAGGTGAAGGTTTATAAACTAAAAGAGGAGGCAGTTAGGGAAAGATATAAACAACTATTGGAGGATAGATGGGCTAATGAGAGCATAGGCAATGGGGTCGAAGAGGTATGGGGTAGGTTTAAAAATTTAGTGTTAGAGTGTTCAGCAGAAGTTTGTGGTTACAGGAAAGTGGGTGCGGGAGGAAGGAGGAGCGATTGGTGGAATGATGATGTAAAGAGAGTAGTAAGGGAGAAAAAGTTAGCATATGAGAAGTTTTTACAAAGTAGAAGTGATGCAAGGAGAGAAGAGTATATGGAGAAAAAGAGAGAGGTTAAGAGAGTGGTGAAGCAATGTAAAAAGAGAGCAAATGAGAGAGTGGGTGAGATGTTATCAACAAATTTTGTTGAAAATAAGAAAAAGTTTTGGAGTGAGATTAACAAGTTAAGGAAGCCTAGAGAACAAATGGATTTGTCAGTTAAAAATAGGAGAGGAGAGTTATTAAATGGAGAGTTAGAGGTATTGGGAAGATGGAGGGAATATTTTGAGGAATTGTTAAATGTTGATGAAGATAGGGAAGCTGTGATTTCGTGTTTATCTGGAGTTTATCTGGAGAGAGTTCCGGGGGTCAACGCCCCCGCGGCCCGGTCTGTGACCAGGCCTCCTTAGGTCAGTGTCCCAGGATGCGACCCACACCAGTCGACTAACACCCAGGTACCCATTTTACTGATGGGGAACATAGACAACAGGTGGAAAGAAACACGCCCAATGTTTCTACTCTGGCTGGGAATCGAACCCAGGCCCTCACCGTGTGAAGCGAGAGCGTTAACCACCAGGCCACCAGGAGGAATAACATCTTATAGGAGTGAGGAAGAGCCAGTTGTGAGTGTGGGGGAAGTTCGTGAGGCAGTAGGTAAAATGAAAGGGGGTAAGGCAGCCGGGATTGATGGGATAAAGATAGAAATGTTAAAAGCAGGTGGGGATATAGTTTTGGAGTGGTTGGTGCAATTATTTAATAAATGTATGGAAGAGGGTAAGGTACCTAGGGATTGGCAGAGAGCATGCATAGTTCCTTTGTATAAAGGCAAAGGGGACAAAAGAGAGTGCAAAAATTATAGGGGGATAAGTCTGTTGAGTATACCTGGTAAAGTGTATGGTAGAGTTATTATTGAAAGAATTAAGAGTAAGACGGAGAATAGGATAGCAGATGAACAAGGAGGCTTTAGGAAAGGTAGGGGGTGTGTGGATCAGGTATTTACAGTGAAACATATAAGTGAACAGTATTTAGATAATGCTAAAGAGGTCTTTGTGGCATTTATGGATTTGGAAAAGGCGTATGACAGGGTGGATAGGGGGGCAATGTGGCAGATGTTGCAGGTGTATGGTGTAGGAGGTAGGTTACTGAAAGCAGTGAAGAGTTTTTACGAGGATAGTGAGGCTCAAGTTAGAGTATGTAGGAAAAAGGGAAATTATTTCCCAGTAAAAGTAGACCTTAGACAAGGATGTGTGATGTCACCGTGGTTGTTTAATATATTTATAGATGGGGTTGTAAGAGAAGTAAATGCGAGGGTCTTGACAAGAGGCGTGGAGTTAAAAGATAAAGAATCACACATAAAGTGGGAGTTGTCACAGTTGCTCTTTGCTGATGACACTGTGCTCTTGGGAGATACTGAAGAGAAGTTGCAGAGATTGGTGGATGAATTTGGTAGGGTGTGCAAAAGAAGAAAATTAAAAGTGAATACAGGAAAGAGTAAGGTTATGAGGCTAACAAAAATATTAGGTGATGAAAGATTGGATATCAGATTGGAGGGAGAGAGTATGGAGGAGGTGAATGTATTCAGATATTTGGGAGTGGACGTGTCAGCGGATGGGTCTATGAAGGATGAGGTGAATCATAGAATTGATGAGGGGAAAAGGGTGAGTGGTGCACTTAGGAGTCTGTGGAGACAAAGAACTTTGTCCTTGGAGGCAAAGAGGGGAATGTATGAGAGTATAGTTTTACCAACGCTCTTATATGGGTGTGAAGCATGGGTGATGAATGTTGCAGCGAGGAGAAGGCTGGAGGCAGTGGAGATGTCATGTCTGAGGGCAATGTGTGGCGTGAATATAATGCAGAGAATTCGTAGTTTGGAAGTTAGGAGGAGGTGCGGGATTACCAAAACTGTTGTCCAGAGGGCTGAGGAAGGGTTGTTGAGGTGGTTCGGACATATAGAGAGAATGGAACGAAACAGAATGACTTCAAGAGTGTATCAGTCTGTAGTGGAAGGAAGGCGGGGTAGGGGTCGGCCTAGGAAAGGTTGGAGGGAGGGGGTAAAGGAGGTTTTGTGTGCGAGGGGCTTGGACTTCCAGCAGGCTTGCGTAAGCGTGTTTGATAGGAGTGAATGGAGACGAATGGTTTTTAATACTTGACGTGCTGTTGGAGTGTGAGCAAAGTAACATTTATGAAGGGGTTCAGGGAAACCGGCAGGCCGGACTTGAGTCCTGGAGATGGGAAGTACAGTGCCTGCACTCTGAAGGAGGGGTGTTAATGTTGCAGTTTAAAAACTGTAGTGTAAAGCACCCTTCTGGCAAGACAGTGATGGAGTGAATGATGGTGAAAGTTTTTCTTTTTCGGGCCACCCTGTCTTGGTGGGAATCGGCCAGTGTGATAATAAAAAAAATAAAAAAATATATATATATGTATATATAGCAATGAAACCACGAAGCAAGTGGTGAATCATTTACCAAACTGCGGCAGACTAGGATTCGACCCCACGGCACATTGCTGCACCTCAAGAGACAACACAACATACATGCCACCTTATCCACTCGGCCATCGATCCTACAAGGATCGTTTGGTAAATGATTCAAAACCTCTTTCGTGGCTTCATTATCATATAGACGGCTTGTGGAGGCGGGTATCCAAACAGAAGGAGGCTGAAATTAATTCTTGAGCATACCACTGCCACGAGTGTCCTCGGATTACGAAAAACACCTAGCTCTGCTGGGTGTGTGATCTTTGTAGGATCGATTTGCGAGTGGATAAGGTGACATGTATGTTGTGTCTCTTGAGGCGGGACAATGTGTCGAGGGCTCGAACCCTGGCCTGCCGCAGTTTGGTAAATGAGATATATATATATATATATATATATATATATATATATATATATATATATATATATATATATATATATATATATATATATATATATATATATATATATATATATATATATATATATATAATATCTACCTTAGTATGGAGGCTCTGTCTGGGCAAGTGAGAAGGCTTGAAGAATCCCGACGATCTCTCACTGTGAAGGGACTCAAGTCGCCCAGGGAGATCCCACTTAATTTTCTTGCTATGGCGATAGGCACGTCAGGCTCGGCAGCTGCTGGGTCGTCGATGGGATGTGAGCCACAGAAGGAGGTCTCCAGCAGCATGCAGGACGGTGAGGGAGATCGCCCGCCCATCGAACCCGCGTCTGACCCTAGCGACGACAGCCGGCTTCTGCGGCCCACTTGAGGAGGTAGCAGGAAGTCTGACCAGTTGTCCGGGATGGGTGATCTTCGCTCCATTAGCCCCTGTTCGGATGATAACGAGGATAACCGGTTGATGCAGTCGTTTACCGGCGCTAGTAACCGCTCGAGGTCGGAGTTCTCGTACTCATCTCCCTCCTTCTTGATCTCTTCTATTCTTTCTCTGACAGTAGTGAGGTCTTCGCTTGACGAGGGGCTCGTTGGCTTATCACTGTCAGATGAGTGATCAGAGTTGTCGCCTTTATCAGGAGTTGATGCCTCTGACAGCGCCTGCCCATTGTCAGAGTCTTGGTCTTGGAGATGCAACGGTTCGGGAAGTGATGGAGGTAGTTTGCGAGTCGGAGTCTCTTCTTCACTCGTTTTCTCTTGTATTCGTTGCTCTTCAGTTTGTGGCTTGAACTGAGGCGTTTCTTTACGTTCTTGCATATCTTTCTGTCGCAGTTGTGCTTGATGCCTAGGGGGAACTGTCTTGATCTGACGCACTGGTTTAAGTACTATATCAGGCATCTCGTCGAAATTAATCCAACTTTTGATTTGCTCTGGTTGAGATTTAGTTTCGACCTCCGCTGGTTTAATGACGGCCTCGGGTGTGGTTATGGGAGACCGGGCTGGTGAGCGAACTTTGGGAGGTAGAGGGGGAGGTATATCCTCTGAACTTTGTAGGCTCCTTTCCCTGTATTCTTTTCTCAGGGTCCTTGGACTCTTCAAACCTTCCTGACAGAAGTCTTCCCAGGCCTTGGAGCTCTGTCGTTTTGGCAGAACCTTAGGTGGTCCTGTTTGTGGTATATTGATCATTATTTTATCAGGTTCTCCCTCTGGCGTGCCAGCTACTTGTTTATACTCCTCTAGACGCCCTGTTATTAAAGGCGTAGTGCTACGAGGTCTCTCTATGGATTGAGTATGACGCATTGTTGTTGCACGTTCTTTGACAGGTATCATAGGAGCAGCTAGTGGGCGCTCCATAGGCAGAGTGGTGGGTACATAGGGAAGCTCACCATCTTCAAGAGAGTCCTGGGAGACGAGGCCCTTATTCTCGACATCAGGGGACTCCAGGCTCTCCTCAGTTCCCTGTTGTTGACTGGCTTTTCTCTTAAGATATTCAATTTCTGACTCGCGTTCTGATTCTGATCGCGAATCTCCATCGACACTTTGATCCTGCGCCGGGGCCTCCAGTGTCAACTCAACATCACTTGTGCGATCCTTCTGCTTGGGAGGTAAGTTCGGCTTATCGCCTTCAGGAACATCGACGTCATTTTCTTTAACTTCACTGGGGATACTTGGAGGAGGCGGAATATCAGGGGGAGGAGGAGAAGGAGGAGGTAGAGATGGAGGAGGAGACGTCTGGGATGGTTTTTCAAATAATTCGTCTGTTATTATTTCGCTTTTCTCTGGCAGTCCATTCTCTTTAGCTTCTTCTACTATGATTGCATCACTACTTGGTTTATTGTCTCCTGTCATAATAGAAGAAAGTTCATTATAAGAGCTATCCCTCGAGCTGATAAGAGCTTCTGGTTTGGGAGTCTCCGGTTCCGCTGACACTTGAACTCCTTTCAGCGGTTCCTTTATCGCCTTGTTGACTTCACTCTCTTGTCTTATCAACCCAAATGACGAAGACTGATATTTTCCATCGTCGTTGAAGGTGAACTCAACATTGGTGATTGCCTCACTAAGCTTACTGTCTGCAGGGATTGCACGAGTGTCTGCGCTGGGTTTGCCTTTGTCAGCTTCAGTTTTCTTTTTAGTCTTCGGTCGAAAGATAGACAAGACGCTTCTCCTGTCATGAGTGTCGTCTTCAAGATCTCTCTCGCGGCTTTTACTACGGCTTCGAGATCGACTTCTTGACCGAAACTCTTTCTTTGCAGACCTGATGAACTGACTGAACGGACTTTTACGGCCACTAGAGCCAGGTGAGTCCGGAGTGACAGGACTCAAGACGCTACTGTCAGATTTACGAAACAGATTTGTAAATGAGCTTTTTCTCGATACTGACGGCGATGAAGAGCCGCTTTCCACTTCGTCTCTCGTTCTTCGTCTCCTGGATGCTCTGGGTGAAGCCGACGGAGTTGTAGAGAAGGAGCGAGCGTGGTGGTACTCCGGTGTCGTGGCAGGAGCAGCAGTCGATGAAGCCGCAGAGGGTGTCGGCGACGGTCGAGGCAGATCCTTCAAGTCTGGCACCTGAGGGACAGCAACTTTCTTGGGCATCCTTGGTGACCGCGGAGATGACTGAGAGGAAAGCGGCTGTCGCTGTTGTTGCTGGGTCTGTTCTAGCTGTTGCGTTTGTTCAATGTGTAAAGGAGATTTAGGTAGCTGTGTTGATTTATGCTCTTCTGGAGGTTTAGGAATGGCAGTGGTGATGGGTTTTTTCGCTTCGGCGTTAACCTCGATCTCGATCGGAGGTGGTTTCTTTTTGGCAGTCGTGGCCACCACTCTTACGGAAGGCGGCGCTGATCTGATGCCAGAAACCTCAATTTTTGTGATAGGCACCTCTACTGTTGCTACCACCTCCTCTTGTTTGAGTCGCGGTAACGTGGATGGAGATGTACGAAATATATCAGGTGGCTTTGCTTCCATTGGAGATCTAACTCGCTCTATTGACTCAATTGCGAAGTCCATTAATCTAGTGGTACTAACAGGCGGGTCTTCAAAATCAATACTAGGCTGTTGGATGGGGCGACTACCACAAAAGGAAGTTTCTAAAAGCATGCGATGAGGAGAAGGAGAGCGCCGCGTAGAGCCTATGGAGCCTAGAGAAGACAGTCTACTCGAGTGACCACTGGTGACGGGAAGGAGGCCATCGCTGATCACTGACGAAGAGGAGCCTTTACGGTTGAGCTCAGCAACACGCAACACTTCTTCCCGTCTCTCCAACTCCGCCAGCTTGCATGCGCGCTCTCTTCTGCGCCGCTGTTGTTCTTCTTCGTCCCCATCCAACTCCTCCGTGCTCGAGTGCAAATCTGCAGCCATGTTTTCACAGAAATCAGATTTAGCGTAACCTGAAAAGAGCTCTTTTTCTGGCGTTGACTCTTTGGAGTCGGTCTCGTGAGGCGAGGAAGATGATGCCGCGGAAACGCGAATGCTGGGCGAAGTGGGAACGCTAAGAGCGGCCGTTGCTACGGGAGTCACGGGCGTGGTCGCCCCTGATGTCTCTTCACCAATTTCTGGAAGCTGAGTCCGTTCCTCAGGGCTGGAGTCCGACGTGGTCTTGTCCATGCTGAGGTCCTCGAATGAGGCGAGGGGCGCGGGGCCCATCCGCCGCTGCCGGGACGGGAAGCTAGACAGCCGCTGCCGTCCCGCGTCTGACAGATGTCGTTTGGCGGAGTCCATGCTGTCGGGCGGGGGGTGGCCGCGGCTGCTGCTGCTGGTGCAGCTGCTGGGGGCGGTGGTGGTGGCCATGGCGGAGGTGTGGGTGTGAGGGCTGGGGGTGTGTCATGTGCAAGGTTACAGCGTCACGTCTTGGCAGCGGGCGGGCCGTCCCGCTTGTTTACAGTCTCAGCTCCACCACTGCCGGCACGCTCCCACCTGCCGGAATAATCAAACAGGTAGTAAAATACAAATCAAAATACCCTCCCTGGCTGCAACAATGGACAACTAACTCACAAACTGGATAGGAAAATTAGACCCAGTAGTAAGGTTTCATTCCGACCTGGACCATTACAATTAACCAGGGACGAAGACAATAACACTTCACACAATTTCGGTCTCCCTTCCTATGGAACATTGCACAGGCTATCCTACAATTTGTCTGAGTCTTTACAAACCGTCAAGATTATTTAAAAAATAAGTCATATTTAGGTAAAAAAGTACAAACATAAGAATCATAGACGAAGTTTTCCTTTACATCTCCCCCCTCCCTTCCCTCCCCCTTTATGCTCCCCCTCCACCCCCTCCGGAAAACCTTACTGGGAACGCAAGTAACACTGATATTAAAAACGGATTATCTTAGGTTGGGTAAGATATGTCAGGAAGCTGGACGAGTGTCTCCTGACGCGGGTCTTTTGTCATATGATGACCCCTACCGCTGGAGTTTTTGGTCATCTGACCGAAGCCTTCAGTTGGCTTACCGGTCCAACCCCCCCCCCTCCCTCCACTGGATAAGATGTGGCCTGAAACACCAACTAATGTGAAATAAGACACATGGCCAGCATCTGGATGTTTCTTACTGTAAATAAGACGCCAAGATAGCTCGCCCACGCAGAACAATAAATTGAACGTGAACAACAATGGCCGATTTTCCATACGTTGCAAGCACTCACAGTAAAAATATCAATAATAACATTTCTTGACATATTTAACGCAAGAATGAAATTTTGCATTCTCGGGAATCCATTTTTTTTTTCAAAATCCCTCTCTGTAAACAATGAAATATAATCTATAATTAACATATAAGACTATACTGGAAGAACTGTTGAAGTTTCTGAAGGAAACTTACGTTTTAGCTTAGCTCTTTTGATTCAAGGAACTGGATCAAAACTGGTTACCTTCTACTTTCCCCAGACAACATATGACCCCTACGGGCTTAGCACTTCCCCGTGAATTTTGCTAGTGTACGCGGGTGACTGACAACTTCAGGCGTGTCGAAGATACTTAGAAGGTGGAATCTTTTAGAGTTAGACAGACGACGTTTCACATTACTTTTAGACCTCTTTAGGGCCTAATCAGTGTTATTTAGGGCGAAACGTACTGCAATAAAAATACACGGCTCTGTGTTTTGCGTTGATAGTGTTTTGTCTTGCTAGTACCGTGTTTTATCTTGCTAGTACCGTGTTTTATCTTGCTAGTACCGTGTTTTATCTTGCTAGTACCGTGTTTTGTATGCTAGTACCGTGTTTTGTCTTGCTAGTACAGTGTTTTGTCTTGCTAGTACCGTGTTTTGTCTTGCTAGTACCGTGTTTTGCCTTGCTAGTATCGTGTTTTGTCTTGCTAGTACAGTGTTTTGTCTTGCTAGTACCGTGTTTTGTCTTGCTAGTACCGTGTTTTGCCTTTCTAGTACCGTGTTTTGCCATGCTAGTACAGTGTTTTGTCTTGCTAGTACCGTGTTTTGCCATGCTAGTACAGTGTTTTGTCTTGCTAGTACAGTGTTTTGCCATGCTAGTACAGTGTTTTGTCTTGCTGGTATCGTGTTTTGCCATGCTAGTACAGTGTTTTGTCTTGCTAGTACCGTGTTTTGCCATGCTAGTGTCATGTGGGATGTCTTGTCTCAAAGGTCTCTATTCGCTGTCTGACCACTACAAGGGGAGTGACGGTTCCTGACCGCAATAATAATAATAATAATAATAATAATAATAATAATAATAATAATAATAATAATCCATAAGCTTTCCACCACCACGCATATATTTTCCCAGACAGCGAGGGGAACGTCAATACAGCACTTCTACCCCAGGCTACATCCACTTGCAGGGGTAGGCACCACTGATGTTTCCTGCCCCAGGCTACATCCACTTGCAGGGGTAGGCACTACTGATGTTTCCTGCCCCAGGCTACATCCACTTGCAGGGGTAGGCACCACTGATGTTTCCTCCCCCAGGCTACATCCACTTGCAGGGGTAGGCACCACTGATGTTTCCTGCCCCAGGCTACATCCACTTGCAGGGGTAGGCACCACTGATGTTTCCTCCCCCAGGCTACATCCACTTGCAGGGGTAGGCACCACTGATGTTTCCTCCCCCAGGCTACATCCACTTGCAGGGGTAGGCACCACTGATGTTTCCTGCCCCAGACTACATCCACTTGCAGGGGTAGGCACCACTGATGTTTCCTCCCCCAGGCTACATCCACTTGCTGGGGTAGGCACCACTGATGTTTCCTGCCCCAGACTACATCCACTTGCAGGGGTAGGCACCACTGATGTTTCCTGCCCCAGGTTACATCCACTTGCAGGGGTAGGCACCACTGATGTTTCCTGCCCCAGACTACATCCACTTGCAGGGGTAGCCACCACTGATGTTTCCTCCTCCAGGCTACATCCACTTGCAGGGGTAGGCACCACTGATGTTTCCTGCCCCAGGCTACATCCACTTGCAGGGGTAGGCACCACTGATGTTTCCTGCCCCAGGTTACATCCACTTGCAGGGGTAGGCACCACTGATGTTTCCTCCCCCAGGCTACATCCACTTGCAGGGGTAGGCACCACTGATGTTTCCTGCCCCAGACTACATCCACTTGCAGGGGTAGGCACCACTGATGTTTCCTGCCCCAGACTACATCCACTTGCAGGGGTAGGCACCACTGATGTTTCCTGCCCCAGACTACATCCACTTGCAGGGGTAGGCACCACTGATGTTTCCTGCCCCAGACTATATCCACTTGCAGGGGTAGGCACCACTGAAGTCTCCTTCCCCAGCTACAGACACTTGTCTGTTGTGTCAACTTTAACGTCAACGGATGCTTCCTGTTGCCTGATGTTTCTGTTGTTAGTGTACGAGGTTTTTAGCCGTTTGTGATGTTACCCTCCGGGGCTATACAGGGTCATTACCCCTCCGGGGTTATCCAAGGTTATTAACCCTCTGGGGTTATCCAGAGTCATTAACCCTTTGGGTTATCCAGGGACATTAACCCTTCGGGATTATCTAACCAGGGTCATTAGCCCTCTGAGATTATCCAGGGTCGTTAACCTTTAGAGTTTATCCATGATTATTAACCCTCTTGGGTTATCCCAGGTTATTAACCTTCTGGGGTTATCCAGGGTCATTAATCCTCCTGGGTTATCCAGGGACATTAACCCTCCGTGGTTATTAACCCTCCGGAGTTATCCAAGGCCATTACTCTCCGAGGTTATCCAGGGTTATTAACCCTCCGTGGTTATCCAGGGTCATTACTCTCCGGGGTTATCCAGGGTCACCCTCCGGGGTTATTCAGGGTCACTAACCCTCCGGGGTTATCCAGGGTCACTAACCCTCCGGGGTTAACTTCGTGTCTTCTTGAGACGCTCTGAGGCTTCACCTTGAAGCGTCGTCCTCAGAGTCTCGAGGGTCACCCACAACGAATACTGTCTTTCTTTCATGAAGGTCAAAGGTCACGGTAGCATTCTTTGTTTCAGGTAGGTCAAAGGTCACTGAAACGGTGTTTCATGTAGGTCAAAGGCCACTGAAATAGTGTTTCTTGTAGGTCAAAGTCACTGAAACGGTGTTTCATGTAGGGTAAAGGTCACTGAAATGGTGTTTCATGTAGGGTAAAGGTCACTAAAATGGTGTTTCATGTACGGTAAAGGTCACTGAAATGGTGTTTCATGTAGGGTAAAGGTCACAGTATCGGTGTTTCATGTAAGTCAAAGGTCACTAAAAAGAGGTTTCATATAGGTTAAAGGTCACAGGAACAACGTGTCACGAAGGTCAAAGGTCAAGGTAACATTCACTGTTTCATGTAGGGCAAAGGTCACAGTAACATTCTTTGATTCACGAAGGTCAAAGGTCACAGTAACATTCTTTGTTTCACGAAGGTCAAAGGTCACAGTAACATTCTTTGTTTCACGAAGGTCAAAGGTCACAGTAACATTCTTTGTTTCACGAAGGTCAAAGGTCACAGTAACATTCTTCGCTTTACGAAGGTCAAAGATTACAGTAACATTGTTTCATGAAGGTCACAGTTCACAGGTTCCAGGTCACAGGTTATACGTCCCGGCTCACAGGTACTAGGTCACAATTCACAGGTCCCAAGTCCCAGGTTATAGGTTCCACCTCACAGGTCACAGGTACTAGGTGACAAGTCCCAGGTGACAAGTGCCAGGTATAAGGTCACAGGTTCTAAATCACAAGTCCCAGGTTCGAGGGACCAAGTTACAGGTTCCAGGTCACAGGTCCCAAGTTACAGGTCCTATGTCTTCAGTCACAGGTCGCAGGTCCCAAGTTACAGGTCCCATGTCCCAAGTCACAGGTCCCAGGTCCCACGTCACAGCTCCTAGGTCCCAAGTTACGGGTCCTAGTTCCCAAGCCACAGTTCCTAAGTTACAGGTTCCAGGACCCTAGAACCATGTTTCTGGTCACAGATCACAAGTTCGAGGTCCCAAGTACCAGGTCACAGGTCCCAGGTTACAGTAACTGAAGAACAGAAAGTATGAGATACACACACACACACACACATGCACACACATACACACACACACACACACACACACACACACACACACACACACACACACACACACACACACACACACACACACACACACACACACACACACATACACACACACACACACACACACACACACACACACACACACACACACACACACACACACACACACACACACACACACACACACACACACACACACAATCATTCAATATTTTTACACAATAGTTAAGTTAATTATTGGTTCTGATACATAAATGAAGTTTTTAACCTGTTTACTGATTATATTCCATTACGTAATGGAAGGCTGAAGCCACATGATAATATTCCAGTATATAACTCACAATTTTCATTTAAAATAGATTAATCTCTCTTTCTCTCTCTCTCTCTCTATGTATATATATATATATATACATATATATATATATATATATATATATATATATATATATATATATATATATATATATATATATATATATATATATATGCAAAACAACCACTCTGAAAGAATAGAGAAATTCCAAGCGCTTTCGTGACTACTCACATTATCAAGGAACTATGAAAGTGAAGCATCCAAGGATATTTTGAGCCCTATTGTTGGCAAAATTTCTAACTTTAATGTTAAAAACAACATAGACTTGGTTGATAAATTAAACTCCTTGACTGACTTAAATGATTTTAACATGGTTAGTTTTGATGTTACTTCCTTGTTTACGAAAGTTCCTGTTGATGATTTATTAAGTTTCTTATCTGAAGAACTCGTTAACTATGATTTACCATTGCCAGTTCCTACTATCATTAAACTTATTAAACTTTGCATTGTTGATGCAAAATTTGTATTTAATGATAAGTTTTACACTCAGAAGTTTGGTATGGCAATGGGAAATCCTCTTTCACCTGTTCTTAGTAACCTATACATGGAATTTTTTGAAACAAGGTTGCTTAACACAATCCTCCCTAATAGAGCTAAATGGTTCAGATATGTTGATGATATTTTGTGTCTTATGCCCAAAAATGTAGATATACACCATTTTCTTGGAAAATTAAATAGCTTAGCCCATTCTATAAACTTTACTGTTGAGTTTGAAGAAAATAACTCATTGCCTTTTCTAGATGTTTTAATTATTAAGGGTAATAATGAATTCAAATTTAAAATTTACAGAAAACCTACAAATAACTGTTCCTATGTCCACTATTATTCCTCGCATCAAGATAGAGTCAAACTGTCTGTTTTCTCATCAATGTTTTTGAGAGCTTTACGAATTTGTAGTCCTGAGTTCATAGATGAGGAAATATCCAAAATTTATGAAATAGGTAATGATTTAAAATACCCAAGAAATGTAATTGATAAATCTTTTAAAGTTGCTAGGAACACTTTTTATAATCCAAAAAAGGGCAACCAGCCTTATTCAACTAAAAATATGTTGGTTCTCCCTTACCATGAAAACTTGGTTGATATGCCTTCTCTTCTTAAGACTTTTAATATTAAAGTTGTATTCAAAAATCTTGATACAGTAAAAAAACTTTTGATTAAGAATTCCCCCCAAAATGCTGATGGATGTGTCTATAAGATTCCTTGTAAAATTTGCGATAAAGTTTATTACGGTCAAACTGGTAAAAGTCTCGAACTAAGATTAAAACAACATAAATATAGCATTAGAACTGGACAAGATTCCA